>NC_141398.1:49139800-49229800 GCF_034619465.1 Leptosomus discolor | reverse complement strand
GAACATTTTCATAATGCTAAGATTTCTTATGATCATTTTTTCTAAAGCAAATCTAAAACCACCTCACAGTATCCTGCTGAGTTTCTAATACAGAAAAATTGAATTCATAGAGCATTTTATAAAGTAAGTAAAACCTTTTGGTGGGGAAAGTTGACAAAAAAAATCTGAATTAAACTCAGTGCATTTCATCAGTTTTGTGCCGGAAATTAATGAAACCAGAGGAACTTCCTTTTTTAAATATGCCTTGATTATGATTTTCCTGAGAAATGTTTGGACAATGCCAGAATTTTCAAGTATGTTTTTGTTTAGAATTCTATTGAGGGACAAGGTAAGTTTTGAAGAAATCCTAATAATTTCAAATGAAACCCTAATCAGAGCCCTGTAGATATCAGACAAAAGACTAAATATAGGACCTCATAAACAGATACTCTAAAATGTTGAATGTATAACTTGTTCATTAGACATTCCTTCTGTATATTAAGAGTAGAAGACTAGAAATACTTTTATTCTTCAGTTTGAGAAACAATATTTTGCAGTGTGTGAGAATCAAACATGCTGTCATCTGGTGTGCTTTTTTCTGCTTTTGGAAGACATGGGCTTTTTTTGGGAGAGATATAATATATAAAAGATGGAAATGTCCTCTTTTTGACTAAGGTACTGTAATTCTCACAACATGAAAAGTAGCTCAAAGAAAAATCTGACTGGCCCCCTATCCTTCCTCCTCGTTTCCTACAGAGCTGTATCCAAGACATGCTTTATAGGTGACTGCATACATCATGCAGTGCTCTAAGTGTGTCTTTACAAGTATCCTGAATGCTGCTTGAGTATGGAAATTACCGACAAAAGAAATTAAGAGCAGGAACCCCATGATTAGACTAATGCATTGATCAAGTCAATTCTTCTCTGTTTCACTGCCAACACACCACATATAAAAGCGTCATTAAAGAAACTTTGCTGTCTCTCCTACTAATGGTCTACAATTTGAGCATGCCCAGATGATTGACAGGCTGTGCCAGGGCTGCCTGTGTTGTCTGAGAAAGCCACATCGGATCAGCGGAAGCTTAAAGCAAAGCATAAATTATAGATATATGTCTGTTTCTTTGATGATGTGAGACTAGTAGGTGCATCCCACTTCCATCACACAAAGAACCACACTTTCATGCAGCTTTTTCACTTTGTCACATCACATTTGAAAAAACAACAGTGAAAACATAAATGTTCTATTTTTTTTAACAAACAGCCTGTTCAAAGCCAGTTTTGAAGTTCTTCACTTTCTGAATTAATTAAATATAAAATAAGTGTTAAATTGCAAAGTTCGGTGCAGAAAGGATTGTTGCTTATTTTCTATATCTATTTGTCATTACTGTTAACTGTTATACATGTTTCTGAACCAGAGCTACTGAACTGGAATGCTCTTAGCATTTTGACCATTCAAAACAAAGGTGTGTAGAAGGCACTGAAAAGGGAGATTCTTTTGCTTTGTAAATTTTACTGTGAAAAGCTGATAGAACTTTATTACTTCTAAATTATAGAATTTTCAGTAGTATTATAACAATTAATTTGGGACTCAGGATAATGCTTATAATTATGAAACATAAGTATGTGTCATATATTTATATAACAAAATAGAGACAGATTGTCATTATAATTTTATCCTTCCAGCACAAAGAATACTACAGACTTATTGTACTATTACAACAGATTAAATACTACCTAGTTTGTTGATGTCATTTCTTTACCAGAACAAAAATCTCCATTATAGATTAACTCATTAATTTGATGGTTGTGGCTAATAGTCAGCCAAAAATAATAATGCATTAGTGTTCAGTCGTATAGCAATTACTCTAGAAATGCCTTCTACATTTGCAATTTCAATGAAATGCTTAAAATATAATACTAGACAGATACAGGATAGATCCATTACATACTTCTGAGGTACTGCAGAAGAGAGACTTGATAGCACTTAACTGAAAAGATTATTTTTTTTTTTTGATGTGTGGCATTTTTTTCAAATATTTGGTATTTTAGTTTCCTTGTTTTCATTGAACTTGCTATTCAACTCTACTGTAGCTTTTCCTTTTATACTTTCCTAATGTCCAGTTTTACTTCACAGAAATAGCTTATTGAGTAAAGCATAATTGTACTTTGTAAAATACTCATCTTGTATCACTTCTTTTAGAGATCAGACATTTCCTTTTCCCATAAGGTCTAAAGATCTGTAAGTTGACATAATTCTGCACAAATCACTCTGGTAGTGTAACTTAGACTGTCCAAATTCCCGTCGGACTGTGGCCTCTGTAACTGTGCCATCACTCACTTAACTTCACCTTATCTTTAAATAAGTTAAACCAGAAGGGACTTGTTCAACTCACCACCTCTTGAGTAATGTGAATTATTTATATGATCTTCATATGTGTTCGTTAAGCTATATACAGTAAGCCTAAATGTAACTGTTTATTCTGTTCATCCATAAGTGTGTTACCTCAAGCTTTGAACTCAGGCTAACCGCAAGAAAAATCTCTCTTTTTTGCTGTTATTTGATGGAAATCAATATAATTTTTTCATGTTGTACAATGGCAGCAGTGTTGTCTCAGACAGGCACATTGCCACCAGAATGCATAGACATTTTATATGTTCGGTGTTGCCACCTTCCAGACCACCTTCCCCTACTGCTTTGCAGAGCTGAATGTACAGGAAATTGTATACCACCGTGTCTTACAATATAAATGTACCACTGTAATGGCTACTGTGCAAGTGGTGATTAGAATAGTCCTTTTTTATCGAGTCACTATTTTCTTAGGGGAATTATTAAGTGTTCTTTGTTTGTAGAGGAATGTTAAGCATTGTGAAATAAGAATTCTGCAAAGCAGTCCTGTTACCTACTTAAAAGACCTCAGTTAAAATGGAAATAAGCTAAACCAAACACACTGAAATGCAGTACTAAAATGGATTCTCAAAAAAGACCAACTGGTGAAAATTGCATTGAAAGTGCCGTGTATTTATAGGTGATGCTAAAGAGCTACACACATGGCCTGTTTAGAGGCGATATTTTTGGTGGAAGACAGTTGCACCAGTACTAGCCTAAAATCTTTAAAAGGGGATCTAAACTGTAACTTTTCTAACTTATACTAGTAAGCTTTGGTTTTGTTTAGTACCTCTGCTTTCCATTTGAAATTTGTCTGGAACAGCAGTGTTTACACAGGCCTGTTAGAAGTAATGCCAGAAGGACCTCAAAGGCATGAGCCTTGTTCTATTCTTCTTTGGTTGATTTTCCTCAAACATAAGATATTTTAACACCTCCGTAGATCATAGGATGAACAGACTACAGAATCAAACATTGTACCTCTTTCAGCATTGAGTATGCTCAGGTTAGAACTTGCTTAATTTACGAGCTGTGAGGCAGCCGTGAAACTATGGGTAGGTATATTGTTAGAACAGATTTCATTTTTCAGAAATAGGAGAATTTTATTCTGTTGGGTTTTTCCTGTTCTTTTATGTTGTTTTTTGTCTGTTTGTTTGTTTGTTTTTACCAGAACTGAAGTGGGATTTTTTTTTTTTTTTTTCCTTAGGAGTTTCCCCCCCACGCCACCCCCACCCCACGCCACCCCCCCAGCCTGCTTTCTCTGGAATGTTCCTATCTTTTTGTGTACAGTGGGTTTCCTCCTTGGAAAAGCAGGGTCATATATTTCATGGTTTTCTGCTCTTCTGAACTGGAACATGTTCTTGTGTGCTGCTAAGAGCACATAGCTTTGGAGGATCTGCAAAGGACCAGATATCTCATGTATCCCTTTCTGAGGTCTATTTCTGACAGTCCCTTGAAACCAATTCAAAACTTTCCCTAATTATAATAGGACAGGTTTGTGTCTGCTTTCAGTCAATAAAGCTTTGTTCTGCCTCAGGGATTTTACTTGTACATGATTATATAATAGAGGATAGAAGAAGCAGGCAATAGTCATTTTAATTCCTGACTATCTTTCATTCAAACAAAAGGTGCAAAGAGATTGATTGAAAGGAAGAAATGTGAATATGGTACTACTAAAGGAAACATTCTACACCGAGAAGTTCTGCTGGGTGGGACACTGAGCTGCCCCTCCATTTTCCCTTTTTAAAATGTTTTGAGGTTTGATATTGGACAGAAAGTGTGTTTTAAATGGTAGCCCTCCTCTATTCAGAAAGCTGTAGAACATTGCAGGAAGCATCCGACACGGTGTGCAGCTCTGGGGTGAAGGCTGTCAGTTCTAGCAGCAAGTACAGCTCAGACCAACTCAGTGCTCCCAGCGCACAGACCCAGACGTCCTGGAATCTGGAAACATTAAGGTCAGGTAACCAGCTGTCTACTGAGTTTAGTGATGTGTGGAAGAGGAGGAGGTTTGGATCAGACTGGACCTTCTACCTTTTTGAGCTATGGCAATAACTAAGAGTATTGCTTTGGGTACTTTAAACACTGCCTCCGTAGTGAATAATATAGCAAATGACTTGTGATGAGAATTTAATCCAATGAAACAGAGGGTAGGACTGGTCTAAACTGAAAAACTGGATGACACGCTGGATTTTTCTCTTGATAAAACTGTTCTAGAAGCCAATATCTTCAAAGAAAACAATTCTAGCTCTGCATCCTGGGATGAATGGTTGCTTATCCCATTGTCAGATCTGGGTGTAAAAATTAAAAAGAGGGGTATAGGGAGGATATTGAGGTTTATATTTTTATTGTGCAGCTCTAAAAGAAAGGAGTTTTTATTGCTTACAGAGAAATTAACTTCTCAAGGTACTCAACTCACAAACTGATAACAACAGATCAGCCTTACAGCGCTCCTCAAGACTCAGTTCTGCAACCCATAGCTTAGAGTCAAGAGTGGGAAACCAGGAGCAATAAAGGAGCAAAAGCATTCTGCTTGCTTTTTGTATCTGGGTCATCTTAATTGATCCCAGTAGACTTCCTCATTGCTGGACTACCTCAATCAACCCACCTACATCCTCACCTGGAGGAACTTGTCTCTTTTCCTAGCAGCTGAGGCAATACCTTTGGGGAAGAAAAGGTTTCCTTTATTACTCCAGGGAAGACTTTTAACCTCATCATTGCCATATGCATTCCTGGGCAGTTACCATCACAAACAAATAACAAACCAATACTTATATCTCCCAACCCACCATATGTTCATTTGTACGCCTAGAAAGGAAATTGTGTACTCTACAGTTGGAATAGATATTTTCAATAGCTGTATATTTAATTGGTTTTCTTATTGTTTCAGGCACTTAGCTCAGTCTTTAATGCCTTTCTGAAGCCTTTAGCAATAGCAATAACTACAATGCCTTTAAAATATGTACAGTTTTAAAATATGGACTGCTGGTCTGAACTGACTGAACCTTTGCTGAAAAAATTAAAAAATACTCTCAACCTGAATAGTAAATGTTGAGGTTAGAAAAATTTTTGTACCGTTGTTGCTGTAGAACTTGTTTGTGTGTGATGCTACATATTGTTCCTCAGGGATCGGTACTGGGACTGGTGCTATTTAACATCTTTGGTGGTGACATGGACAGTGACACTGAGTGCACCCTCATCAAGTTTGCTGAAAAAACCAAGTTGTGTGGTGAGGTCGACATGCTGGAGGGAAGGGAGGCCATCCAGAGGGGCCTGGACAGGCTTGAGAGGTGGGCTCAGGCCACTTAATTAAGTATAGTATCTTTTGGAGTATTTTAGCCAAGTATCTAAAATCAGGAAGTGCTAAAATCTCTTTAAGAAGGACCACTTGTGTCCAATTTTTACTTTCAGGTTTGGATATTTAAGTGAAATTCAGATGAGTTGTATCTAAACTTGTAGTTGCTAACACACTTTTCCAAGCAATTTTAGTTTTATTACCTGAAAATGCCTTACCATTTTCTTTTCATAATAATCCACATTTTTTAGTGGCTCTGAATGATCATGAAAGATTCATTTATTTGTTTTGCACAGCTATATCTTTCTTCTGTACCTTTACATTCCACAATAATCTCATGAGAGTTTTTACATCTGTGTATATACCTGGACGACATGATGGTGACATCCTTAGTTGAAAAGGAATAAATGTGGAAACTGGTAATTCACTTAACTTTCAGTTTTTCTCTCAGAGTAAATTGGAAATGGCAAAAAGTGATCATCACCTGAAAAAATCTTGGTGCTTTAAATGTGAACCTTGCTTCACCCCTTTCTGATGTCTTTCTTCATCTATTGCATCTATTTCTGAAATATCAGAATACAAATTCATTAACATTCAGATTATATCTGCTGAAGTTAGAGCATTTGAATACTTCCAGATTAAGGATAGTGATTTACTGTGTCCTTAGTCTAGTGGTCCTCAGATACTAACTTATTCAACTGTCATGATGTAACACCATACTACAGGCTGGTCCTAAATACTAAATATTTAAAAAAGTCTGTAGTAGTGCTGTTCTGACTATTATACTGCTCTTGTGTTCATCTTTTCTTTTTTTTTTTTTTTTTTAACTAGTGGAGCTAGTAGTGAAATTAAAGACCAAGAAATAAAGTATGCTTTTAACAGTATCTCACATGCAACTGTTTGATATGCTTTCCACTAAAACCAGTCTTACTGTTTGGGTGGGGTTTTTTAATCAATGTTTCAGGTGTTCACTTTTCTTTAGAGCATTCCTATACAAGCTGTTAAAGCATCCTGTGAAGTTTAAGGGAGCTTGCTGAGCGTTGCCAGCAATATTCAGCACCAGAGGGAAGGGAACCGAGCAGTGCATCCTGCCACACACAGGGCAGCAGCTGTACTGGATGGAACACCCAGTCCTAGCTGTGCAACCAGTAACTGCAGCTAGTAAGTGTTCTTCCTCTAGCTTCCTTGGCACTTCTAATATCTGAAAGTTTAATGCATACATATAAAATGTTAAGGGTGTGCATTCTTCTGCTTCCCAGCATAGCTCTCACATGAGTCATTTACACTCACCTAGTTAAGATGAAAAAAAATCTTAATATTGTTATCAGTTGCAGTGATGTTAAAGAACAGCGCTTAGGATTTGTCAGAAGACGGTACCTGTGTTTTTGTTGTTTCTGCCTCCAATTAAGCTTTAACGATTCAGTGTAGATTAATTTCTTTTTTGTTTTTGAAGTCTATTTAGCATAGTGAGATTGGTTTCATACTGCTACAGTTCAGGCAGCAGTCCTGTTGAAAAGATGAAAGGCAGAAACAATCATAGCTCTTGAGTCATCATAGCTTTTAAGATGTGATGTAGCCAGTTTCTTCCTTCAGCCAAGACGATGCTCAAAGCCAGTAAAATCTTCAATAAGAAATTCATAGTGGACACCTATCCCAAGCATAGAAAAGAACTATGATGCTCACAAATGCTGCCTGCTTGCAACACTTAGCTGTGAGAGGTTACTGAAACTGAAAACTCAGAATTCCGCATCTGATTGGAGGAATAAGGAGCCACATTTCCCTGCATCGTAATTTGAATAGCAAAAATAAAGCAAAGCAGTAGAGACAATTGAGCATGGAATCAACACTTTAAGAAGTGATCTTAAAAAAGGAAATACAAATTTGACTTGAGACTTCAGTAGCAGATCTGCATTATTCCATGAAGTTACTTATTCAGTTGGTTTAGTTTGTTTATGTCATATTAAATTGTGTTTGTATAGCTAACTAACAGAGGACAGTTTAGAAGGTGGTCTCAGAACTTGCTTATAGTTATAAAATCACTATAGCCCAATGAGGATTGGTTTAAAGCACATAAGAGAAGTATGTTTGTGATAATTCTATGCCCGCCATTGAATGGCAAGCTGTCCTTGTTTGATTTTTTTCTTATGTCCACCAATACAGTAGGTCTTCAAAGCTTTTCATTTGAGTCCTGTCCATGCTAACATTGGGAATAGGTGCCAACCTGCAAATACTGTACAAACACTGCTTGCCCTACTTCACTTTATTTTCATTCTTTAATAGCAATATATAAACTATTCTTATAGGAAGATACTATATTTTACTCCAGATTTAACTTTCTAAAAGGTTTTTAATTTCCCTTTCTTTTTAATATATGCTTAAAATATCCTGTCTAGAAATTATCTGGTACTGCTGGTATTTCATTCTACTGAACTATTGTTTTCATTTTGAGAGCTGTCTTTTCCTTTCTTTTGAAATAAGACCTAGACTAAATACCAAAATTTTTTCACTGCATATTATGGCTGAGTGCACTAAAATATAAAAACCTTGATTTAAGTATTTTTGTATTCAAAGATCATAGGCAAGTGTTCATTTGAAGGTTCAGTGGCATTTTGAAATGAGAACATCATATATAAAGATGTTAGAGATGGAGCCTCCCACAGTGAGGTTGAAAGAAAAAGAACAGAATGAATAGAAGAGTTTCTAGGTTCCAAGGAATTTTAACATCTCATTACTTTAGATTACTCTACATGTAATTTTCCAATATTTTGTATTATAGACTTTGAATGTATTGGTTAAAATTACTTCATGCCTGACATCAATTTTGTCTTATTCATTATCTCCTTTAAATAAAACCTTAAAAATAGCTGGTTTCAGTAAGCGAGCAATTTTCTGATAGATGCAGATTCTTCAATACTTCCAGAGTGAACTTGCTGTAAATGAAAATAGAAAGACTAGGAGATAGCAGTCCCTCAGCATTTCTTGAGCAATCTAGTATTATACGAATTTACATAGTTATAGTTCTTATTATATTTTATTGCAGTTTATACTGTATTTTATTGCATTCAAGAATTTCGTAACCCTACAATTAAAACTTTTGCTACTAATTAAGCAATTGTGACTGTCTTTGTCTAATGACAATGATTGTGATATTATCATTTGGTATATGTAGGCAGTGCTTTGATTAGTGTTCCTATGTCTTCAATAATCTAACAAACTGTGTGATAGAACTGTGTGGTTGCCTGAGGTACGACTGGATTTTTGAGCACAAGTGGAAGTATCTCTATATTTGGTCCAGTACCTATCTTGAGTTATACTCAACAGTGAAACTGAGGTCACCATTGACCTCATCAGCCACATCTCTTCTTAAAATTTGTGTCCGTTTCCATTTCTCACTTCTAGAACACAGCTGTAATCTGGCTGTAAACAAATGAGACATCAAATTAATGTCTTATTATATATTTTCTTCATTATCTCAAGTTTTTAAAAACATCCCATTAAAACATATACCATATGCTTTCTACCTTTGTATCAGTGTTTTAAAATTGTCATACTTGTGACCTTTAGAAGTCAGAAAGCAGCTTCAGTGTCTTTTCTCATCATCTAAATTAAGTAAATATGTAAAATCTTAGAGCTCGTTATCATATAATCACATATCCAAAACACCTATTGAAAATATCAAACATATAACTACATGCGTTTATTTAAGACAAATACATCCATAGTTTGCTATGCAACCTTTTTTTGTATTTGAAGGAGCTTATAAAACAATTAATTAAACCCACAGGTTCATCCCTTCTGACAATGGAATTAAATATTCCAGTTGGTTTATATCACTATTTCTATTTCTTATGTTATTTGTGGTTGTTCCCTAATACTTGAAAGAACCTTTCTGTTCTAGATACACCAGAATACCACCCCATGTCCATTGTAAGAGAGTAGTTGGAGCTGAATGCAGGAGCAAAAGGGAGATGGGGAAACAGCAGATGGGAAAAAAATGAGATGATATCCTGTGAAGGCTATCAGACAGAGTTTCCTTCTGTTAATATGGTGAAGCACTGGAAGAAGCTCACTAGAAAGTATTTATGTTGTCTCATTCCAAAGAGATTTTAGGAACGGGTTCAATAATGACTGTCTTAGGAAGGAGTAGAGGTAAGAACCTCTGACAGTACAGATGGTTGAACAGAGAAGAGGTCCTTAGAAATAATGTTGCTTTTGACACTGAGAAATTTGGTGTCCGGTAATACATGAGAAATTTTGGGAATTGATATTAATCTGTCAGTTCAAAAATATTTGGGAAGCCTTGCTCTATATGGTCCTTCAAACTCACCATTTCAGCTGCATTTTGATATATGCCTGGTCCGCTTCAAATACAGCTAACTTACAGTGGCAGTAGTGCAAGACACCAGCCATGCTCATATAAAGATCTTCGCTCCTTTTTTTTTCATTTACTCTTAGTGAGCAGCCTTATTTTCTTGGTGGAAGCAGGAGTTGGATAAATGGGCTCTTTGCTTTCTCAGATAAAAGATGGATGAGAAAAAGAGGAGCTTTCCAGCTCACTGGGAAACACCGTAACACCTGACTGGCTCCTGAGGAAAGCTCCCTCTTCAGGGTACTTTCCATGCCTTGGGGAGAGGTGAAAAAGCAAGAACCTAGGGCAAGCCTGCAGTCGCCCCTGCCAGCATGCCCTGGCTGCCCACCTCTGCCTGCCAGTTGGGATTGTCTGTACTTTGCAGTCAAAGAACTTGTGCTGGGACCCCTTGGTAGCTCAGTAACACACCAGACCATAAGGAAGGAAGGAGGGAATGAGCTATTTAAAAGGAAACTCATTGAAAAAGTATGACAGAGAAAAAAAAACAAAAACAAAACCAACAAAACAAATCAGATGCGAAAGAGAGAGAAATACAATCTGAAAAAGAGAATGGACTGAAATTGTTAGTGAGTAATTCAGTCTCAGAAAGTCCCACAAAAAACTCATGCCTTGGCACCTGAAAACTGAGATAGCCACTCACAACAGTGAAAACCTTTCAATTTCAAAACCTTCGCCTGTCTTGTATGGTACTTCATTCCTCCTTCTCTTCTACTAGCTTCTGAACAGAGTTTTGCTTGCTTATTATAGGCAGTGTTGCCAGTTCTTTATCATGAACTTCGAGGTATTTGATGCTTTATTTAAACCCTCAGCTCCTGCAAATGCAAAAAGAATTTTTTTAAAGGTAAAACAAAACTTTCTAGCTTTCATGATTATGTAGGAAGCTTGAAAGCATGATCTCAAAAATATACCTTAAGACTTAATCCCTCAATATTCAGAAGTCTTCATATGAATATAAAGAACCCAAGTGTGCTGGGGATTTCTATTTCTTGTTTCTTGGATTTTTTTCTAATCTCATTCTTATTATGCCTGTTTTCAGGATTTTGGGAAATCCAGTTGATGATCTGTCAAAGTTTGGAGCACTGCATGTACTGAATGAAGGTTATATTTCTACTATAGTTTCAAGCCCTAGTGAAAAAAAAGGACAGGGACTTCTCCCTGGAAACTGGTGGTAAGACACTTGTCATCTCCTGGCTAATACTCTCCAGTGTATCAAGCAAAGAAAAAACAGAAAAGAAACCAAAAGTCATAGGGCAATTACCTCTTAAAACTTGTCATTTGCTTTAGATGCCTACAGTACTTTCCACTTAGACCGCTTGGTAGAATCTCCTGTGTTTGGTAGAAACTTTACAAAAAGTTTGCTTGATTTTTTTAAATCTTTGGCAGATTTTTGCAGAAGTGTGAAAAAGAGTAACAGAAACATCTGCCCTGATTGCATTTCCATCTGGATTCTGACAATAAATTGTGTGTCTTTATTATAGGTATCTTCCCCAACATGCCTTTGTGACCAGGCCCATGACTGAAAACTCTGTTCCTGTGTTTGGAGAGGGCAGGAACAGAACACAGATTTTTCAGATTACCTTTAAGCAGGTTACTTTTCTAACCCTTTTCCTCATAAGATAACTTCGAAAATCCTTACTAAAACTAATTGAGAAGGTTGAAAGCTTGCCTCTTTTTTTTTTTCACTCCCCTGAAGCTTATTCAAAATGGTACAGAAGCCTCCTAGGATTGGGCTTTGGGGTCTGCAGGCTGCTCAAATTGAAACCAAGTCCTCAGACGTGCTGAGCAGCTCCAGCTCCAGGTTTGGCTCCTTGTTAGTAGTGGTTTCCAGCAACATCTGCCTCTCCTACAGGGATCAAGACTTAGTGGCTCTTTGCAACTCCCAACAGGCATTTGTTCAAGGGTGATGCATTTTCAAAAGACTGTCTGGCGTGCAATAGCTAAGATCCTTTACATATCGCTAAAGATCCTTTACATGTAGCTAAATGTTACAAAGAATCAGGATCTTACACAGTCAGTTGAAGCACCCTGGTTCTATTTGCAGTCTCAACTTGACAGTTCGATTGCTTAGGAAGGAATGTATTTTGGAGATCCTTAAGCCTAAATTATTTCCCAGTTTGATGTCTCCTCTCCAGCAGTAAACATAGTTTCACTTGAAGTCGTCAACTGTATGATCCAGCACCCCTCCTCCACTCCTGTCCTTGTCACAATCACCTCTTTGAATGCTTTATTCATTACATTTTCATTGTCTTGAATTTATGCACTGAGGAAAGTGGGCTCCTAACATTATGAATGTAGCTTTCAGTCTGCTTAGCATGTCCTTTTGCTGCCACAGACAGATCTTTCCCCCCTCCCTCAGATATTTTCTGCTGAGAAGCTTGATCATAGTTTCTGTTTTGTGTTCCACATCCAAATGTTTTCCTTTTTATATCACTGTCTTTTAGTGAAATCTATAAAAGGTTGCTAAAGGGAAGGAAAAAACCCCACATATAGCCATGACAAACCTGTGATTATCTGGTTCTGATCACACACTGGTATAAGCTGGCAATAGCTGGTGGTGTCAATAATCACCTAAACTTCCATAAAGGAGAGAAGCAGCATGCCACTTGTTACATAGAAGCTTACATAACCTACACATGCATGTAATATGTATGTGTGCACGTGTGTGTGTGTGTAGGCGGACATCAGTAACCGCAATTCAAGAAGTTTACAAGAACACCAAATTTCCAATAAAAACCTGTTTCTGTAAAATCACATCTTATTACTGCAAAAGTAAAGGTGTTCTAAATAATAATATAATATATTTGCTTTATATAGTGATTACGGTGAATGTATCTCAATGTTGTCCAAGTTGAATCATTAACTCTGTTTTACAGATGAAGACATAAAGTTGAAGTGAGCCACCCAGGTTCATGCTACAGGTAAGTGGTACAGGTCAAAATAGTCCAGTAAACTGTCTGAAGAACTCTTTCGGCTCCCTTATATCTGCCTTAGAATTTTTTGAATGGTAAAATGAAAGAGACGGGACATGAGAGGAAATTAAACTATATAAAGATAACTAGTCAGCCAACTCTTCCTTCTCAAAAACACAAAATAAAAGTTTCATTCAATCCCAGCAAACCCAGATGTCACCAATTAAGAGCAAAAGTAGGAACAGACAACTCAGGCCTTTTGTTGCTGTTTTTCAAAGTAGCTTTTCTATTGAAGCCATATACATACATATTACGCAGATCAGACTAATAACACACATTTCCAACTTCTAGTCTTTCTTTGTGATAACATTCTGTTCTGTGTTTGCCAAACAAAAGCTTAAATACAAATAAAAATCAGAATCCAAATGACAAATTCCAGCACTAAGACACTGAATAAACCAGCAAATTATATCCCATATCACAGTTTCCAATAATGGTGCTGTACATAAAAAAATAAACAAGTTAAGAAGAATTTCCCCTCTTTTACAGTGATAGTTGACACTCAAGTGGCTTACTCTCTTCAAAATACTGAGAGAATTGAGCCATTTTTTGTGTAAAGTGTTCATATGGCTATTTCATTTATCTCCTTGCAAATCTGAGTGCTCTACTGTGTAGCTTAGAAAAGCAGTATGCATGGGGCTTTTCAGCTACCTAGCTTTCTCTGGAAAGAGCTGGGCCTGAATGCAGAAAGCAGCTTAAAATGTGGCAATGTTGGCTATTGCTGTGCATAATTTGTAGGCTTGGGCTCTGGAGTGGAAACTGAACTTTGTTGTAGACATGTAGTCTCCATGAACAGCGCATGGGGAGAGAAGATGCTTTATAGGAGCTACAGAAACTCCCTTGCTGCACAGAGTCATCTGAAGGAGTCTGAGGCTAACCAGGAAAACACTGAGGTGAGGGACGTGTGGTAATGCCCTCTGCCAGGCTGGTGATCCAAAGGAAAATGTATGGGGTGGGTTGTATGTGTTATTTTTCTGTTAAATTTGTCCCACTGCATAGCAGGACCATGAGGCTTTGGGTGGGAGAGAGCAAGCCTCTCTTCACAGAAACAGCCTGCAACTTAGTTTAGGCTTTAGTGTTTTGTTAAACCCTGCCCTTATGCTTCAGAAACCTTCATTCTCTTATAGCAATGTAGGTCCAATGGATCTCCATTAGAGTAAATTATGTAAATCCAGTCTTGGGGAAGGGAGACTAGTTCCTGGCATTCAAACATAATGAAACACACACACCCCACATGCATGTGCTGGCATTAAACATCCATTCACAGATTCTACCCCTTGACTGGCTTTATGGAAATGTTCATTCAGGTTCATCCCTCCTTTCAAAAAGTCAACCTGGGATTGATTATAGTTTTGCATCGAAATCATGTGAAACTTGTTGGTTTGAGTCCAGAGGAAACATGGGAGTTTCTTGTTGAGATTTTAAGTTCACTTGAATTTGAAACTCAGAGTGAAACTTGGGGATGGAGAGAGTGAACACACAGAGGAAAGAATATGTTCAAACAAATCCTTGTAAAATGCAGCTGCCAATGGCTTTAGAAGAAATCCTACCTCAAAAAATTAAAGCAAATCAAAACACCTTCCTCTCTCTTAAAAATCTGACTCTTAATGCTACCAAAAGTCCCTCTTTCCACTCCGGGCAATGCCATTTGGTAAAAAAAAAAAAAAAAAAAAAAAAAAAAAAAAAGCATAACGTTTTGCCCAACAAAATGTCCCTGTAGCAGCCCTAAAAGCAGAGGGAAAAGTATGTTTTCATTAATTTGTAAACAAAAGATTATTTCCTGCACTGCCAGCAAAAATCCTGTTTGCCGACAAGGTTCTGGCTTCAAACATTATCAGCAACTGGCAGGATGAGTCCTTTTATGTAAATGAACTCATTATTATTAATTTCTGCTGGTGCTGAACGATTTATGAACTGCTTTTCGAATATGGAAAAGTGGTTCATGAATCAGAGGGGAAAAAATGTTCAAAAAGTCCTAGGTCGATAAATAACAGTAGTCATTCATGAATCCCGCCCATGGTGTCTTTTATCTTCAGTAAGGAGAAGATCAAAATGATAAAATAGTAATGTGCCAACAAAAAAGGATTGAATGGGCAGAGACGAGTAACATTGTCTTCTTCAAGCCTTAATGGGCAGGGATGAATGGTGACAGACTATCCTTCACTAACAGGCAGCTATATACTATGATTCTCCCAAGATGAAAATGTTCTTTTTTTATATGTAATGCCACACATAGCCAGAATAAGAGGGAGGTGCTGAGCAGAATGCCACTTGTCCCCCTGCCTCTGCAAACACAAAAGCCACGGTTGAGGGATGGTACATTTCCATCGTAGCTGCTTTTCAAGGAATACAAGCCTACTATGCGCAGACATTGTAACTGCAAACCTCCCCAGCAACCTCATGCTTCCCCCATGTCTTTTACACCTCATTACTGCTAGTCTTCCTGGAACTGGCATGTTACCTATTTCTTCTCTATGAGGGAGGGCAGAACTAATTCGATTTTAAAGTCTCTTACTTTAAGATGAACAGAAATGAAAAGTACTTCATAAAAAGTGAGAAATCTGGCAGCTGTTCACCTTGCCCCTGCTCTCTGAGCGTACTACTAGCCCTGAACAGGTTAGAGTCTTCAGGATAGTACAGTGCATACAACAACTTACATTGGCCTTGTTTAACGAAGACACTTTTTTTCATCTGTATTTGCAGGAATCAGGCTGAAACACGAAATATTGCATGTACCAGAAGTGACTTGTGGTCATAGAGGTGGTATTTTCTCCTTTAGGAAATTCTCTGTTGTGCAAGCAGTCACAAAGAACTGGGTCAAATTTATCCCCAATGTAATTTCATTAAAATCACAGAAGTTGTGCCCAGAATGAGTTTAGCCCATTATTATTCAAGGCTAAATATAGGGTAACTCTATAAAAATGAAGTAGAGGTGGTGATTAAAAAATCTGTTCCTTAATTAGTTTTCCTTTCTACAGTTTTGATATGGGAAGAAACTACAACTGCGTATTATGATTATTTGCTCTTAAATAGCATTGCTCATCTAAGAACTTCAAAGACTTTTCAGGTATTAGTCAATTATAAGCTGGCAACATCCTGTGAGGTATGAGGTATTCTATTAGCACTAAAGGTAAGGAAAATGAAGCAGGGAAAAGTTATGTGCACGAGATCTTGAAAAGAATTTGGCAGACTCAGTAGTCAATTTAGAAGAATCGATGACTTTTCCTACTGCAACCAATAGTCAAAAGTATCTTCCAGCAGACAAAAATAAAATGACAGACTAGTAGCTAGTTTTTAACCTTATGTATATTTCAAACTAATATCTTGTCCATTTTCTATATTTCATATTGCCACAGGACAAAATTCTATGCTTCTGATCTCAGCAATGAAGTTTTAATCACCTCAATATACATCTTTCCACAATATATATTTTTCTGTCTACCAAAGACATAATGGCTGCTCCTTTTATGGGAAACCAGGATTTAATCCAGTAAGTCTGTGAGAATCAATATTCTTGTGAAATGACACCATGTTGAAGTTATTTTATGTTATGTTGATGGTTAGCTAATTTTGTAATGGAGACATTTCTTCTAGAAGCAGACATAGTATAATTTAGTGGTAAAAACGTCAATCATGAGGGGTTGAACACTTATGTCAGGGCAGGAAGAGGGCAGATTTATTGATGGAAATGTATCTATATACTCTTTGTGGCACTTTGACCTGAAATATCCATTTTGGTTATAATTTTGTTTTGTGAAAATGACATCAACTGCAATCACTAATGTAAAAATGACATTGGAATACTTTGTTCCACAGGCCTGATTTAAAAGTCTTGCTGCTGTTTGTTATAGTAACAGCTTCTCAATAGCAAGCAAATTAAGGTACTCATTTAACTGCTCCTTTTTTCTGTTTGTAGGATTTTGTAATAGATGACAACCTCAGAAGAAAACACAGTGTTCCTTTTTCTACTGTTTAATATTGTTTAAATAATAAATATATGGCATGTTTCATAATGACATTGAGGTAACCAAGAGAAGGAGGCATGGTGCTCTGGATAATACTATGTGCAGATATATTCCTGTGTGGTTTTTCTTCCTAATGCCAGTTAACCACCCACCCAAAGCCATAAAAAATAACAATAGGAATGGGTAGGAGAGGATGGAATAAAATAAGTACAGAGGCTGAGAAAGAACAAGTGACAAGGAAGGAGACAAAGAAACAAGGAAGGAGACAAAGAAACAGATTAGTGCAAAACATGGGGAATGTAGGAATTTCTTGTTTGGGACCAGCTTTTTTTTTAATGAAACTATAAAATCCTTACCAATTCAATGGACTTTCATACTATTATTCCAGATTTACAATGACATAACTAAAAACAGAATCTGGCCAACCCTTAAAGAATAGGAACAAAATCATTAGGAACAACGCCAATTTTACAGAGGACCTGTGCTATAATGTGAAGTACTGGTTATCGTTTCTTTTCTGCTGCACTATCATTCCCCAAAAAAGTGCCTTTTACTGAACAATGTCATGACTCCCGAATTATTAAAGGCTTAATTAATCTCTGGGCTAGTCCTGAGAAATCTGCACTTCGGTGTAGAGTGATTCTTGCACAATTGAAAGTTTAATTTAGTTTAAATAATGATGGGGTGTTTTGCCATATAGCACACAATCCGTTCAAGCTTTCCCATTTTCTACCCTTCCATTTACACCCTTTGCATGACTATCATGCAAAGCCAACAGCTCGCTTTTCTCTAGCAATCACCTTTTTTCATAATCCGCTTGGCTCCTTTTCAGGCAAAGTGACAGAACCATAGACCATTCAGTGTCCTGCTCTGTGGTGAGTCACAATGATTTTCTCACTTAAATATAAAAACCATTTAGAGTCTGCGTAGATTACAACTTTCCAGCAGGACTAAAAGTGGGAATCGGTCCTATATTTTAAGGCCATGATCCCGAAATATATTTCTTTTGAGCAGCGTTCCAGGCTTTCTATAAATTTGATTCATTAGAAACAGTCCTCAAACAACTAAAGGCTGCTCATTAGAGACTGTACAGCACTGCTCATAACATCGCTAGTAGTGATGGTATGATAAATCAATAGGACACTAATACAACAGTATACTTGTTTGCACACTATCAAGCATAGCTAGACAGCTTGTTCACAGGTTGCCTGTCATGCATCTCCATGTGGACTGGGAGAAGGTAGATTGGGAAAGCATTCAATCTCCCCAAAAGTTAGTACTGCTTATTAAGAGCAGTCATGGTGTGGTTACCGATCTACAAACTGGAGAGCAATCAAAATAGTAATAAGACTGAAATTTATCTCACTTCCACATTTTGCCAATCAGATCACAGATAGTACATGCCTCAGAGCAATGCTGATTGTCAGGAAGATTAGAAGAATTTCATTATCAAAATAAGGAAAATGTAGCAATGTTTTGGGTGTTTGGGGTTTGTTTTTTTTTAAAGCAGAATTTTGTTGGGTTTTCTTAACCCTAGAAATTTTAGTTCTGCCCATTTGCATAGGTAATATCACTATCATATTTATTCACATTGCTCATAAAAAAGCACATCACAGAAGTGCCTGGAAAATAAAACTACAATGAGAAGGGACCCATCAAGTTTGAATGGAAGTTTATATTGCAGCATTATGAGACAAAGGCTTGCACATTTGCAGCTCCCATGGCAGAAAGTGAAACTCTGAACAATTAAAGCAGCACAGACATCCTGCCCTGAAGGACTGTAAGCATTTAAAAAAGCAACCATGACCTCTCTTTACCAGGCCTGTTTTCTATTTAATTTACAGTCTTTATTAGCCAACAAAATTGTGACTGGATCTTAGTCAAAGTGATGAATATACAACCATTTTGATCTACAGTTTGGGGCACTTCAAAGTATTCTTTACTTTATGATCATTTGTAATCAAGGTCAGAGCTCTGGCAGTAATTTAGATACCGCCTAAATATATTTATAATATATAAATTACTTTGCAGCAGCATGTATACTGTTGTTTCTATTTTTGTTCACAGTAAGACTGGATTTGCAAACGCTCAGGCTCTCAAAAAGTTACTCCTGTAAGTATGTGTAAGCAGCTCCATACCTAAGTTTCTCTTACTCAGTTCCCACAATGGCACACAAAAATGGAGCATACATGTATGGCAAACGAAAAATGGTTTGTTTTCATTGGTTTATTTATTAAAATGGGAGCTTGGGAGCATAATAGTACAAATCATTAAATTTGGGGGGGGGGGGGGGGAAGCCAAAACCAAAGCCTTAAAACCTTTAAAGAGGAGGTTTTTTTCTTTTTTGTTATCATTTTTTTCTCACTTTTCCATATACTTTGCTCATGTACCAAAAGTTTTCTGCCTTGTCGGATATAAGCAGTTTCAGAAGTGTTCACCTTTTCAAGTATAGGGACTCTCTTTCATGCCAGCAGCATCTCGCAAAACAAAAACTGAAGGTATGATCATTGTATTAGCACCATCATCTCAGGTTCTAGGCCCAGTTCTTTCTAGATATTATATCTTTCTACATCTTTCTCTCTAGATTTGTGCTTGCTAGGACAAACCTTCTAATTCTTGTGCTTCACCTCTACATTCTAACCTTTCAACCAGCACAACTCAAACATTCGTTGAACCCCAGCATTAACTCTCACTTACTTCAGCCTTGGCAGACAGATACCTTGCCCATTCACTCTGACACTGTTGCAGGGGTGCATTTTCAAATTTAATATTGTATCAACTCCCTCTTCCACCATGCACCCTTTCATTAACTTCTTCTTTTCTCCTGCAGCTAAGAACATCCTATGTGTGTTTTAAGGTTCACGTAGGCTCTCTCCAGATCAGTTGTCCCTTTCACATCCGTGAGATGACAGATCCATGTGCATCCACCATTCACAACAGATTTCACCACCAAGGGCTTAAATTTTGAACCATACTCATTTTGTTTTCTCCTTTGAGGGTCCATTCCTATTAAAGTCTGCTGAGTTACTACACTTGGCCTTCTTCACATCCTCCCTTAAAACTCTCCTCTGCTGTGACACCTTAAAAAAAGTGATAGTGGTTAAGCAGCTGATGTGCTGTGACTGCATACTGATCATAATTATCTCCCAGTTACCTTGTCACTTCTGCCCCTCTCCCCATCTGTTTGCTGTCTTGTCTTTTGCTTAGATTAAAGACTCTTTGGGGTAGGGACCATGCCTGTATTTCCTGTGTATTTGGATACTGTCCTGCATGAAGAATCTTGGGTTCTAGGCACTACTGCAGTGCACATAAATAAGAATTACTGTTTCTGAAGCAAAATCCCTCTGCATTTTCGTATACATAAATTATAGCCACATCCTGTAATCCATTTTTCAGGCTAAACAATCGACTTCAATGAGACTTGAGCCAAGGCAGGAGTTAGCCTATAGTCTATTCAAAACAAGCAACATAACATATTATTAATCACCTTAAATAGAGACTATCACATTCAGTGATGCAATCCTACCTGCAGATAAAATAAATACCTTTCCAAAAACTTTATGACTTATCTCATTTGCACCAGGCCAGACTGCTTTTAAGAAAACCATTGTTCTGCCTAGGATAACAAGATTGCAGTGACTCCCCGGTCATATTTCCTTCACGTTGATTGCTTGGAGATCGGCAAAAGGGTGGTGAATAACCAACAGAGTCAGTTGTATGCCACTCAGTTTTTGCCCAAGAGGTCTAGAGGTAGCTGTTACTTCCCGTTCAGAGCTTTTATCTCCCACTAGAGCAATATAAAGCAGTCTTCTGGGGGCTGTAGTTTTGAATTGTATTCTGAATTTTGTTAATATCCTAAATACAGCTTTATTCATATTGCAACTATAGCCCTAAGCTACAGTTATAACTCACCAAAATCTTGGGGAAACAATCAGTTTGGCCAAGAATGCAGCTTGGGAAGAATCTCAAGCTATTTGTACATGCCTGAATCATTACTGTTGGTGGGAGAGGTGGTTACAGAGGCCACTATCTCCTGTACTGTTCTTGAGGAATGACAGCTGTGTGCTTCCTCCCATGTAACTTGGAAGAACTGCAAAGGAGAGGAAAGCCAAAGCCAAAAATAAAAACATGCGCAAAAGCAATGAGTAAAATCTGCCAGATTCAAGGAGCTGTTGTGCTACTGGAGATGAGCCAAAAATCTGTGGAAGCCCCCTATTAATGCAATGGCTTGGTTGTAATTGCTTCCCCCACACCCCACCCCTTCCTTCCCCAGGTGAATCTCATCTTGCACTTATAAGACAGACTACAAAAAGCACGCACACTTTTTCCAGAGTCATAATGTTTGTTTTACAGGCTTTCTGCTTGAAAGTATATTTTTTTTTTCCTCTTCACTTGCAAAGTGTGGGGCTTCCTAAGTTGTTGATTTGTGAAAGTGAGACAAGTCCTTAATATACTCAGTAAATCCAGTCTGTATATGCTTACTTTCTACACAAACTGTTATTATTTTAGCCAAGGGTTAATCTCAAATGAATGTTCATAGATCAGGTAGCTTTCCATTTTCTGCCAATGCTTAGGTCATTAGATGCTGGTCTGTAAATGAAACATGCAGATAAGACCTAATGTTAAATACCTAGGACTTCCTTATATAGGGGAAAATGCAGGTAGGATAAGAATCTCCTCGCTTCAGACCATAAGACAGCTATTGACTTTCTAGCACTAGGAAGAAACCTTCTGAAGCATTTTCTGTTTGCCATCATCAGGAACAAGATGCTAAATTAGAAGCACAGTTGATCCTGGTCTGATTCAAAGCCCCCTGTGTTTCCATTGGCATAATGAAAGTGCTCATAGCTGTGCAGCAAAATTGCTCCAGTGGAATAAAGCATATATATGGAAACAGAAGTAAAATCCAGGCTCCTTCCTAGCCTTTTACAAAAGGACATAGCATGTTTATCTAGAAAAGGGTGTTTGTGTTTTGGTTTTGTGTTTTTTTTTCCCTCAACGGACATAGGAATTCTATAAATTTATACTGAATTCAGTGTTTACTGTATTTTTAGTAATGTGCCTCTATACCCATATATTTGGGGGTTTCTTCAGTCAATTATTTCTTTGTTATTTGGGATAAATTTATTTAAATATTTTGAATGGAATACTATGGTATATCTGAAAATTGCCTGTTCTTTCCTATCTGAGAAAAGCATGCAGTACTGAGTAGATAAAACAAAACTTCATATTTATTTTAGATAATATAGCCTCTAATTATATAAAAGTGATGTGAGAGAAATACACAGAATCTGACCTAGAATTGTGACTAGAAAATAATAATATTATCCTAATTAAAACCATATAAGAGTTTGTTATCCAGCCTCAAATCCCTGACAGACTTACATGGCTCAAATAATCGCAGGATTTGCAGGCTACAGATTTAGTAAAAGTTTCATGGAAAAAAAGATCCCTAATGAATTCTCAGTGTTTTTAATATTATGCCTGTTTTGGGGACTCTTGCTCATTTATGGGACATGCGGGTCATTCAAAAGCTTGAATATTCATTATGAGATGAGCTGGAACTGGATGTGCAATATGTTTGGTTTAAAACTAAATTTTATGTAAATTCTACAGTGATGTTTTCTGGCTCAGTTAGAATCCATTCTACTGTTTATCTTTATACTAATAATGGTCTCTTGGGTTTCTTTTTAAGCCTCTCTGTATACTTTTTTTTTCTTTTAAAATGAAAGATGAAGATCCAAAGAAAACAATTTTTAAAGATAGAAATAGAAACACTAGGTAAAAGGAATTAGCAATGCAATCTCTGCATATATTATGTGGAAATCTGCAAAATTGCAGCTTGGAATTTTATTCCTAGGACATTAACCATTTCATGTTTGAACAGCTTTGCTTCTCTGGTTCCCCATATTTCAAAAAAACCCTTTGGATCTGCTTTTGATTTCTATTTTTTGGTATTTTTGTAATATTTATTAAAATATTCCTTCTCCAGAGTGGTATATCCAGTTCTCTGGAAGAAATAAAATCTGTGGCATAGCTTTGAAATGAGAATTAACCTTGATTACTACAGTAATTTACTAATCAAAACTGGAGACCTGCTAATCAAGCCTGAATTACCAGCTGCTTGATTTTTATAGTGACATAACCAAAACTGAACATTTGGTAAACAAGAGTCTTATTTATGAGGGGGAAAAATTGGCATATGGCCATATTCATCTTAATATATTTATCACTATATTGTTGTGATTTACTTATCTGCTGATATAGGCATCCTCCTTCTATCTTAACCCTTCTACCTTACCCCAGAAAGATGAACACTGAATTTCAGATTACTCTAGAATTGGAGCCAGAGTAGACAATCTCACAGTTCAAGAGAGGTTTTCTGATCTATCTGTTGGTTTTGGACCCAGGGAGGAGGCCAACTATATATCACAACAGCCTTATATTACAGAGTCTGTTAAAAAGCACCTTGGAATAAAGGAAGCAGAAAGCAAACCAGAAATGAGAGGAATGGAGAACTGCCAGTAAGCAGACATCTGGGAAAAGCTGCAGAAGGAAATGGCAAAGAGCATCCATGCGGCGCTGGTGAGCCCGGGGCTGGAGGGCGTGTGGAGAGCTCTGGAGAAGCAGGCGAGCAGGCAGAAGACCCAGGGGAAAAGATGAGAGTGAATCACCAAGGGCCTGATGGAGGAAGCCACCAACCACTCCTGTGAGTAAGTGCATTGCTTGTATAAATGGACAATGTGACAATTATTACAGCCTATCTGATGGGCCTGGGATTTTTAAAGTATTTGTCTGGTTTCCGTAAGTGCAACTAATTTCATGTTTTTAATTTATTTTTTTTTTTCAGTCTGATTTCTGTTCATTTTTTCAGCTCCCAGATGGCATCCTGTATCCACTGACACAGAAAATAATTTCCCAGTATTTTCTTTAATGAATGACCTATTATGAACAAGCAGGAAAAACCCATATTGTACAATTCTTCCACAGAAAAACTGGTAATTAATATAAATTGAGAGAAGCCCCCAAAATAGGAATCTCTTTTGTTGTTTGAACCGTGGATGTTATTTCATTAAGGTGGCTTGTGCATTTTTGAAAAAAATGCTGTTCAAATGATATTGTCATGGGTAATTGTGCTGTTAAAAACGTAGAGAACAGAAACACAAAAAAATTATTTCTAGAATAGTGTTTACAGCATGAAATTCTCAGCTAGTCAGGCTCTTTCCCATTCTCTGGATGTTACTTTAGACCTAATCCCTTGTTCTCTCAATTCTTAGCACAGAAAAAATATACTAAAGCTAGTGCTGCTTCCATTTTTTCACCATCTTATCTCGCAAACCTCAAATACTGTTTTTCCCTTTAAGTCTTGAATGTACTTGTGCCTAACAGGAATGAAGATGCATAAGGATGAATTAAAATGCGCTGAATGGTTTATAGCATATTTAGACCTTGAAGAATGTGACTGTATAATGACTGTGCATTTGAACATGACCCTGCAAAGCTGCAAGGGACCACAGCTTAGCACGGGCCAGCCTCGTGTGCAGTCTACACAGCCTTATGGCTCTCCTGCAGCCAAGCGCAGTCCCATCATGTCATGCAGCACACTTAGCTACTTGGATCAACTGACATTTCTTCAGAATGGTTTTAAGTATCAGGAAAATGAGAGCAACTATAAGCTAAAACAGAGTGTGCTATTCCTAACATTGTGTACTCTTGGCAGGAGAGACGTCCACGAGGGTGAAGATTCCAGATTTTAGGGATGGATCCTGTAAGTACACTCAGTAGGCAATGACTTAGAACATTTGGAAGGCCAAAGAAATACGAGTGAAATAAGTGGTTTAGACAGAGTTAAGCAAGAGGGGATATTTCCCCCCAGCAACTGGAATAGGACTCAGCTCCACTCCATTTCATGCCCCTGCTTCTTCCTGAAGCCATGTCCATGCATCCAGAAACTTTCCATCAGAAGTGCTCAGTATTGCCTTACATGTTTAGGATGACCTTTACTCCCCATCAAAACTTCAGAAGCGAAACAAATCCACTTGGAAATTTGGATCATTTCAGACTGCACTGCAACATAACAGGAGCACTGCAGAGAGAAGGAGCATATGAAGTCACTGAGGAGGAAGTACTTGCAAGGAGAGAGTTATTGCTATGGAGGAAGGCCAGAAAAAAAAAAGTAGAAAACAACAACAAAAGTTGTGGCAGAAAAATTGGGAAGAGGAAGCAAAAATGGTAAAGTGACACCGTAATGCTTTGCCAGCTCTAAAGCAAGGAAAAATTATAAAAGCATTCATTTATTCATTTTCAGTCAAAGGAAATAAAACTAGGGCATAAGAAGAGGAAAAAAAAAAAAAAGGAACAGAAAGTAGAACATGTGAAGAAAAAGGGCAGCAAAGGAAGAGGAAATTAAGAGAGAGGAGAAACAAGCACTGGAAGTAAAGAAGTGGATGGTGGGGGAGGCAGCAGCACAAAAAGATCTGATGTACAGGGCTTTTAGGTAAGTGAATTTTATTTGTATATGTAATTTCCTACTTTTTATTGCATTTTGCTGGCAACCATCCCACAGTTCCATAACCTGTGGGTGGGTGGGAGGAGGTGGCTAAGAGGGCAAAATGGTAGTTTTTGGCAGAATATTGACATGACTTGAGTCAGGTCATTACTTGTGGTTGTTATTAGACAAATAGTGAAACTGAGTTAATGGGGAAGGTGTTTATGGATCCTACAGGCTAGAGGAAGCTCAGTTTTCAAAACCTGACTCACACAGAAAGGGAGAGGCCCAAATGATTCAATGCAGTGAAAGCGATGGCAAACCATGGTTTCAGCACTGCAGGGGCCACAGGGACCTATTTCAGATTTACAAGACAGTTCTCAACTGTCAGGTATGCTTTCAGTCTCTTAGCAGACTTCAGAAGGTGGACGCTGCATAGATTCCTGTATTTTTAACTTCCTTTTTTGCAACCATGGGAAGGAAATAACTTTTTTTTAATGCAAAATGAGATCCCGAAGAACTCTATAGCAAAATGACTTTCATGGAAAATGTTCTGAACTGAGTCTCCATCTTTTCTGTTTACCTTTGTTTCTTTTTGCCCTCTGTTTGACTCTTTACAGGCTCTTTTCTAATTCACTTGAATTTAAAATGGAAAAAATTCTAAAACACACAGTGTCAAATAAAATGAGAGGATTTTTTAAAATTTTAGAACATATGCAATAGCTGCCATCCTGAGTCAGACAAAAAGTCCATGTAGGCCAGTGTCCTCTCTGAGAGTGAGAAGGAGCAAATGCCCAGGGAAAAATTGTATGAACTCTGATATATTGCTCATATAGAGCAATCCCTTTCCCCCTGTGTGCTTCTGCCCTCTGAGGATCAGTATCTTAGACATTTTGATTTCAAGGCTGGATCTTGAACATCATGTTTAGCAGCTAGTGACGGATTTTGTTTGCATGATTTCATGTAATCCCTTTTATGCTCTGTTTACACTTTTGACCTCCACACCATCCTATGGCCTTGAGTTCTGTAATTTCATTATGTGCTGTGAGGATAAAGTACTTCTTTTGTTTGTTTTAAGGCTGATGCCTGGTCATTTAATTGGTACTCCTAGTTCTTGCATTTGTGGGAACTGTTGAATAATGGGTCTATATGTTAGAAATAAGTCTTTTGAAATAAAAAAGTTCTCTTGCAATTTTAAAGCCTTATGATCAGACAAGCTCCTCCTCCTCTTGTGAATCCTTCCGTGAAAAAAGGAAAGATTCCCAACTCTAGCTGCAGCCTGATGAAATTACAATTAATTAAAGCAAAGTAGTTTTATGGTGTTCATACTGCACTGATAAGTAACTTTAATCTTATTTTATATCTCCTATATGGTTTCCTTCTCATGTCACATCACAGTGCTATTGTCAGTTCCATGGGATGTGAAATAGTCTATTTGTAATGCCATGATCTGTGGCACAGCTATTAAATCGTAAGTGTTGTAATGAAAGAGGTTGTTCATTGAGTTCTCTGCCACAGGAAGAAGGGGAAAGGCTTGGCAAGTTAACTGAAAGAAAAGGATTTGACTTTGAACAAGAGACCTGAACATGGACAGACAGCAATATACAATGGGGTAGACTAGGGCATGAACCTACAGTTTCTCAGAAACTTTGGTAATTGCCATGTTCACATGCCAACTCCCCACTATCCTATGTAAATATTATTGTTTCTTTTCCACTTGCATCTAAGCTGTCTTCCATTTGGTGCTGAGGCAAAGCGTGTATACGGATGCTTGCTGTGGGGCAGCTGACACGCTGCTACTTTGCACCCTGCTTTGACCTGTGGTAAGCCACTTGTATGCCCACACTTTTAGTTTCTTGGCCTTGTGTTCTCTGTCCAGGTACAGAAGGAGGCAATAACTATCAGCTTCTATGGCACAGCAACAGGATAGGTGGCCCTAAGGGAGCTGGTAGACCAGTTGTGAGTACAGAAAGTGGTGCAGAAGGATTTGTTGTTTTCCCTGATGTACAATATTTCAACATGCACAGTGCAGAAGGAGGGGGTAAGAGGGACGACGTGAGGCAGAACCAGTGTTTCCATTGTCCTGCAGGCAGTAGTTATCCACATCTGCTCTTTGCAGTATCTTCCAGTTCTGTGTTATTTTGCATCATTCTGGTCAGATTGCTTTACAGAGAGACAAAGAACAGATTCCAGGGTAAAATCAAAACTGCTCCGAAAATGCACTGTGTGTGGCAGTATTTGGAGCAGTGGTGAGAGGTTAAAAAAAAAAAAGAGTTTGACCCTAACCCAAGAACCAAAATTAATGTAAGAGAATTTAATGCAACACAAGGTGTGGTGGAACAAAGACTATTGGAGGGGTCTTGTTTTCATTCAGGGATGACAATATTCAGCACTTAAAAAGAAAAAACAGTGTAATGGTTTTCGCTGAATTGTATGAAGAAACAGGATAACCTTAAATATCACAAAACATGTCACAAATCAATTGTATTGAAAATATATTAGATTTCTTTAAAAAAAAAAAAATCAGAAAAGGAAGAAGCACATCGAGGAGGAGAGACAGCACACAAAGATTTACTTCTGAGTGCTACAAAATATTGAACTAAAAATAGCATTAAAGATGAAATTTGCAATGAATCTCAAGCTGCTAAATTCCCAAAGGCTGGGTCTGCCAAAGGCTCTGTTGGTTTCCTCTGTTCTTTTCTGTCTTTATTTAAATATTTTATACAGTTGTCTATGTTCATGTGTAGTGCGAACTGTCATTTATATTTCAGTCCACTCTAAAATGGATCTTAGACTATCTCAAGCTGTGCACTGCAGTGAGTAGTTTTGAACTGAGAGGTAAGCTGAAGTGGTAGGGACAAATGAAGACTGATATTTAATGTAGTTTTTGTGTACTTATATTTTGCTGTCATGTATTTTGCCCTAAAACTGATTTGTAATTTTATGCGTTTTGTGACATTATGATAAGATGTGATGTGAGTATGGTTTCCATTTAGCAAATACATTGATGTATTTTTGAGTCAGAGTAGTTGACTGTGGGAATTCTGAATTCTGACCGTAGGGTTTAATGTTTAGCAATAACAACATGCGAGTTTAGATCTGCAGTCTTAAATGCTCCTACTTGTGCTTTGGACTTGCCAAGGTAAACTTTCTAAAACAAGCCAATCTTAAGCTTATTTCAGATTCACTTCTGTGATAGGCCCACAAGGTGATAAATATCCTTCCTCCATAAATAAAGTCTCCATTGTCTTAGGAATACAGGGCACACCTTACCCAGGAAAACTGGGACTCACCATGGAGCTGGGTCCATCACCTTGGGATAGATTCTCCCACCCATCTGGTGCTGCAGGAGGAAGCAGAGAGACCTTTTATATCCCCTATAAAGACAAATTGCAGCAGTTGTGGTGGCTGGACCACAAAGAAATCTTCCTAATTGCTCCCCATAGAATAGAAGACACCCGAGCTGGGGGTGGAGGGGGCACCACAGGCACAGCCGTGCCTCCAACCCAGCACTGTCAGCAGTGGGCAGGGTGATGGTACCGACAGCAGAAGCATGTACAGTGCTTTGATCCGAAAAGGAGAAATTGTTCCCTTAAGGGGTGGTGCTGCTATATCCTGACCTTTGGACAGTCCTGTTGCTGATACACAGTGCTATCTATTAGATTAGGTTAGAAATGCTAAGACATACTAAGGTGGGATTCTGTATTGGTTTTACACCAGCATGAGGAAGAACAAAATTAGTAGCATTTGACTCCATTTCATCAGAGAGAATTATTAAGAAATTATGTTGCTTTCTTGCTTCTGGACAGTAAGTCTTACAGAATAAAAACCTAAAATAATGGCTATTGGATTAGGAAGTCTAAGAAGCTTTTACTACTTGGGAGCTTTGACTATTAAAGAATTGATAGATTGCCATTGAAATACAAGCAGCTCTGCAATATGACAGATCAAAGTTCATTTTTTTTCCCTAATGCAGAGTTAAGATGAGCAGGCTTACTTTTTGCCCATGTTCTTTGCAGATCAAAAGCTTTCCTTTTTGTTTTATTTGCATGATCAATTTACTAGAAGAGCCCTATGTATATGTTGTGACTGTAGTAAAATTCTTATTCACGAGCCTCCAAGTAGTAATACAGCGTGTTGGCATTATGCAAACCTCAATACCTCTCAGCACTGCTGTCCAAAGTACATGGTATGTCTCCTCCACATATTACAGACCACATTATTAAAAAGACAACTCAGTTCTGAGTAGTGCTTCTACACTAAGTTAGCAGAAAGGCTTCAGCGTGCTCTGTTTTCGTGGCCTGTATTCCATAGAAAGAACTCAAATGACTGAAATGTAAACCTTGGAAAGACACTTTAAACTCATGGCTTTTTAGAAATATATTAATTGCATGTCAATGTAGTTATAAGAGTTTTGTGTATAGGCTTTTTTGGGTATTAATTACCAGTTGCATGTCAATGTAGTTATAACAGTTTTGTGTATAGGCTTTTTTGTGTATTAAATACCTATTATTATTTTATAAGCTTGTCTGAATTCATTCTGTGATAATTTGTATTTTCTAAATACCTTTTAAACAAAGTAACACTAGAACATGCGATGGACATGCAGCATTAAACACTTTTAAGAGCAGAAAATATTATCATATCCTTCAGAAAATATTTCTAAAAGGTGTGATGTCCAACCCACTAACTTACAAGTTGTGTGAAAGCTACAGTTGATAACAAGGTCTTGTATATCTGGATCGTTGGGTAAATACTGTCTATCAGTATAGCTGGAGGAGACAGACATTTCCATTTTTAAGATCAGTTCTGTGGAGAAAATCCTTCTGCGGGTGTCCACAACTTGGCTGCCAATCTTAGGTCAGACAGTGTGTACACACTGTCATAGCGTTCTTTGTTCAAAGAGGAGGAAAGTCCTGTATGTAGTCCTATGAAGGTTCAGCCCTGCAAAATGCTGTGCAATCTGATCCAGCAAAACACTTAAGTGCACACTTAGTTCGAAAAATAAGAGTCAAGTTATATACTTTGGTAAAAGATGCAGGATCAAATACATGTGCTTCTGAAGGAGGTATATAATGTGTGAAAATAAATTGTATGGGAAAACTTGTATAGACAGATAGATGGGTAATTAAGGAAGCCTTCAATTTCAGTTCAAGGAATACTTACATTTACAGTATTTTGTTTCACATTAATCCTTCAGTAGTCTACTACAGTTTGTATCTGGCCATGAAATTTTCATCTATGTAGTGTCTTTCTTTGAAACATAATGATTTACAATCTCTGAGCCTGGTTTGGCTCATCTTGACGTCGATGACAGAAATCCTAATTTTGCTCTCAAAGGGCATGATTGGACCAATTAACATTTATTTCAGCCTTTCAGAAGGACATACTGCTTATTTTGTATATAAAGTATGCCAAAATGAGATTAAGAGACTTTATGAACATTGCATAGTAAGTCAGCGGCACACAGTCATAGAACTAAGGATTCTTTCCTTCCTGACTCTCACTCCCTTGCTTTACACTGTACTTTTGATAATGTGTCTGCATTCCCATAGCAATATTATTCTGAAACGTGATAATGCAATAGTTCTGAAATATGCTTTTCATGTGATGTGTGAAAACATAAAATCTATAGATGTGTAGTATACATGGATAGAAGAATTCATATTACAATACGTAGCTACAAGCATAATAAATAGAAATTGATGAAAAGGAACTCTCTACTGCTGGGATTTTAAATAGTAGACAAATGTGCATAGTTCAAATAAGGCAGAATATTCTGCTTCTTGTCATAGAAAGACCGATGAACATGTATCAGAAGAGAAAATCAGCTGCCGCTTGGTAAGTACCCTAGGATTTTTCTTGACTGATGCCGTTTGGGTCCTACAAGTCCAGTACTTACCGTGCAGATCAGAGATGCTAGCTCCTTTTTTGTTGTTTTGCCTTTTGAACAGACAGTATTTCTTAAAAAAACACCTAAAACTATAGCAATACAACACCATCTCTTCAGAAATATTTTTATTAATTCATTTGCTTTGTAAGCAGGAGCTAAATCAATATAATTGTGAAGTTAATTGTTGGTCCAGTCTTTTCATCTTGAAGGCAGGAAAGAGTCCCAGAAAAGTGACATTGAATGCTATTTTTCTCTTATTTTTTTATAGACAGTCTTAGCACAATATTAGGTGAAGCAAGTCTTTGTAATGTATATATTTACGCTAGGTGGTTTTAATTCTTAATATTGTTGTTATTGTTTTAGTAGTAGTACCAGTAGTAACAGCAGTAAGTAGTAGTATTATTTGAAGTCCCTCTGTAAGGCTCTGTACAAAGAGATCATTAAAAGATAGCATTCTGGAGATGATGCTTTATCTAACTAGAATCAGCAGGACATAGGAACCACATCCTGTACAATGAATAACAAAAGAAAGGGTAGTTTACATTCTTTGATACATTTCTGCTCGATTAACCCCCAGTGGGATTTTACCCCTCCAGTCACATTTTTTTGTTCCTCTAATCTTCTTTTGTATTTGCTCACTGACCCCAAGCATGTATTTGACTTGTGACCCTATTTCTGTTAATAAAATACAGGCCATCTGACCAGCATTCACACCAATGAACTACAAGGTGATGATTACCTCATTGTAAATGCTAGGAGTTAGCAACATGCAGCAGTATAAGGCTGGTGGTTGGGTGGGCTGAAGATAACCAATGAAGGCAGCATGAGCAGTTCTGAACTGTGATTTCAAAACCAAACTAAAGATAATAAACTCCTTCAAAATATGTAATACTATCCATAGAAGAACTGTATATCTCCTTATGTATTGATCAGCTATTAATTACTTGATGTTTAGGGGATTATGGCATGACGAAAAACAATTATAGTGATAATTTGGAAATTTTCAGTATCTGTATGGGTGGTAGCTTATAAAATCAAAATTACCCTATTTACATTTTGGATTATCAATTATAACTATATGCCTCATGAAAAAATACATCAGCGCTCAATGATAATAATTTCAGTATAGTGTTTTGAGGCTAAATTAACACTAGAAAGTATAGGTGAGCTCTTTCTAAGCAAAGTATTGTTTGTTTTTAAAGCATTAGCAGAAATGTAGAAAATAAAATAAGAAAATGCATAGTAATGAGCTTATTAATGCTTTCACTGAAATTTTAAACCATGAATCTTACGAAAAGCACTGTTAATTGTGTGTTACATGAAAAAATCATGCAACAGCTATTTATCAGATGTGTAATCTGTGGCTCTGTTTTGTGACAGGAAGCCATTATTTCCACTGAAAAAACAAATCCGTTAAATTTGAACTATTAGATTACAGCAGGGTTAAGGCTGCTTCTGTGCTGTAGAGTCACATCAGGGTCACAGCCCAGTTCTAGAGATGTACTGCAAGAGCTTCATATCTGATTAAAACAAAAAACTGATAAAAATGTAATGCTGCCTAACAATATGGAATTATCTGATGCAGTTTGGGGGGATAGGGGCAGGGGGTATAACATCATTCGGTTTATTTGCATACGTTTGTTCTTTCTACTGAAATCAATCTCTTTGAAGGAAACAAGAAAACTTTAGAAAAAGAAAATATTATTAATGCTGGTAAGAGAACACAGAAGAAAATCTTTAGTAAACATTTCTTTTCCAGTGTTGATTATCATTCTGTCTAATGTTTATTTTCATAATTTTCTTTGATCCAAACACAAATAACAATAAAGTTAGCTCAATTTCTTTGAACTACCAAAACTATACTGTGGCCAAATTTGGAGGAAATTTTTGGGCTTTTTTGTTTTTCTCCCAAGCCACATAACAGATTTATAGAGTAGATTATTTGCACAACTCACACCCTCTCCTATACAGGAATGTTTCTATGGCTAACAGTAATTTACCTGCTCTGGCCTCTTTCTGACTGCACTGAAAAGGCTGAGAGCTGTAAGCGTCTGGGGACATACTGAATAGCAGTCAAGGGAGCACCAGTGGTTCAGGGCTTTGGATCAGCGCTCACCCCTTTGTGTTATGAAAATTGCTAGTTTATAGGGATTGACTGTGGCTCTGCTGGGCTGGCTGGTGGGTTGTAAACCCATAGTGCAGTCAGTCTGCCCTCACTGCATTTCCTACCCAAACCCGCACCACAGATGGCAGGCAGATAGGCAGGGAAGGGATGGCAGAGGACCAGGTCCATGCGTGTCATGATCTCTGTACAAGGTGAGCTGAAAAGGCGTTGTTACTGCTTCTCACTTCTGGACCAGAACCAAGCAGCCAGAGCACAGGTGGTATCTTCGCAATCTTCTTCCATCAGAAGTTTGGCTGACAAGTATGTACTATTGACTTAGAAACAACTACATTCCGAATATAAACATTATACAATATACAATAATATAAATATTATACAAGTAAAATATGTACTACAGTATTTACCATAGTGCTTGAAACTAGGTCTATGTTGCTGGAGGTGTTTTAGTCTGTACATATTTAAAAACTCTGCCAAACCACAGATCTGCTTAGGAGACCAAAACCACAAGATCATCTCTGGTAAAGCTATTGGCTGTGTCTCAGAAAGCTGTCCTCTTGTGTGCCTGGCAGCACCTGCTAGGGTGATGGTCAAGAGTCCACGTCTGTGATGGAAAGCATATATGTCAACCTCAGATTACAGCTAGCATGTATTCTGTCTGCTCTGTTCAGATCTCCTGCACACAAATCATAGAATCACAGAACGGGAGGGGTTGGAAGGGACCTCTGGAGATCATCCAGTCCAACCCCCCCTGCTAAAGCAGGCTCACCTAGAGCAGGTTTCCCAGGATCGTGTCCAGGCAGGTTTTGAATATCTCCAGAGAAGACAACTCCACAACTCTCAAACTGGAGCACAGGAAGTTCCACTTCAACATGAGAAAAAACTTCTTCACTGTGAGGGTGATAGAGCACTGGAACAGGCTGCTCAGTTTGTGCAGGTTGCCCCTTGTCCTGTCACTGGGCACCACTGAAAAGAGTCCAGCCCTTTCCTCTTGACAGTCACCCTTGGGTATTTCTAAGCATTGATAAGATCCCCTCTCAGTCTTCTCTTCTCCAAGCTAAACAGACCCAGGTGTCTCAGTCTTTCCTTGTAGGAGAGATGCTCCAGGCCCCTAATCATTTTCGTAGCCCTCCACTGGACTCTCTCCAGCAGTTCCTTGTCTGTCTTGAACTGGGGAGCCCAGAACTGGACACAGCACTCCAGATGTGGCCTCACCAGGTCAGAGTAAAGGGGGAGGAGAACCTCCCTCAACCTGCTGGCCACGCTCTTCTTAATGCACCCCAGGATACCACTGGCCGCCTTGGCCACAAGGGCACCTTGCTGGCTCATGGTCAACTTGCTGACCACTAGGACTCCCAGGTCCTTCTCCACAGAGCTGCTCTCCAGCAGGTCAACTCCTAACCTGTACTGGTGCATGGGGTTATTCCTGCTCAGGTGCAGGACCCTACACTTGCCTTTGTTGAACCTCATTAGGTTCCTCTCTGCCCAACTCTCCAGCCTGTCCAGGTCTCACTGAATGGCAGCACAGCTTTGTGGTGTATCAGCCACTCCTCCCAGTTTTGTATCATCAGCAAACTTGCTGAGGGTGCACTCTGTCCCTTCATCCATGTCATTGATGAATATACTGAATAAGACCAGATCCAGTACTGACCCCTGGGGAACACCACTAGTCACAGGCCTCTGTGCCACTGTTCACAACCCTCTGAGCTCTGCCTTTCGGCCAGTTCTCAATCCATGTCACTGTCCACTCATCTATCCCACACTTCCTAAGCTTACCTATGAGTATGTGATGGGAGACAGTGTCAAAAGCCTTGCTGAAGTCATGGTAGACAACATCCACTGCTCTCCTTTCATCTACCCAGCCAGTCATGCTGTCACAGAAAGCTATCAGACAGGTCAAGCATGATTTCCCCTTGGTGAATCCATGCTGACTACTCCTGATAACCTTCTTTTTCTCCATATGCTTAGAGATGATCTCCAGAATGAGCTGTTCCATCACCTTTCCAGGGATGGAGGTGAGGCTGACTGGCCTGTAGTTTCCTGGGTCCTTCTTCTTGCCCTTTTTAAAGACTGGAGTGACATTGGCTTTCCTCCAGTCCTCAGGCACCACAGCCTTTCAAAGATGATTGAGAGTGGCTTACCAATAGTATCTGCCTGCTCCCTCAGCACTTGTGGGTGCATCCCATCAGGGCCCATGGATCTGTGGGTGTCCAGTTTGCCAACCTCAGTCAGTCAGCTACAGAAGAGCCATATGCTTGATAAATTCACTGCTGCTTTAAGTTTTCTGAGGATATGATACAGAAACATCAGAGATTCTCAGGTTCTCTAAAACTTACTACTTTTTTGCTATGCCATTACATTGCTGTGTTTGTCCCACTGCTTAGCCTAGCTGAACAAGGGCATCCGGTCTAATGATTGATTACCTCTGTGAGCAGGTCCAAGTTTCATTCTTAAATCAGACAGCATGTGGTTGATGACAGGGACAAAGCCAACCCTTATCACTCCCTAAGCAAATCATCTTCCCCTACAGTTCAACCAAATTATGATTTCATCATTGAAATAAATGTCAAAATTTCCACCAGCTTCAGATGGATTGGGATTTGGCCATTGGCTTCTAAGTCCCAAGTTTAACAGGCTTCTAAGTCTGTTAAAGGGCTTATTTTCAAATCAGGAGGTGTGTAAGTGCTTCAAGAGATTGTAAAAATAGAAATTAATACACATAGCATGAGGTCAGGCATTGCTAAAAAGCATCATTAGAAAATTAACATGTTTAAGGATAAGTTAGAACTAATCCCAGTGACTACAGGTGACTCGCACTTCAGCAAGAATCAAAATTTGCGTTCTGAACTGTGTAGAATAGTTCTGGCTTTACCTTTTTCTTTTTGTTTTTGGTTTGTTGTGGGTTTTTTTTTAATACATACAAAAATGCCAAATAGAAAATAGTAGCTAACTTCTGCACTTTGTTCCATTCAAAATAGAGTCCTTCTGGTTCTAGAGGAGGGAGTCTCCAAATGGTAACTGAAGGCTCCTGCCTAAATGTGTGAGAGCCTTTCCCTTTAACGGAAGATCATCACAACTACAAACACAACCAAAAAGCACTGCTTATCCAGTACCTTTTTTTTTTTCCTTTTTTTTAACATTATGGAAACAGGAATACCAGAACTAATACTGTAATTATTGTGCAGTTCACTTCTATATAAATATACTTAGGAATATGGGACTGGGAAAAAACCACATCTCTAGACTCTGTTTCCTAAATTGCTGGCAACTTTAGCACAGATACAAAGCCCAGAATGAGCCCACAGTAACATCCACTGTAGATGTCCCAAGAAACACAGCTAGAAAAGTTAGAGGTACAGAATACCCATTTCTTAATGGAAGAATGTGAATCAGTGCACTTCCAAAACTTATGAGCTTTACATTTGTACATAATGTTAAGTAAAAATACGAAGAATTGTTCATGTGTTAGAAAAAGCTCTCCCTATTTCTTGTTGCTGAAAGAAACAGGATTTTGGCATATAGAAGCAGAGTCTCTTGTATTCCCTAACAGCTGAGACTGCAAGGCTTGCTGGATAATTCAGAGCTAATCACAAAATTGTGCTCAGCGGTCTTTCCTCCTCCCTTTTCGAGTAACGGTTTCTACTCTGTATTTCTGCAAAGATGAGCAGAAAGCCTTGTAAACAGGTGTTTAACATCTGCCTGAGTCTGCAGAAGCCTGAAACAGCAGCAATGAGAGGTATAGTGCTTGAAAACTAAAGATAATAGCCTATGTCATTCTGAAAACTCAGTATGTGTTACAGCTCAAAATAAATGGGACTCCATATAAAAGTAAATAGTATATGGCTTCCTGTAGTGATGGCTCCATTTGGGGGGGTTTGTGCTTGGTTTTTTTTAATATTCAGTTAAATAATATTCAATTTAATATTAAATTATTTTTATAGTCAATTAAAGTAAAATCTTTGCAGTTATTGTGATAACGTGCTTTGCCACTGATGGTCCAGGCCTTAGTGAGTGTAAAGCTTTTGTGGTGCCTGGCAAAGGATGCGGCTGAGGTCCTGGCCTTGCTACCTTGTTGTAGAGTATGTCTGTCTTGAAAATTCCTCTTCAAAATGGCTCTCCAGCAGGATCACTGTGCTCTTCACATCTAGGGATTGAAACCCGAGTTGTGCCTCAAAAATCTTATGTTATGTAGTCCCACAGTAATTCTTCTTCCTTTATCTCCAGTAATTTTCCTATGCCAGTTCTGGTCTCTTCCCTTCTGCTCAGCAGGGGGTGTTTTTGTTCTTTTTCTTTGTTGCTATTAATTTTCTTGTAACTACTATTATATTCATACAGCATCCACTATCAAGATACTAAAACAGTGTTCAAGTATATTAAATCCCCCATTTTAAAACCATAATAAAAGGGGTTTACTAAATAAATACATAAAGCTTCTCTCAGATCATGCAATAAGGAAACCGAATATAGAGCTAAAGTTCCCAGAACTTCAGAGGACAAAGGAGCAGTTTACTAAAGAGCCTTTTCCCAACACTCAGAGCTCTGATAGTCCTTAGAGGAAATAATAAATCTTTCTCTTTGTCACTCTTCCCTAGGTTTCTTTTGTTGTTCAGGATTAAAAAAAAAAAGAAAAAAAAAAATGAGTAGGTACTACTTACAAGGCAGCTTCCTTGATGTTTCTGGTGGTCCAACCAAGAGACAAGATTCTGTATATAGCAAGGGGAGATGAACAATTCATCCTGTAAAGGAATTAAAAACAAAACTGGAAATCCTTTGTAAGAAGAAGAGTGGTTGGGATTATAGCTGCATTCTTTCACTAATGACTTTGCAAACATTTAGCCAGAGATAACCTAGAAATCCAGTCACACTTTATTTAATATTCAGATAAGGACCATTCACCTGCTGTTAAGCTACAACATCTACAATCATTCTTTGAATACTGATAATTATATGAAGCAGACTCCCCTAGAGGCTGGTAGTCTAGTCTGAATTCACCTGGAATACAAAGATGAATAATATTGCATATTACATGCACCCAAGTAGTTGCAATTTATAGAAATGTCCATTTATGCTCCTGAAAAAGAGATGTGTATTTCCCTAGGGGTATAGTATATGGTGATAAAAACCTGTGTGGGGGACTGTTTGGATTGTAACTCCTAGTGTGCCTGTTGTTGATTAATTAATAAACAAATAAATCATTATATTTAGGCAGATATCTCACTACAAGAGCATAAAAGAAAAAATGTTAAAAAATAATTTTGTGTGCCTCACCATAAGGAAGGGTTACTCAGAGACACAAGAAATGAGTACTAGAAGTGGCATCCAAATGGCTTAGAGTAGCTATGTGTATACATTTTTAAAAGATGAGTAGCATTATGAATATGCTTTCTTTGCCTCCTCCTTTCCTCCTCTTTCTCCCATCAGGTGCCTTGTCCTTGTTCTCCCCTCTCATTTGCTGATGGCTGATAACACCTTATCTCCACCAGGGAAGCAACCGGGGAGTTTGCTCCTTCCTCACAAGACTGAGGGTATAATTAGAACAACGCACCTGCTCAGTCCTCCGGTGACTCAGTTAGTCTACATCCATGTCAAAATCCATGCTGTGAGGGTAATTTGATCATCTCACTTACTTTTTTCATATACTTTATATGAATAAACCACCAGAACAAGGCTCTGTTGTATTGGTTCAGTTTAATCTCACAAATTTGTGTCAACTCTTTGTTGCCAGAAGAATTTTATCATTTGCTCTCATGGTTACACTTTAGTAGACTTTAGTGCATATTTTATTTCACTCTCCAGAATATAAAATTCCATTTTGTGTCAAAATCATTTTTTTATTATTATCTATTTATATTTCAGTGATACTTACAGGCTTCAGCTGAGATCAGGATCTTGTTGTACAAGACAATACAGAAACACGCAATAAAAGAATTCTAGTCCCAGGAGCCTTGTAAACTAAATAAAGGCTGGGAGAAAAGAAATATTAACCCCATTTTACAGATGGAAAACCAAAGCTCTGACAGTCTTTCTGTACAATGCAGTGCAGTGTCATACAGCGATATTGAAGACAGAGTTCTGAAAAAGCAACAAAGTCCAGAATCTATGCAAAATAAAGGTGGATTTAAACCCTATTCTACTGGCAAGCATCCACGTAAGTTCAAACAAGTTACAGATGTACACTGGTATCATTTGCACACTGAGCATCCCAAGGCTCCCTTGGCCTTCTCTGTGACTGTCTGTCTCCTAGCCCCCCCCTTTCAAAGGCAGAAGACACTGGGTTTTGATGCTGTCTTTTTAGGCTCTGAAGAGTTAGTCTATAACTGCCTCCTCTAGCACTTAACAAAAATTTACCTCTAGCCTTGAAACGTCACAGCAGTGTCAAATCTCTCTCACTGCAGCAGCTTCCAGGCTCAGCAGAGATCCATCAAGGGTCTGTTAGGTTCTCCTTCCCATCATCTAAAAGGCAATGTAATCTTTCTGTCCTTGAACACAGCCTAGAATTTCCTGCATTAGTACACTTTTCCTCATTTAATCTGCTCCTCCCAGAAGACCGTGTAAAATCCTGGGGAAGCAGTAGCTGACGGAGGGTATTTGCTTGAGACAAAGCAGCAGAGAAGTACTTTGGTATTCCCTGAAGACACAGCAGAAACAAGTGGAAATGGTAAGATCACTGTCTTCCTTTCAAAGATGACTAAAGGGAAGACTGGCAGGAATGAGGGTGGGGTAGCAGTTTGCACAGTGTCCCCTTCAAATTTGCTGGGCTACTGCAGACATTGGCAGCTGAATTTGGTTTGCAGAACTCCATGAGCTAAACTCCACCATTCTAACTGCACCACTATAACATTGCCTTTTGACTAAAACACAGTTCAGACTAATTGTCAAGGATCAGATAACACGAAAATATTTCTATTTGACAGTCTAGTATTTTTCAATTGTTCCTCTGTTACATATCTAAGTAAACATTTGTTCCACTTATCATTTCTGAGCAAAAGACATGAATCATTTGACTAGCAAAACCGCAACGACAGCTGTTGCTTATTAGATACAGTCATCTTGTTCAAGGGCCTGCTATGGAGGAGTTCTTCAGGAAACTGTTACTGCTTTTAGCACTTTACAGTGCAATGAAAGCAAAGTTGCAGAAATTAGGGCATTTTTATTTCGCCTATGTGATTGGCAAAACACACAAGTGCACACACAGACACAGAGCGATCATTACAGCTGAGCTACAAGCCCCCAAGAAACAGGAAAATGTTCATTTAAGAATACTACTAATGCTGTAATACTTACGTTCTTTGATTTTGTGATGTTTATACAACTCTCTACAATACAGGTCAAATAAAACTGGATTTAAGGGTCCCTTTGTAAATAGGTTATAGTACTTGCGATTTGGGATTTTGGGTGGATACAATATTTATACCAGCATTTATGCACGTACCAGAAATACTTTTCACCAATCATGGTTTCTCCAGGTCTCAGGAACAAATTAATTCTGGATTGATAAAATCCCTAGAAGCCAATCATCATTGGTCACTACTACATTAGCTTCAGATAAAGCTTCTCCAGCCAGTGGTAAAAGGGGAAAAAAAAAAAAAAATCAGTTTTAAAAGTCTGATCAGGATATGAAAACCAGGGAGGACAACACAACTCAATTGAAATAAAATACTTTTTAAATTAGTGGAAACAAAACAGAGAACAAATACTGGACCACAAGGAATTCAAGAACAAGTAAGTGAAACTGAGTCAGGTTAGACATAAAGATTTTTCCCTTTCTATAATGCTGGTTCAAAGGCATTACAGAGCACAAAGGCCAAAATCTGATTGTTTCTGTGACCTGTGTGAAACAAAATTGTATTAAACGGAGGCCTAACAGGCATTTTATCAGACAAAATCACAGGAACGGTATACCCTGTATGATGCCCTTGTTGTCAGCTTTGAATGGAGAAGCCAAAGACTAAATGAGCATGGAGACGGCACTGATCCCAGCAGAGCAGAGGGGAGGAACATTGGCAGGGCAATGTAGAGATGCTACCAAGTAGTCTGCTCTGCAGTTAAATAGGAGCACTTGTGGCTTTATGGCTGTTGCTTAAATACCTTTCAAAAACACAAAATTCATTTGCAAACATGAAAGGAAAAAAAGAGTTTAAAAAAAAATTAAAAATGGATAAATGGATTGTTGGATTATGGCAAAAGAAAAGGAAAGCAGAACAAAAAAACAGTGGAGAGAAGTGTGTCATTGAGGAGGCAAAGCTGAGGTTTATTATATGCTAGAAATCTGCAAAACTGTCACCAATTCAATAATAGTATTCAGCGAGGTTTCTAAAGATCATATCCTGCCCTTCATTCACCCTCACAACACTCACTGATGGGAGTCAGCACTTTGCTGCAGCTGGATATTTGTAAGTCATTTGTTCTGTGTAACATGCCTGTTCTTACTAATCTTAGTCAAGTAAGTAGTCCATCCTCATGTGTCATCCCACAGAAGTCAAATGTGCTATTAGCATAAGTGATGATTACTTATCTGTGTGAGGTCTTGTGAGGTTGGGTCTTTCAGCATCAGTATACTTGACATGGCAATCTTTCTATTATAATTTAATAAAATGGGGCCAAATTCAGTTCAGAGGTGCCTTGAGGAATAAGACGGACTTAAATGGTGCTTAGGCCTATGACTGGACCTCTGCAAACCCTGAATTTCATTGAGTGAATGCTAATTACTCAGAGGGGGGGGTTATTAAATTACAGACTTGGTTCTTTACTGTTGCTGGAAGCATGGTGCCTTTGCAAGTGCTTGAGCAAGGTAATGTAAATCTGAACCCACTCAGAAGAAAGTTCTGGTAAAACTGCTTTCCCTGGTAAAAACAGGGACTGCAGAAATGTCATTAATAAATAGTTCAGAGAATTTGTACATATTGATGGCTAAATTTCACTCTAGAAGAGTACTATGCACTAAAAACGGACAGCATAAGACAGTGGAGAAAACTGCATCTCACAGCTGCACTGGAATGGAAATCTCTCTTCCAGTCCGGTAGATGGAAAAGGCCTAACCCAGAACCCTGTGCAGTCAGTGGAAATCTTTCCATTTTGTTGAATTCTGAATTAGGCCTTTGCTGAGGAAGCACGCTTAGGGACCCTTGATGCATCTTAGTCTTGGATGATACTTGGTGCAGTAACATACCTAGTATAACATCTGTAAAACAAATCAGCTACCCATAATCAACTACTTGGTGCAAGAAGGAATCAATCAGTTCACTTTCTATGCCATGCACCTCTCCTAAGGAAGGGCTCCTAATTGCTGATGGATAAATCAGCAGAAGACATCACTCGTGCTAAGCACATGATTTTAAAGTGTTGCATGTATTTCTAACAGCTGATATTCTCTGACTTTTAAATTTTTTCATATCTTTTGTTCTTTACCTGATTTCTGAGCAGCTACTAGCTTCAAAGTGGGTTCTATATTCTCTCTGAACTCTGTAGGCTTCTAAGATCCTACAGCTCTCATAAAGTTTACATCTTTTGTGAATACTGCAGAAATTCTTGTGACTTTCGTGACCACCTCCTTAATTCATAGTTCTCCTGATTCGCAAAGTGTAACAGACGTAGGAAAAATAATATGTTTAAAATAAGCATTTTTTATTTGCCAACCGTCCAAGGACTTGATTTTTCTTCATTTACCCATTAGCATGGCAGTTTACTGAGTAGAACCCTTTTACTTCTCCCATTGGAATAGCACAGAGAAATTCGCTTGATTCCAGTGGATAGTAGTTGATTTCGTTATCATATTATAGAAAACAAAGACTATGATTCCAAATTATTTTGCCTGCAGTCCACACACTTACCATGTAAATGGCAATATGTGGAAAAGTTGACTACATTATAAAAAATTAACTTCCTGCAAGGATTTTCTTGAATTGGTTTCAAAAGAATCTGCTGTTTGGCATCTTTTCTGTACTGAATTTCTGGAGGGTAACTGCATTATGTGCCTGTATAACATGCAAAAGGAAACATTCACTGAACTCTCTCTTTCTGACACCAAATGTAACTATAGCACATTCTTTGTGTTTAAAAGAGTTGCCTGAAAGCAAAACCTATAACTTATACACGTATAAAGTTAGATGTGTGCATTGAAAGATAACCACTAACGGAAGGTGAAATACTATGCTCTTTCACTTGCTGTTGAATGACAAAGGTTGCACCTAATGATAATTTGAATATTCTGCCAACAGTTGGCGATATTCTGCCCCTGACAAAATAAATAAATAAATAAATAAATGTTTCCATCTCCCAGAGCAAATGTCCCGTAAGTCTATAGAAAACAAATTAGGAATGCATTATTCTCAATGAAGAAAGTCTCCTCGAGAGCTATAATTTTATTTTTTTTAGTGCACAGAATATCATAAATCAAAAGAAGCAATAGTCTACCTTGTGTTTTGACTACTTTGACCCTCTTCAACCCCTGCCAATTTTTATCTCATTTTTGTTTAACTTTGTACATCAGAGTTTAATTTTAAACCTGGTCCTGAAGACAGTGATGTATAGGGTACATCAAGTATAGCTTAAATTACCCTCTCCCCAGTGATTTGAAGTTGAGGGAAGCGTCTTACTCCACAGCAGGGTGGGAAAGAGAAATGGTCAGATGTTGCCCTTTGAACCTGACCACCCTCAGCTACAGAAACATTTATGCCAGAACATCATTTATTGATTTTATTATATTTTAGGATCTCTTAAAACTGTTGGTGAAGTTTGGCGTATATTAATTTTTGACACATGCATATAAAAATAGAAATATGGGTTGAGCAAAAACTATAAATATAGACAACACTGCCCAATAAACTTACATCCTTTTGCTTGTAGGTTTCTATTTCAGCTGATCATTCCGAGCAGCCTGTCTTTGAAAATAAATGTTACACCTCTGATAAGCTAACCAATTTGAAGATTAAAACTGCATTTGAGGATTAAAGTTTTTCTTATTTGATTATTGTTGTGTCTTGTAGCAGTAGAAGATAAATAGTAATAAAATGTTAAAGTCCAGTTCTGCTCACTTTACTCATGTGAGCATTTTACACCCTGAGACTGAACAAATTATGCAGGATTTGGCCCTTAAACTCAGCATTGACTGCTCTGTTTTCTCAGTCCACTAAGAATAAGTCTCCCGTGAAATGTTACATGTACCCAGCAAACTCATGAACCTACTGCTGCCACAGAAAACTCACACTGATGGGTAGCTCTGAGAACTCGCCATCCAATTATGTACCACAAAGCTATGTATGTGTTTTTACTGAGGAGAATAAAAACCACATGAAGTGCTCTACAGCAGACCACAAAATGGGTTTGGCACCTGTGTCTCCTCGGAGCCGAAGTTTCGGAGTTGTGTTATCACGTGGCCTGCTGACCCCGGGAGAGCAACGCTGACCTTGTCTTACACACAGAAGTCTATTGCTATGACTCCCCTGAGAGCACAAACCAGCTGCAAACTGCTGCAATGATTAACCCTTATGTGTTGTAGACGTAACATCAAGTCATGGTAATAAAGCTTTCACTGCATAACAGATCTCTGGCTTTGTAAATTGTTGCTCTTATCAGCTGCACTCTAGGATGTTATCCCTTTTCTGTGAAGCATGACTGCTGTGTTGTTCACTGGAAAGGCTACCAGATCTATAAAGTCTGTGATATTTATTCAATTGCTTTGGAGAATAATACAGAGAAGACGCTTTGTTTAAACTAAAAATGCAGGGTGTGAAAACAAAAAAGCTATGAAATACTCATACATATGAAACAATATATTAATTAAAATCCAGAACGCCTGTAGCAGATCTGAATCCAGCAATGCCAGATTTGCTATAACAGACAACTGTGTTGTTCCATTGAGTCCAGGCTCCTGTTTGTGGAAGTAATTTATACCTAACATTCTGTAAAAATGCAAATTCTTCGAGCCTGTGATGTACCTGGACAATTACAGAGTTCTTCTGTTTGGCTGGAAACAGAATGCTTGTAGCAATCAGCACTCTCCTCCCCAAAACATAAGCACTGTAAGTCTCATTTTGTCATGCGCTTCAAATACCAGACCTAATTCTATACTTTCCTATTTGCACAGAAGCCAATGGGAGTTTTCAGTGTGTATCAGCCTATAACCCAAACTACAGGCCCGTGAGTGGGGCCCTGCCTTCCTCAGAAACGTGATGCTTTTTATCTCAGCGTGCTTCCTACCCTCCAGCCCTTCCCTTGACAAATCTATGGCCACATCAAGACTGTGAAAGAAAAGGTGAGCTTAATGTAAACCACAGTATGATACGATGCTATCTGCTTTAGTCTGCAAAGAGCCAGAAACTATCTCTGAGAGATGGAAGCTGCTGTATCACAAGGACTGTCGCTGCCCACACTCGCTGTTTCAGAGGGACTGTCCAACATCCCACCAGCCAAGCAGAGCAAAAAGGATCTGCTCAACGTATCCACCCATTGAAGCAGCAACTCTGTGTTGTTTAGGGGCACAGGACTGCCAGTCCTTGCTGTTGCTCCTGTCTCTTTGCAGCTCAGAGGTTGGGCAAACAGGAGCATTGCAGGGCTCTGTCCACGGCTCCCAGGAACAGTTTATATTTTTTATACACAAAGGATAAAACCAGCTTCTGGGTTCAGGAATTAAGAAGAAGAAAAAAATCCCTTTGGTACAAACAGTGGAAAAGTAAATTCAATTTAAGGAAACAAAAAAAATGGTTTTCCTAAAACAAACTAAGGTGTTATAAGTTTTGGGAAGGGCATGGAGATATTGTAAAATGTGATTGTTAAAAGCCTTCCACTGTTTGTGAGTGTAGTAGACTAACATCACCTGTTAAGTGCAGGTTGAGAAAAGGTATTTGGAAAACTTTTTCAGCTGAGGAGTGACAACTAGAAGTGAGGCAGTGAAGATGGGTTTCCTTGTAAGAAAGGAAAGGGAGGTAGCAGGTTAGTGCCCCTTGATAAGAGCTAAATTAACACAACTCTGGTCTGTGACTCATCCCTTTCTCCACCTCTTTTAATCAAGTTACTTAAGCTTGTCCTTCATGAACTAGAGGCCGATCTGCAGGAGCTGTGCTTAGGCTGGCCTTGCCAGGGGCTGCACGAGGTATTCTATGTTCCTTACAAAGGAAGAAGCTGCTCTGGACTAATGATGCTTTGCTGTTTGGTATCCAGTTCCATCTGCTTGAAAAACACTGTGGACAGTTTTACTGCGTAAGTTAGACTACACAGGGTTGTTCCTCACTTATTAGCACAGGGAGCTTTTTCCTACAGGGACTGCAGATGAAAGCAGTAAGTTTATTCCTCTTTCCCCACCTCCCCCTCTATAGGCACATAAGTGTTGTTATTTTAACATCAACAGCTGTAGTTAAAAAAAAGAGTATCAAACCCGCTGTGAGTCCTGCTACGGCAAATATAGATAGAAAGACAGTGACAAAACAGTTAACAACTCCAAAACTGGCAGAAACAGGGAGAAGCAGTAACTTCACTTACTCCCTTATCAACTCCAGCAGCTCCTGTTTTTCTCTGAGTAGCTGCTGTCGTTTCCCAGGTGGAGACTATTGGGCTCTGAAGGGAGCAGAAGTTGCCTGTTCTCTCTTTAGGAGGATGGGGAAGGGTCTCTTGGTGATGGCACCTTATGCCCTGCCTGGCTCCTGCAGGTGTGAGCGGTTGGTGAGGCGGCAGTGGCAGTGGGCTCCAGCTGCTGTAGGGCTGTGTCCTTTCCCTGGGGGCCTGTGTTTGGAAGCTGGGGAGGTCCTGTGTGCCCTTCCACATCTCATCCCTCTTCTGCCTGTCGCTCCTATACCCAAGGTACTGCTGTGCTGATACTTGGTTACTTAAAGAGGAGAAAGAAGCAACAAATTTACTGTAATTATCTTGAGATTATTTTGTTCTCTTGTGGGGTTTCTGTGTGAAGGGGGTATCTTCTCTACTAATTCCCATTAATATCAAACCTTCACTATTAATAGGATTTGCATATGGAAAGGAAGAGGATTGACCTTTAAATTCATTAAATAAAGCAAATTTTAAAAAAATAGTTTTATTTAAAAGCATTAGTGCGATGAAAAATACAGGAACAAATACATAGACATCAGTATCCAGGCTTTCGTTAACACTAACGAGCAAATTATTGCAGGAGAAGATTTGCATTACTGGAATGCATATTCCAGCCTCCATACTGATATATGTGATGTGGGGTTATCTTTGTATCGCACTTCTTTCAGAATATATTTTCTTCTTACAAAATAGCCTCTTTTTAACTCCCATTGGGGACATTCTTATAAATGAGGAACCTGTCCTCAGGGGACTGGCCTGGCTAGAAAAGTGTGTTGTTTAAAAAAAAAAAAAAAAAAAAAGTATATTATAATACTAAGCAATATAATTAGCTCATTTCTTTTTTTTATTTTTTTTTTTTATTTTAGAAAATCTTTAAAAAAATGAATAGCCAAGTTTTAATTAAACATATTCTCTAGATGTTTGAACTGTGTAGGAATTAGAAAATCCTGTTGTATTTCAGAGGGATTAATTGTGTCCATTTAAGGTTCTTGCTCTAATCTCCGATGTGCGGCCAGGTATCGCCACACTTCTTGCAAAGCAGCTACAGTGTCGTGAATAAGTGATGTTTGCCCACATAGCTGGGCCACAAGCTGCCCCTCGGAGCGGCATTCTCAGCCCATGAGTGGCAATAAATGTGTTCTTCTCCTAATCTTTTACACAGGAACAAAGAGAGGTTCTCTACGCCAAAAGTGGCTTACATACGCAGATTCAAAATATTATTGCTCCTAATAATAAATATTGATTTACACATGCTTAAAAGCTTCTGTTGCCTTCACAGCAAGTAGTCTAAAATATAATTAGATCAGTAATGTTTTTACCACCATATCACTATTTGAGTCTGATTCTTGAGGCACTGATGTCCAATGGTCTCTGGATCTCCGGCATCGCTCTGCTCCTGGGTCTTAACATATTTGTGTCCCAGCTTTTGACATAGCCCTTTGTAAAGTACCTTGAGTTACCCAGATCGAAGTTGCTGCTGGTTCAAAGTAATATTAATCAGTATTTTGTGCTGTTCTGTTATGCAGATCAGTCTATAAATTCAGCTGTTTATCCTGTTCCTGTTCTACCTCAGGCCTTCATAAGTGGGAAGAGGTGAAACTGTTCAGGTTATTCTTCTCAGAGCTCAGCTAATGTCATCTGCTGAATACAGCCCTAAACATCTGAAGTCAGGGAAATTAAATAAAGTGTGAGCATCCTTTGGTCTATAGCTCTTTGCTTTTAAAACAATTACTCGTGGTAACCTTAACAATTCAAGGGGGGAGGGGGGGGGGGAATCCTCATAAAATAATGTAGTGTTAGGATGGAGCTCTGCCTGATATTAGAACAATTATAGAGCAGATGCATCCAGTCTGAACAAAGTGACCTTTTCATCAAGTTACAAAACATTAAAGGTTAAAGAATGTTTGAAAGGAAGTTAATACTTTTAAAACATTAGGAAAAAAATGCCGTTCTTTCAAGACCTGACCAAAATCGGTGGGAACCTCGAAGATGACTGTTTAGGCACATTCAGTCATAATTTAAGCAACTCTTCTTACAGAAGGATATAAGGTATTTTACATCGTCTGTTTTATTTTAAAATCAGAAGTGCTTTTTCAGAGGAGAAAGGTTTGATAGGAATAAATACCCAATGAGTGAGATCTGCTCGAAAGCCGGTTAATTGCAATTTTAAAGTCACGTTTCTTTCTCTCCATTGTGTGCTGATGACACGAGAACAAAGAGAGGGAATCAATGCTTGTGTCGGATTTTCTTAGTTTCCACATTTCGTCTGACCGGGACGGTGCCAGCCCCAGCCCCCGCCCCCGGCGCTGCCGCTGCCCCGCGCCCCCGGGAGCGCAAACCGCCGCTGCTGCGCTGCCCTGCCCGTGGGGCCGGGGCCGGGGAGACGCCGCCGAGCCCAGGGCCCGGCCGGGGCGCAGAACGCCCGCGCAGCCCCGGCAGCTGCCCGCGGAGCGGCGCGCCCGCCGCGGCTCGGCCTCCGCGGGGTCTCGGGGCCTACCCGCTGCCCCGGCTGCGCCCCGCGGACACTCTGCCCCGCCGTGATTAACCTCGGAGGGCGGAGGGAGGGCGGCGGGTGCCGGCCGGGTCCCGCCGCGGCAGGGCCGAGCCCAGCGCTCCGCGCCCGCCCGCCTACGCGCAGCCCCGCGGGGAGCGCGGGGCAAACTCCTGCACAGGGTCTGCGTCATCCGGGTCCTGTCCTCCTCGTACGTAATAAATTCACTGAAGCCCTTCTAAACAGTAGTTGCTGGGCGCGCTGGGGAGCGAGGATTTACGGCCCGGCAGCCCCTCTACGGCTCTTTTAAACGCCCGCTGGCCGCGTGCCACGCCGTGGCCTACCGGCCTGCACAGCGTCACTCCCCACATCAAAGGCGCGCGTCGAGGCACGGAGGCGGCCGGCGGGAGGGAAGGAGGGAGGCCGGCCCGCCCGCCCGCCCCCGGGGGCCGGTGGCTGTCCTCGGCCCAGTGCGCGTCCCCTCGGGGGCACGGAGCGCCTCTCGGCGCAGGCAGCGCTCCCCGGGACGGGCGGGGACGGCTGCGGCGTTTCTCTTCCCCCGGCGGCGGAGCAGTTAAGCAGCGCGGCTCGGAGCGTGCCCGCAGCCGGGTGGGGGTGCGTGGTTGGCAGATAGGTAACTTTTTTTTTTTTGAGAGAAGCTTGCATATCTTAGTGCAAGCACTATGTGCAAATCACACACAAAAAAACCCGTCTGGGAAATAAGTTTCTGTGAGAAGAAAGAAGGATTTTGCTCGGGGTCAGGCTTTATCAACTTCATATATGTTTTCCTGTTTGTTTGTTGCGGTTTTTGATTTAAAGGGTATCTGTGCACAACAAAATCTTTACGGCGTTAAATCACAGGCGGTCAGCAAAGGAACAGCTTTGTTAGCTGTGCAATGAAAACTTTCAGGTGATGCGAGAAATAAGAGGGGAATCCCTTCCCCTTCTAGGTCCTCCAAATGCCTTTCAGATTAGCCAGCTCTGAGGATCACTGCCAGTCTCCACAAAGGCGTTCCCAAAGCTTGCAGCTAGCAAAACTTTGTATAGGTAAAATTAGCTAAAGCACTCCTGCTAACACAATAGCTTTTGTTGTTACATATGGTGGAGTTCCAGGATCTGTAACTATTTTTCATAACAGATTTTCCTACTGCCCAAGTGAATACATTACGCTACAGTAGCTCTGAATGGTATCGTTTATTTCCTTCGAAGCAGCGGCCGATTGTTGCTTCAGAGACCTTAAGTCCTTTCGGGGGGGTGGAAGTGATAATTCAGCAGGACTGAAACGCGACGATAGATCTTATTTCGGCACGCATCATCTCCGAAAAGTGCAGCCCCTGGGAGAGCGGCAAGTGCCAGGGAGCGGGCGGGGGAGGCCCGGGGCGGGCGCTGGCCGGGCCGAGCAAGGGCTCGCCGCCCCAGGGCTCTGCCCGGAGGAAGCCTGGCTGGGGGCGAGCGGGAGTCCGCAGAGCTCGGGAGCCCGGAGAGCTCGGAGGCCCGGAGAGCTCGAGGGCCGCAGCCCTTCCCCAGCCGAGAGGCACCGCCAAACACGGCAGAGCCTCTGCCCCCCCCCCCCACCCCCGCGGGGACGCGCCGGGGCCCGGCTCTCCCGCGGGCAGAGCAGCTGCAGCACCCTCGGGGCCGGCAGCCGCCCTCGCCCCCGAGTTGAACTGCCGAACTTGCGGGCACCGGGCGGCGGCTGCTCTCCGTCCGCCGTGGGGCTGGGGCTTCGCCTCCGCAGGGGCCCCGCGGGAGAGGAGCCGCCGCGACCCGGCCGGACACCACCGCTGCCGCCCAGTCCGCGGGGAGGGGCGGAGGGAGCGGGCACCGCCCGGCGCGGCCAGCTGCGCGGCGGGCCGCCGAGGGCTGCGGGCCCGGTGCGGTGCGGGTCGCGCTGCCCCGCTCCGCCCGGCGGCTGCAGCGGCGGGGGGCGCCCGCACGGGGCCGACCCGCTGCGGGAGTTGCCTGGCAGCGCCCCGCGGCTTCCTGAGCCAAAGTTTCCCCTCACCACAGGGGGCTGGTGGTTGTGGTGTTTTTTTTTGTTTTTTTTTTGGGGGGGGAGGGGGGGGGCGGGGGGATACATTTCTGATATCTGGGTTAGGTGGGCAATTACTTTTAACAGCGGACAGAAGCGAATCGATTTGGACAAGATTGCCTACAGCTTAAAAGGAATGCCTCAAAATACTAAGACACTGGGCGTGCTTACACTTTCCTATCTGGTTTCCCCGTCCTCTTTCCGAAATGCCTGGTCCTGACAGCAAGGACACTGCTATTCTAGTTCTGATTTTCTGGGGCTTATTACATGTCAGAACTGTAAAAGTCCTCTGGACAATTTACAGACAAAACATCTGGTTCGTTAAAGGAAAGCTACTGGACAAAGACAAACAAACTTTGCTGCTGTGTAAATTCACTTACCCAAACAATTTACATTCAAGCAAAGATTTTAGCCCGAAGAAAAACTTTTATTCATTTGTATTCAGGAGGTTTGGGAATTCATAGGCGTTTTAAAATAATTTTGCTCTAATAAAGTTATGTAGATCCTACAAAACGTCTTTGTTCACTTCTCGGATTATTATTGCTGTTATAATGGTTATTGACAACAGTTTGTATTTTACGAAAGTGGAGTATCGTTTTCGGTCGTGGGCAGCGGTGTTTTTAAACAAACTTGTCAGATCCACATTCATCTACTCCAGCCTTAATGAAAACTGTTTCTTCTTTGTTCTCGGCCGGGAGAAACCAAAGTACTTTTCGCCCACTTTTGGCACTCCGACGGGGTGCCACCGAGGCGCTCGGGCGGAGGAGAGGTGTTTCCCCGGGACAGAGGGCAGCGGTGGCAGCCGGCGGCTGCCTGCACGCCCGCCTGGGCGGCGGGTCCCCGGCGCGGCCGCTCTCCCCGCGCCCGCTCCCTCTCCCGGGCGATGCCTCCGCGGCGCTCCCGGAGCCCACGGCCCCGCCCGAGCGCGGCGGGGCTGCCCTGGAGCGCGCCGCGGGCAGGTGAGGCGCCCCAGCCGCCCTGCCCCGCGCCCGCGGCCGGCGCTCGCCCCCCTCGCGGCCCGGCCCCCGCCGCCTCCGCCCCCGACAGCTCGCCGCTCGGCCGGCGGGGCGCCCGCTGCCTGGCGGCCGGCGCCTCCGGAGGCCCCAGCTCGCCCGTGTCCAGCCCTTCCCGTGGGGCCGGGGGACACTCGGCTGGCCAGGACCCGCGGGGTCCCCGCCGGCCGCCCTGCTCCTCTGGAGGGGACGGAGGCGGCCGCAGAGCCGGGCCGGGGCGAGGGGCGAGCTCCCGGGGACGGAGCGGTTCGCACCCGGGGTTTGACCCCCTGGAGCAGCAATCGGCCGATGCCAACACATGAGTCTCGGCGAGCAGCTACACACGCACATGGGGACCTCGACGCACGCTTCTCCCTGCCTTGTTTGCCATAACAAGTGGCGAAACGTCAACACGCTGCTCGGGAGAGGAAAAGGTGGAAGTCCGAACCAAGCTGCTTTCGAAGAGGCAGCGATTCCAAGTTCAATAAACTTCCTGACTGACCCTCCCTGGCTATTCCCATAACTCACAGTTAATTTCAATGGTCCTTTTACCAGCTCAGCCCGCTGCCTCCGCTCGGACCTGGGCGGCGGGACGGGTTTCTTGGGAAACTTGGAGTTTTCGGGCAGGGGAATGAAATGAGCAGTGAAAATACACAACAAAGAAGGGCACTAAACGGTTCACAGTGTTGAAATATAAAACATTCTTGTCTGATGGAAAGTTCAGGAGTGATGGTTGTCTAATTATGGGACTTACAAATAATTGGTACTTCGGTTTAAAACTGCCGGGAAGAGCGAGCTTAGAGTTGAGCCTCGTATGCTGAGTCTTTGTTGATGGAGTCTGCACAGCCATCGATTTTATGTATTATGTTTGTAAATGTTACACTTAATAAAATGATGGGTTCTGGCTCTCTGAAACAGACTGTGACCCCCTAAAGAAGCTGATGCGCATGAAGGAGTCCGCATTTCCCTCTCTTAACTAGTCTGATAGAAAGTTCAGTAGATTTCTTTTTTCTTCCTTAAAAAGTGGATCTAGTTAACAACCAAATTATTCCACAACTTCCTGAGCGTTTTGGCACTAGGAGTTGCGAATGTGTAAGTGCAGTGCCTGTGTCTGTGCGCACGTATATCTGCTGCCTCCTTTTCTCTCTCTCTCCCCCCCCCCCCCCCCCCCCCCCTCCCCGAGTTACTATTTCTAATTGAACTGAGAAAGTTCCTCCAATTCCTGTTTACGGAAAGCTTAACTTTTTTCACTCGCCCCCCCAGTCCCCAATCGGTGCGCTGTTACCAGCCCATTACCCTCCACTGCCAGCGCTTGTGGCCCGCCCTTTGAAAAGCAAGGTACGTGTTGTTGGACAAACCTCACCGTGCAGCAGGGCTGGTGATTTTCTCGCAAATGTTTGTTTTAGTGACACCGCTCAGCTGCTGGGATTGCAACCTGCCAGCATCTTCCACGCAGGCTGCACTTCTGCGAGAAGGAGAGCTCTGCTAGGGAACCTGTTAAAATACACTAAATTCATCAATACACGCAGGTAGGTGAGGATAACAGCGAGAAGAGGACCGCACGCCCGGGAAGCCAAGCCGGGGCTGACGGCGGGAGCGCACCCGCCGAGCCGTCGCGCAGAGCCCCGGCCCCGCTGTGCGCCCCGCGCCGGGAGCACCAGGCGGGGAGGATGCGTTGCATCATGCGGGTTAAGTGTAATACAAAGCTGGTGAAAGATGAGAGAGGCAGGTGGAAGGAAAAAAGTTCTTGCAACTTGCAAACCCCCCAAAATTAGTGATTGGCCGCTGCAGTGTTTTCCTCGGGATGCTCTGCAGCCAACTAAGGGAGGGTGGGAATCGTTCCTGGCTTCGGAGGGGACTCCCGCACATTTAAGAATAGCCTTTACAGGACTGAAATGACTAAACACGCCTTATCACTTCTATTTTGCTGTAGTGTTCAGGGCGTTTTATCAGCGCCTGGTGGCAGGCTGACCTTCCCCGTGCTCTGCGCGGCCGGGCAGGCACAAAGCCGCCCGGGGCTCCCCGCGCTCCCCGCGGAGTCTCCCAAAGTTTTTGGGAGCCTCTCCCGCTCCAGACCTGGGAGAAATCGTCCATGTTCCGCAGCGCCCGCCGGCTCGGCCAGCAGCCTCCGAAGCCCCCCCTAAGCTCACCCATCTCCCAGGCTCCGTGTTTAACTCGGTCCCGGCGCAGCCATCGCGCCCGCGGAGCCGGGAGCGCAGCCGGGCGGAGCGCGGAGCGGCCGCCCCTGCCCCTACCCGCGGCCGGCCGCATCCTTCGGGGGGGGGTGGGGGGGGTGGGGGCATGAATTATTTAGGTTTTCTATTTCCTAATTCCTACTTAAAGGGGGAGGAGGGAGAGAGGAAGAAGGAGTTATTAATCGCAGCCTAGCCCTCTCTGTTTTCCAAGGCTGTCTAACATTTGTAAATACTTATGCTGCGGCTGGTCCCCTCCTTCCTGGTTAAGTTGTTTAGTATGTTGGTTATTTGTACTGAATCCCGGTCTGTGTTGTGTCTGATGTGTTGTCGTTGCAATGTGCAGCCAGGGTGACACTGATGGATGCGCCAATGGTGAGACGGACAGATGTTAGGGCGGATCTAGCGGCATGCACCGCCACAGCGGCGGAGCCCGCCCGCGCAGGGCTGCCAGCCGCCGCCGCAGCCCCGCGCCCCGTCCTGGTGCAAGCGCACACTCACACACGCACACACACAGAGAGAAGGTTTTTTTTGGGGAGGGGGGGGAACGTCTCGGTGTCGTCTCTTAAGTAGATCTGATCGCTCCTTCTGTGAGCAGATACTGTAACTGTGAGGAGCAACCAGCGAGTATCAATGAGATGGAACTGAGCGAATTTGGCAGCAGAAGCGGCAATTGACAACTCACCATTTTCTTGTTTGCAAGAAATGTTTCGTTTTCCCCCAACAGTAGCAATTTCCCGGGGACTTTAGGCGGCTGCGATTTTTTTTTTTCATCCTAAAGATCAGCTTAAAAAAAAAATCAACTCATAACAATAATAATCCAAAAAATATATCCCAAACCTTCTCCACCCTTCATGTAAAGTGTCTGAATTTCCTGCAACTTGAAAAGGGCAGCAAGAGCCAAAGAGCGGCACGGCGGCTTTATACGATGTGAGGACGCAACAACATCTGCACTTAGTCAGGTATTTGGAATTATCCCAAATCTCGAAGAATGGGGGCGAGTGGAGATTTTTTTGATCTTACCGTAAAAGTGAGATCATCCTTTTTTTTTTATTCCTCCCCGTGAACTTTAAAAAAAAAAAAAAGAAAAGAAAAAAAAATCGCTACTGTTTTTTTTTTTGCCTTTTTTTTTTTTTTTCCCCCCTTCACTCCTCCCAAGCACAGGCGGCCGCGGCAGCGCGGCGGTGCCGGTGCGGGTGCGGTGCGGGGCCGCCGTGCCCGGGCGCGCAGCGCGGCGGAGGCGGGAGGCCGGCATGGGCCCCCGCGCGCCCCCCGCGCCCCGGCCCTCCCCGCTGGTGCGCGGCCCCGCCGCCCAGGGATGCACAATCAAACCCGCAGCACATCGATCCGCCGGCGCTCGCTGAACTGAGCGCGGCGGCTCGCCAGTGAACTTGGACCAAAAAAAAAAAAAATCCAAACAAAACCAAAAAGAGAGGAAAAAACAAAAAAAGCCCCCAAAAGAGGGAAAGAGAGGGAAAAGTGATCCTCCCCGAAGAGCCAGGCGCGCGCGGGGCGCGGGAGTGCGCGGGCGCTGCCCGCTGCCTGTCCGGCCGGCGGCACCGCGGGGCAGGGCGCAGCGGCTCCGCCGGCGGAGGCGCCGCCGTTAACGGCCGCCGGTTGGAGCGGCCCCGCGGCCGCCGACACCCCGCCCGCCGGCGCGAAGCGGAGCCCGGGCGGCGGTGGCGCCAGCCAGGTGGGAGCCGGAGGGCTGGATGTGTGCCGGCGGGCGGCCAGCTGCCCGGCGCGCCGGTGAGTGGGGCCGGGGCGGCGCGAGGTGCGGGGCGAGGCGGGGGCCCGGGCTGCCGCCGCCGCTGTCACCTCGCAGGGCGGCCGGGCTCCGCGGGGACGGGGCTGCAGCGCCGGGGGAGGGGGCCGGGCCCTCCTCGCCGGGGGAGGGGGCGGCGGGGGGTCTGGAGGGTCCCGTGCCCTGGCGCGGCGGGGAGGCGATGGATGAAGGCGGCCGGCGGGGCGGGGAGGGGGGGGGGGGGGCCTCCGGCGGGGAACGGGTGTGCGCCGGGGCGGAAAGGGAAGGGCTGCCGGCGGGGAGCGGGGCGAGAGGAGCGGAGCGGGCTGCCGTGCCCTGCCTTGCCCTGCCGGGGGCCGTCCGGCGAGCCGAGCCCCTCCGCCGCTGCGGGCTGCTGAGGAGAGCACCGGCGGCGGGCGAAGTTGGGCGGCGGAGGGGGCGCGGCGACGGGGGGGGGGGGGGGGCGCGCCCCGCCGCCGCTGCTGCCGCCGCCCCGGGCGGACCCTTGGCCGCCGCCGTGGCCGTGCCCGGCCGGCGGCGGGCGGTCCGGCGGCGCGATGCGCAAAGAGTTAAGGTGCCGTCCGGGGCGGGAGGCGGTGGGAGCGCGGTGCCCCTCTCCCTCTTTGCGGACTAGTTTGAGTGACACTGCGATCATCTCGTTTCCCTTCAAGCTTCGCCTGTTGCCGCCGCCGCCGCTGCTCCAGCGCCGAGCCGGGAGCCGGGGAGTGGAGAGCGCAGGCTGAGGCTCCGCCGACTCCTACCAAGAAATCCCCCGTCTTTATGCCGTGATCTCCCAGCCCGGCCAGGCACCGGGGGCGCAGGGTGGGGTGGGGGGGGACTGCGGGCTCTCCCCAGCCCTCCCGCCCGCACACCTCTTCGGGGGGCTTCCCCTCCTCCTTCCTCCGGGGCGATTTGTCAAACTTCCCCCCTCTTCTGCCAGCAGCAGCAGCAGCAGCAGCAGCAGCAGCAGCAGGGCTGTCCTCTCCTCTGTGCCGCCTCCTCCGCCGCCGCCGCCTCCTCCTCGGCATCGTGTATGCACAGCAACAAAAAATATATCCCCAACCCAGCCCTCGAGCCGAGACTGGAGCAGCTCACCGGATCTCTGGGGCTAAAGCAACTCTTCCCACCCCCGCGCCCAGGCAGCCCCCCCCCGCCGGCGCCGGCGGCCGCAGGAGCTCAGCATGCCGAGGAGGAAGCAGCAAGCGCCCCGGCGCGCAGCAGGTACGAGAGCCGCCTTCCCGGCCGTTTGTCTCTCCTCTCGCTTCCCTCCGTCTCTTTCATAACCGCTTTCCAGCGGGCTGAGCCCGTCGGTCTGTACCGGCCCCCCCCCCCCCCCCCCCCCGCCCCGCTCCCCGCGATCGCACGCTGCATGCCGTGGATTTCGCAGAGCAACTCTTGGTCTGGAGGCACAACGCTGTGGCCTGGGGGGATTTTATTTTATTTTTTATTTCCTTGGGGTGGCAGGGGTGCGGGCGCATGAAAGCCCTTTCCCTACTTTGGTACCCACTTTGATTTATTCCTAACTCTGCCATCGCCCGACTCAATTCTGAGGCCAAGACTTTGTGAAGGCAGGCGGGTACGTGCAGGCACATACTACATGTACACGTATGAGCTGTGTGACTCTAGGGGTGGGGGAAGGAGGCGAGTTTTGTTCATTTCCAGCCCGGACTTTGGCACCTACTTTGTTTCTCTCCCTCGTAGTCTTCGTTCTCCATCCCTTCCCTCACAGGCAAATGGTTTGTGAAAGCCAGTGAAAATACTCTTTTTTTAATTTTTTTTTTTTTTTCTGTAAAAAGAGGTAGAATATGTATAAACACATGGCACGCTGTGGATGAAGTGGTAGGGACAAAGTGATTTGAAGGGTCTGCAGTGTTACTTGAAGATCCAAGCCCAGAACTGGTTCCTTTGCCCAACTTTTATCTTTTTCTCTCTTGCCCTTGTACTGCACTGGAGATGTCTCTCCTGGACAGACAGACCCGCCTAGTTGGTCACTTTCTTTGGCAACCTCTTCGGTTAATCCTATTGATTTCTTATTTATGAGTCCAGATGAGAAGCTGCAAAGGAAACCAAAGTGGGGGAAAAAAAAAGGGCCTGTGTATTGTCAAATGACTGGTGAATGTTTCTGATAGTGCCTCTACAATTTCCTCCATATTTTCTTTTCTTTTTAGAAATACTTTTTGAGGCTTTCTCCTGGTGAGGGTTTTTGTTTGTTTGGTTTGTTTTCCTTATGCCAGAAATGTCAACTGCTGTTAAACTTAAGCAGTATTTTTTGGAAAAGCCAGATTGGAAAGAAAAGAGTAGAAAAAAAAGCCCCACGTAATTTTGCAGTAATCCTTAGTTGGGGATATGTGGGCTGGAAAAGGTTTCCTTGGCCTGTTGCCATCCTTGATTTGATGGCTGATTGATCGCCTGTCATCTGGCTGCCTTTGATCTATTCATTCCCGATAAACATCAATAAATCACTTGCCATGGTAACGCCAGACTCGGTGACGTCACACGTGGCCTGTCAACTCTCTGTCAGCGCAACTTCAGGGGCTCCTGGCTAGATGTGCCACATAGCCACATGGGTGAGGTCTTCCAGAGGCGTGGGCTGGCTTAGGTGGAGGAGCAGGCTCGGGTTCTGTTAGGGACGGCTGTGGGGGGATCAGCCTGTCGTAGCCGGAGTGTGCTTTTTACACAGGGTGGCTCTGCACCCAGAGGCCGGGTGTACAAGTTTTCCAGAGGTTCTGGCAGCGTGGCCGGTGGTGCGTTTGCAGTCGTGCTTACAACAACTTGAAGCAGGTAGTCCTGCAACTTGGTAGGGCGTTGTTAGAAAACGGGCATTCAGAAATGTGACAGTGCTTTCACACTGTCTGACAACTTCTCCGAGTGGTGTGGTTTGAATTTAGTAAACAGCAAGGGATTCGGGAGTAATACAAATTGTAAATAACTATGTCCACATTTCCTTTCTTCTCTTCTTTGACATGTACATGCATTCATCTAGTACTTTTGAAACAGAGAAATAGACTTTCTAGCAGTCTTACTCCATATGCTAACAGCTAGAAAGTTTGGAAAGTTTTTCAGTACAGTGATGATAGTATCTAGCAAACAGTATCGTAGCCAAATGCTTCACGATATTTTGCATTTCTGGCCTGTGCCATCAAATAACACTTTTCAGATAAATTAAAAGGTGAACTTTTCCTAATATTTGCGAAATTCTGTTTTGTAACATTAATTTAGTTCTGCAAAATCTAGCTCTTCCAAGTATTTGACATATTCGACTGTGCTGTACTGGGCTCTCCATAGGCTGGAAGAAAATGTTTCTGCACTGAACACACATTCTAAGGTATCTTTCTCTCTCTCTACCACTCTCCGTCTCTCCCTCCTTTCTCAAGTGAATCATCCATGATGTGTGATCTATCTTTCACATTTAGCAGAAGTGTAATCTCTTTAAACTTTTAGCTTTTTGATAGCCACATTAAACATTTAGTATTGTGTATAATTGGTTCCCACTGAAATGTTGTTTTATTGGTCACATTGGAAATGTTACTTTTTCTAATAGCAGTAAAAGCAAAGGCTTTTTTTTTTAACACCTTAAAAAACAGCTAAGAAATAACAGGTTAGTTAAGAAATATTCATTACAGAAACTTGACTGCAGGACTAATAGGAGATGGAAGAATGGTTTTGCTCTATCAAAATGACCCGTCAAAACGACTTTGTTTCATATTTGATTTAATTGTCTCTCTCCTGACAGGCACATTCATCAATAGCTTAATGGTCAATCAGAAGTTGGCAGAGTGAGTGCTTTCATTCTTTCCCATACACTAGCTTTGGCTTTACTTTATCAAAATGCCTCTGCCTAATGGATATGGGGGATGTAGAATGACTGAAGGGCTACTCATTTCAGAAGAGTGAAAAAACAAGAACATTTATGCTGTTGATAAGTGCATGAAGATAAATAAGTGAGCTGTATGAGGCATTTTATTTTAAGACAGAAGAAACTTACATTTTTTTTTCTCCCTTTCTTTTTGGCTTCAGAGCTGCGAGTTATAAGGTTCATGACTGCTTTTGTGGCATACTGAGAGTGATGACAAATTGATTGCTTGGTACTGAGAGAGAAAAAAAGGTGGTGGTGGGGGGAGAATTAAAGATGTCTGCTGATTGGTAACTCAGGAAATCCAGTCCCCAGCAACCTTGAGAATACTCGAGAATTTTTTTTCTCCAAACTGAAAGGTCCGCTCAGCCATAAAAAAAGAAAAGTTGTTTTGCCAGCTTCATTAGTGTTCACCTAATTAGCTGTAAACCTGATGGATTCCTGACAGCTTTAATGATTGGAGATGACAAGCTCCACGCAGTGTCATCCAGCAGAATTAGGTTTGCAGCTAGTTTGATGTAATCAAGTTGATATTACACAGTCCTGGTTGCCTTTAGTTGTGCATTAACTCAATTTTCTGCTGCAGGTGACAAATGGGCTTTGGTACCTGGATAATCATGTCATAGGAATTAGGGCCCTTTTAATGGTCTGGAGTAGAATAACAACAACAAAGAACTCTCAGCAGCACAGAGCTCGCAGACATAACAGACAGGTGCACAAATTCTTTATGTCTAGCCCAAGTGTTAACACCACACTGTGGAAGACTAAAGCTGTCTCTGAGAATCAAGAATCTGTAAAAATGATAATTTGGGTTTGTTTGCTTTGAGACTCAGGTGAATTTCATAGATAAATTTGGGAGGAAGAGTCAGGGATTGCAATTTTATTACTCGCCTGTTAAAGCAAGAGGATAGTCAGAACTGCTGCTCCGAGGACTTCTGTCATTTAAGTCAGGAGGAAGAAGGTATTTACTGGTTAGAGGCTACTGTCTACGAAAGCTAAGATGCTGTATTAATAGAGGCCAGTCTTGTTCATGCAAACAGTAATTATCTATCCTTAAATTATAGCTTTCACTCGCAGTTTTTTTAGAAACCTATTTAAAAGATCAAGAAAATGTACTTCTTGGTGACAGAGATGACTTAATACGTATTTTGTATACAATATGAAGCTCTCCTGAGGAGGGATTGGGAACTAATGATTTGTTGGAAACTCATTTACTTTTTTTTAAAATTGAATAAAACAGTTACTGTTTTTTAGACTCAGGCAACTGCACTGAGTTTTGAAGCCTCTGGAAAAAAACAAACAAACTTGGGCCCATGGTATGTATTTTTTTTTCTCCTATATAGTATAGTTTAAACCCTAGGGATAGCTGCATGCTTTTTAGGCTCTTCACAGCTTCCATGCTTACATTCAAAAGATGCACATGATCAGTGTGAATACTGAAATGCATTAAACTGATTTTTCAGATTTGCGGAGCACTTCCACTTTTCAGGGACTTCAGTGCTCTTGCTAGTTATCAGCACCTCCAGAGCGAGGCTGGGAGTGCACCATAGAACTACAGATGCAAGATGGCATGCAGGGTGTGCAGCCAGATTTCCAGGCAGCTCTGACTTCGGGAAGTTGAACGCTTGCTTTAATTTATGGGAATTGCTTGCAACTACATACATACCCCAAAAGTAAATGTAGCGATAAAGTAGACTACCTATAAAGGTACTTGCAGTGTCAGCCCTTGGTATGTTATTTGCCTCCAAACCTGCCACATATTTCTCAGTTGGACAGAGATTCTTCCTAGCAGCAAGCTGACAAAATGATTAGTTATGGCTGTCCTCTGCTTTTTTTTTTTTTTTTTTTTTTCGGCAAAGTGTGAGGAACAATGCAAAAAAAAAGAAAAAGGGGCATAAATATAAAAAGGCCTGATAGATTCCCCTGAATATCCGTCTGGAAAACAGAATTTTCCAGAATCAGCTGCCATTTCTCCCATTAGCTTGACAGCTGTCAATTAGGGCTTCAGTGCTCTCCTGGGCCACAGTTTATTGCGTGCGGTTGATGTTGTCATTTTGTTCTCGGTTTTGCCTTGAGCACTATCATGAGCAGGAGTAAAATAGTCAATAACTGATGTATCAGCAGTTATTTCTTAAATTGGCTTACAAGTCTGCATTTTTCCTCTTTTTACTAAAGATTGTTTTGTAAAGTGATTAGAATGAATTGTGACTGCTGCAGGGTTATGGGAAATGCAGTGAAGCTAGGGTGAGTTAGCAGGATTAGAGTGGGTCCTTTTTGTCAGCCCTGTTTGCAGGATTAGTGGAAACTATATAGAAAAGATCACCTTCAGAGTGAAGTGTGGGGTAAATTTTAAAGTGTGCTACATGCACGCTTATGTAGAAACATATGGTACAGAATGAATGAAAAGAAATAATTTGCCAGGATGTAAAGTAACCTTACGTGTTATCTTTCTGAAAAAACCTTGGCACTGCAAGTTTTACAGTGTAATAATCCATATTTTAATCCAATGTCATGACCGTTTCCTAGTGAATCCAAATACAGATTGTCAAATTTTAATACAGCCCTATTTACAAGGTACTGCTAGTAGATCAAGTATTAAGATGCCTGAAGTGTTGCATTGTCAAGTAAGAGTGTATGTATATGTATGGTTATGATACAACACTGAGAATAACAGAGTTGCAGAGCGATTGTGTGTTATCTTATCTATGGAATACTTCAGCATCATTTACTAAACAATCTACCTCAGGTGTTTGAGTCTGATTTTTTTTTTTTTTTTTTCCTTCTGTGTGTGTTTGGTGTTTTTTTTTTTTTTAAATTTAGTTACGCCCAAATTGTGGTTTATCAGCCTTAAGTTAAAAAAATGAAAGGTGAATACAATGTATCGTATTTGGTAACAATGATGTGGACTGGTACATCCAGACAGATAATATGCAGTTGTAATTAGACTGAATAGACAGGCATTCATTTTTAAATTCTTTGACACATGCATAAAATAGTCATATAATAAGATAAGATGACAATTTTATGTTAGGTTGATAAAGTGTCCCGATACATGCATTTAAATGTCTGTAAGCCTTTTTTTATCCAGACAGATTAATTCTAGTTTCCAGCATTTGCAGTTAGACATTAAATTAATTTTAAAAATCCCACTAAACAATGGATGCGTTGCTTTTTTTTTTTTTGTGTCATTACCTAAAGCAGGAGGATTGAAAAAATTTATGCAATTGATTTTTCTTGATTTCAACATTTAGAAAAAAATGCGTGAACATTGGCTCAAAGGATTTAAAGCGTAGTCCATGAGAGACTGTATTGTAGTTTTCTTAAGTGTAATAATGCAGAATAGAACATTGTCAGAGCTTGAGATTATTTGTTATCGTTTTCATAAAAAGAACTGTAAGAGTTGAGCTAAGTAGGGCTTAATTTCAGAGACTGCAAGATTCATCCTACTGCATTTTCCTGATTTTGCGCCTGAAAGATATTTTGGTCATCTCAGTAGAGAGCCAATCTGCTGAATTTAAACACTTCTCTTTGCAAGCATCAACTTTAAGATATTTCTCAGAAAATGTTCAAAGGTATTTTTTTCCCTGGGGGCGGAGGGAGAGTGGGGAAGGAGTTACCAGCAGATCATAAAATATCTGAAAGCTCTTTGCCAGTGCCATTACCTGGCTCATTCGGGCAGTAAAGGTGCGACTCCTCAAGAATAATCTGAGTTTGTATCTTAGACTTAATTATAAATTATTAATTACTTCTGTCAGGACACATGTTATTAATTATGACTCTCTTTTCTTCATTCAGAACAGCTGTTGGGAATCGCTTAAGTTCACTCTATTTGTTGGTGTGGGAGTTTACCAATGAAGAGCTCTCCATTCCCAGCCTGCCTTACCTTTACCTCCCATCCTCCTCATGCTGGGGGTTACTGTTAAACAGCTAAGCTAGACTCGACAGCGCTTGGAATAAATACAAGTTTTGAAGTGATTCAGTGTGCTCACAAGTAGTGAACACTTTTACGGAGGTGACTCTTAGGTCCTGTCCATAAATAATTCTTGTTTTAGCAAGACTGTATGGTGGTGGGGAGGTCAAAAGGGCACCAAGCGAGCCTTAGCAAGGGGGAAGCAAAGCAGTTTTCTTGCCCTTCTGCCAAACTCGCGCCAAACTTTGTGCATTAGCATAGAGGAGAGAGCTGGTTTATTATTCGTTTGGAATGATTCAGATTCATTTACTTTTGATATTTCCATCATTACATTGAGCCCTCTGTTTCAGTTTCTTATGTGTTCTTTGCGGAATGCATGTTGCATAAAATAGGCAATTTTTAATGAACAATTTAATGTAAATGGGTTCTGAATTTAAATTAATATTAATGAAGCTTTGAGTGAATTTATTTTGCATACGTAAAGGCTTGTAACTCTTTCACCCATACACTCTTGTCTTTATGTACTAACACATTGGTTAGGTGAATTGGCTAGTTTCCATATTTCATGATTAAAAATCTTTAATGGATTTTACATGAATATTTGTGCTAGCACAGCTTTACTCAGGTTAGTATCTCTATTAAAAATGTACCTGCCTTTATATTCTGATTTTTGTAGTTAACATTTTACTGTGTTACCCCACTGTTTCTGTATATTTCTTTCTACTTTGGTTTTGCCTTTATGCTTAGAGAAAAAATTATTCCAACAATAGTCACCATAGTCAAGATGTTTTCTTTCTTTGGCTTACCTCTAATGCATTATGTATTTTGGGATGATGGGATGTTCTATAATTAGTTCTGTTAGATGTAATTGCTATAATCACTTTGATGCTACACATAATAAAAGTAATATGGTAAGCATATGAAAAAATATAAACACCTTATTGTAACACTTTATGTAAAATTCTTTTAAAAATCTTGTTTAGATCAGAACCTCCGCTTCCGTATTTTGTCAGAGCTGAAATTTTAAAGTACATTACCTAGTAAATGAATGAATTTTAGATATTGAAAAGATTTTGACTGGTGGGTTGTCTTATATGTGCACACGTATATCTGACTCTGTGCGCTATTAAAGATGTAGTTCATTAAGAAGCCAGTCTTCAGTGTTGCTACAAATGACATGTAAGTATCATGAAATGAGACAAATCTGTACATTGTATTAAAGTCCAGTACATAGTAAATAACACAGAAATTGAGTTGTACAGTGGAAAACTTCTTTGTAACACAAAATTATGGGAAATATAAAATGTGTGAAGGGTGGCATGTAACTAGAGAGGGAGTTTTTCAGGCATAGTCCCAAGTGGAAAAAGACTAGAGAAGGTGATCGCCCCCCTTTTTTTTAACAAGTAGCTTTATTGTTTGCAAACACAGTTTTTGATAAGAGAGGAAATTAAAAAAATATGTGCAACGGGTTAAGCACTTCAGCTGATATCCTTGATTCTGTAACAAAAAAGTATTAATATGGCCATAGTTCTTAATTAGTCGCACACCATACTTAATGCTGCAAAGGTCACTTGGTTTTATAGTCCAGCCTCGTACATGAATTTGTGTGTTTCCCCCAAGTTTATATTTCACTCTCCTGTATTTGCTAAGCAATTGAATGTGCAAATCCTGGTTAAAATGCAAACTAGAAACAAGATTAGAAAAATCCATTTAGCATGGACAAAGAGGAGATTTTAAAAAAATTGTTCTTTTTGCTAGTGTTATTTTCAAATAATGCACAGTCTTTGCATGGAGAGCAGAAGTATTAGATTTAACTTCTGTAAGCTGAACAAACAAACCCCGACCAACCTCTTGCTGAATTGTTCTGGGGAAGAACAGGGTGCTTTTTCTGAGTATCTCTGGGACTGGGCTCGGTGCCTGCAGTCCTTTTCCTGCTAGGTCAAGCCTGTTGCTGGAGGGCCAGATCTCAGCAGGGGCCTCCTGGAGGCTTGGCGAGGCTGCTCAAGACTGGCAGCCATCAGTCATCCATCTGTGACACAGAGTCTGTTTTTGATGGCAGGGATGATAAAAGGCCTGGGAACTGTATAGGCCCTTGTAATCAGGGCCAGTGCTGACATCCTTCTCAACTTTGACAGCTTCTTCCTTTTCTCTCTTCACCGCCAAGACTGTCTCAACTGGATTTTTTTTTTCCTCTCTCTTGTTTCATGTACTTGATCAGTCTCAGATGCTGGGAATTATTTTTTTCTGAAGGGAGGGGGAGTGTTTCTTTTGGTTTGTGGGTTGGGCAGGTGTGAGAGGAAGTCTGTTTTTTTTTTTTATTTTTTTTTTTGTACTGTAGGCCTGTTGCTAATTAATGTTCCTCCATAAGATTCTGTCGGAGTTGAGTAATGTTTTTGATCTTTATGCCTGATAACTGCATACTTAATGAGATTTCAAAGCTGTGAGTGCAGCTCCCTACAATTATTGACAGATGCCTTTTCTTTGCCATTGGGTTCAGCTTCATAAATCCTCCTGCAGTAATGAGGTTCAGAAGTGCCACCCTGCCAGTGAGCTAATGAAAGAGGGGGGGAGGGAGGGAACAGCTCATGCCTGCCTGACACATTTTTTTCCTTTAAAATTTACTATGCAGATGTCAAGCTGTGGGACGATTACTTCAAACATGCTAATTTTTATCTTGCTTTTGTGTCAAGCCTGCATGCCATTTTTCCCCCCCAATAATAAATAAAAATAGAAACCTCAACCTATTTAAATTTTATCATGGATCATAACTATTGAAGACTTTGATATATGTGTGTTCTTTTGCAGTTTCCAGTCAGTGGAGCAGTTTTTTGAAATCCGAAGGGCAGAGAGAGGATAAAAAAAAGGGGGGGAGGGAGGCTGCCTCGGCTGCACGTCGGCCTGCCCTAACTGTGCACTTGAAACATCGGAGATTTCATTTTGGAGTTCTGAAACTAAATCCTGGTGGAGAATATCCGCACCATGCCAAACAGTCGATTTCCTTTTCAGCGGAGCCATACATCACTGACCCACCCTTCCCTCCCGACAGAATGACATGTGTCATTTATCACACGGGCCCTGCCAGGCAGCGCGGGGGGTGCGCGGGGGGAGCTCCCTTTCCAGCTCTGCTGTCTTTTCCCCTTAGCACAGCCCGGCTGCTGCACAGGGACGGGCCGAGGGAGAGGGAGAGCGCCTATGCTGGGGGAGAGCTGGCAGAGTGACTGAAGAGGTTATGTTCTTTCATATTATCTGCTAAGTCGTCTTGTTCAACCCCTGAAGATTTCCTCCTCCTGTTTTCTTTCTCTCTCACTCTCTTTTTCTTTTTTTTTTTTTTTTTTTTTTAAGTTTGGCAGTTGGGACAAACTGGCTGACACATATCATTCAAGCAGCACCAGCTTGCTGGGGGTTGTGTAAATGAATCTGGGAGCTCTTGGTTTCACATGATTCAAACGTGCATTATTGAAGATGGATGTTCCTTAAAAAAAGATTGATGATGGATATCAGGCTTATAGTGCCATTTATCATTTTGAATATTATTTAGACTTGCCGTGTAAAGCTGTAACTTGAGAGTTGGATGAGCTGGGACAGAATGGAGGCCTCGATGTGCATGTTGTGATTGATGGCTTTGCTTTCTCATTGTTTGTTACCAGATACTAGCCGGTCATTACAGGAGTGCCTTACAATTGTTTTAGGGGCTGGATTTCCGTGTGTGTATGTGTTTATACAACAGAGAGAGGGACAGGCAGAGACAGAGTTACGTTTTTAGTGAGAGCATTTCAATAATTGTAAAGAATGTAGAAAAAGCTATGGCCCGTGCAAGGATACAGGCAATCTTTTGCATGAATACAGAGACATGCCGTACATAACACTAAAATATAAGCAGGGCTGTAGCTGTTCCAGCATAGCATTGTCAGGCATTGCCAGTTCCAGTATAAAAATGAGCTCGTGAACAGATTAACACACTCCAGCTTCCTTTCGCCAGCAGACTGCATTTTGGTCCTGTAATGGCAGTGAAAACAAAGTTCTAGAACGTAATTATTTCATAATTTACTTTTTTCCACCCACCGTCTTCATCCAGAGTTGTGAATCTTTGAGTTTTGGCATTCACTCCCAGGTGTCCAGGATGCTCCTGGAGGTGGATAGCCTGTCCAAGTAAATAGCAAGGGCAATCCTTTCCCTTTTTGAAGCACTTTTGGTGGAACCAGGACACCCCCACCTGCTGGAAGAATTAAGGCAGCAGCTTTTTATAGGCAATTAGGTCTTGTCTTGGAAGCACAGGCAGTGACTATCAGGAGGTAGACACTCCAGCAACAGAGCAGCTTCAGCAATAGGTAGTGCTAAAACTTAAAGTGTTGGGGTGGTTGTGCACAGACATCTCTGGGCGAGTGCAATACACAGCCCGGCTAAACTTGTTCTGAGTTGACAAAGTATTGAATGTGTCTTGCCTGGCACATCATACAAAAACCAAATGATTGACAGGAATGGTAGGTAAAATTAGACAAGAATGGCTTTTTGTTGAATCAGTCTTGAATTTGCACAGGTAGATGGTATTTTTGAAACGCTTCTTGTCGCATGAACTTTTTCTCTGACTGTGAGATGCCCCTCTAGCGAGAGGGAATTATAGCAACATTTAATAAACAGTGTACAACATTTAGGTTGAGAAGTGTTTCACAAAGCCAACACTGACTTTGAGTTTTATGGAAATGAGTTTTTCAGAAATCTGGTGTTTGTTATTCCTTGTACAAATGCAGTTCAGTTTGCTTTTGGTACACTCTCTCAGTTGCTGAAAGTAAGGAGAATTCAAGTTTATACACCTCATTCAAGTCCAAAATAATGAGAAAGCCTCAGAAAAACATAATACTTTCTATAAAGCCTTCAACAGTAGAAGGTAAAACTTTGATCTCCTACCCTTGCACTTGTGTAACACAGTAGGTAATTGAAGTACAAGTGCCAATTTGCTGGAACAATTGTAAACACACCTTGATACAAATGGCATCATTGCATTCTTACTGATTAGAAAACTTTGCTATTAATAGACACAAAGTCCATTTCAGGTGTAATTGGTAAGGAGCTGAGTGCACTCATGGGAAGAAACCTTGTTTTGTTTTTTGTTCTCTTTTATTCTTATCCCTTTTTTCAGTTTTATAGCTGGAGACATGATTTATTGCAGCCATCCATCTTTGGGGCTCATCCATCACATCCTGGTTGCTAGGCAATCATGGCAGCAGCTGTTTGCTTTGAATCAGACAGAAAAGTTGTCAATCATCAAAGGCAGGTGAATAGCATTAGAAACACGCTATTGTCAGACGGAATAATTAATCAAAGAGAGAAAAGATAATTAAAAAGATATGACCCTTGCAAGTACTTGCTCTGGGTTGCCTGGAAAAAAGAAAAACTGCCTGGTCTTTTCTAGACACTTAAGCAGCTGAGGGCTGATAAAATATGCACTCTGCAGTGCATAGTTTTTAATTAATTGAAAAAGGTTCAACATTCAAAGACGATGCTGGAGAAAAGTCTGATTATGAGCAGAAGTAATATTTATTGTTTGCATGAAAGGCTTGACATGGAGTTCTAACTTTCTGTCACAAATCTCCTGCATGCTTGCACTAAGCCTCTTTCAGCTTTACTATCTTCACTGGCAGTTACTAGAGTGTGCGGTTAGTCCGTCCAAGTAAGGGTCCAATAGCTTTCATCCAGCCTTTTCATTCTGGGCCACCTTTTCAGTGTATTGTCTCATCACTATCCTGTATAGCAGCTATCAGAGTTGCACTAGCTCTGCCATCATCAAGGCAGGCGAAGCTCGACAAGTCTGCAGTATTGCTCTTCGTTCAGTATAGGAAAGATGTTGAGGCAGTATCTATCTCATTTACAATCAGCCTGTGGAGTAACAGGCTCTCGGGAGCTGATTCCTGAACCTGATTTTCCAGCAATCCCATTATATTTAGCCTGAATAGTAAAAAGGGTGCTACAAAGCCCAATTTCCAACTCTTCAGAGTTTGGATACCCTCGTAGTAGATGCAGCATAGCATGCCCCAGCACAAGTGTACACAGGAATGCACTTCTGGTGTAGAGCAGCATTGACTAGTTTGCAGAACAGCTGGGTGGAGCTCATATTGCCATCAGTCCACAAACTGAGCCTGGTTTGAATGCTGTAGTTGCCGAAAAGCTGGATGTCTGAAACTGTAATATGGTAAAACATCTTTGTGAGAATGGCATGTCATATTTTTGGGCAAAGTACTGATAGTCCAAAACCCCCCAACTTTGGTGTTTGTTTGTGCTTAGAAGGTAAGATGTCTGTGGACATACTGGTCACAGGAGAACAAAAGTATGATGACTGCATGATTAGATTTCCTTTTTTTTTAAAAAAAAGTATTTTGTTAATAGTGACGCAGAGGTGACTGCCACGTTCTCTCTCTTTGCATTTTTTTCAGTTTTGATTTCATACTTTCTTTACCCTGCTTTCTAGAACTAGACAAAGAAACTTCCAAGTTTGTATTGCCAGGAGAACAAACCCACTATTTTCAATATCAAAACTAGATATTAGTGTTGATTGTCAGCAAGGTTTGCAAGGATATATGCTGTAAAATACTGGGAATTAAAATTGCAGAATGAAAATGTTGTACACTGTTATTGCACACCCCATCCCTTTCACATTGGCTTATTCCTTGGATTATTCTTTGCAGCAGTGTGTCAGAAGCAGCTCCTCTGCAAATTGTGTGTAGCCTGTATTACATTTTCTGCTCTCGCACACTGTTTCACTTGTAATCATTCCAGTATTTACTTAGAGGAGGAGAGAACATAGCTAAGGAGGAAATGGGGTACCATCTGAATACTGGGTATGACACATCTGCTGCGTAGAGCTATTTGTTTCAACACTGGTAGTAGGAAGCTCAGGCTGAAGTTAACTTGGATGACTTGGAGAAATCTGTAGCCTCAATTAACATTTCATATTAGTGATTCCTTAGAACGTAACGTACACCAAAGTTTATGTGAGAAATAATAAAATCTCACTAAAAGCGTAGTAGTACATGTTAACGTTAGCTTTAGAAATACCCTCTATACACGGTGTGACCAAAGTCAGTATCACCTATGGCTAATGGCCTACACTTTTATCTAAAGTTAGGATGTTGTCTAGAGTTGCTGGCAGGTACTTTTTTAAATTGGGCTAATTTCTTTTTTCTTCTATATGTAATGGTAATTGTTTGGCATGTTAGCGGCGGTTTTTGTCATGTGTGTGTAGGCCCTGTGCCTATACAGGGCAAATGGGTGTATATTTGTGTGGGGGTATGCAGTGCTTTCTCTGGCATGTTTTTGTGTATTAAATAAATGTGAGATAGCCATGCCCGCATGTGAAGTGACATGTTTATGGCTATAGAGCTCTTTCCTCCTTCGCTGGGAAACGGGTTTGTCTCCTTTTCACATCTCAACACCTCTGATACCTTTTTGAGTATTTGCTGTATTTCAGATCTGCTGATCACAGTTTTATTTGCTGATAGGGGAACTGTGGCAGTAGTTCCCTAATGGAGGGATATATATAGTGCTGACATCAAGAAAATGTTGGATAAGAGACATATGGATAGATGGCTGCATGTTGGAATATAGGCAGCTATTGTTTAGTCTGATAGTGATTTCTTAGCAGATTATAGACGAAAGTTCCCTGTGATAATCTATTTCCCTCTGCTCATCAAATTCATTGAGGTGCATCTTTTCTGTCTGATTTTTCCCAGTCTCTTTCCCATGAGTAGTGTTGAGAGAAGGCAGAATAGCTATTCCCCATTTGCAATATTTATTGATTCACAGGTGAAAGAGGTTGGACTCTACGAAAGGATTTTTCTGTCCTAGCCCCTTCCTCATCCTACCCCAAATGCAGGTTGCTTTTGCACTTGTATAAAGAAAAAGAAAACTGCTTAGGAAGTTGAAATTCCTTGGTACTGAACGTGCTAAAGCTAGATTGCCTTTTTGTTCCTCTGAAGTGAAAAATGGACAGAATATGTCAAACATTAACACCGTAACAGATAGTAAACCGTTTTGCTTTAACTGGTGAAAGAATGTGCAAAGGGAGTTTAAAATAAACAGTCAAATAATAATCAAGCATTTGCCAGTGTTTAACTATCTGTGTTAAGTAGAATGTAGTATCTCTGTATGAACCTCTGAGTTACATGATAATTGTATACTGAGAAAAATATCTTGAGGAAATCTATATAAAAATATAAAATATAAATATATATACATATATATATAAAACGTGCTTGGCTGAACTGTGTCCTATGCTTGGCTGAACTGAATATGTGTGTAACACTTCCTCCCCATCCCAGTACGTACACTTGCATATTCCAGTCTCTTACATTGCAGCTGTCTGACAGATAGTCTTCAGGTCTGTCCTCCTCACTGTGAAAGATCCAGGATATTTCTCACTGTCTTTAGAGAGCACTTTCTCTTTAAAGGGTTGAGACTGTGTGTTTCCTTCTGAAGATTTCTGATATGAGAGAGACTTTTTATTCCACATTTTTAAGGTTAGTTGCCCTTTTTATTCCTCTCAGTGTAGCTTGCTGTTCCGTCTTTTATATGCACAGCGATTTTAGGGTTTCAGTCCTACAAGCCTGTTCAGTGAAACAGAAATATTCCTTATCTCCAGTTTTCAGTTTGTCAGCAGTGTGCTTAAGAAAAGTCTTCTGTAAGCTAAGCCTGAAGCTTGGAAGATGTCCTGGTGTTCTCTAAGTGAATGTCCTTTTGTGTCCGAGCCATACTGCAGTGAAATGCATGAAATACGTTTGTATGTACTTACTTATATTATGTGAAGTATGAAAAGTATCTTGTTTTATTCGGCATATTTTCTAGGATACCTCTTCAGAAATGACAGGGGTAAAAGATAATAGGCTTACTGTCATAGGTGCAAGATGACTAACTCATGTCACCTGATAATCCAGGAGCAGAGCCAGATGGCCTGGAAGATAGGGAATCATCAGATACAAGCCATCAGGCAGGGTACTACTTTCACGCTAATGTCTAGGGTAATTGTGTAGAAAGGAGCGGGAGTGGAAATGCCTTCAGGAGCAGGGAGGGGAAGGACTAGTGCCATGGAGAGGAAAAGACTGATAGGTAGAGATCTGAACCACTGTCCCCAAAATAGAAATATCTGAATTCTTATGTTACTTTCATTCACTTACCTTCCAGTCCCATATATACTCTGCTGCTGTTTTAAACATATGCTTTGCTTTCTAGTTAACCCCCAAATCCCCTTGCAATTGCCATATTAATTTAATTAGTTAGATAATTTGTGCATAAGAATACAATTCTGGTAACCACCTTAACTTTATGGGTAAAATGGAGAGATGTAAACTGGGTAGACTTAACTGGATTGGACTTGTTGCAAATTTTTTTGAAAGAATATTTGAAAAGTAGAAGGTAGAATGTGAAATGGCAAAGATAGTGTGTGAGTGGTTTTTTTATATCCTGAAATATATTATTTACCCAGGATACCTTGTCTTCCTTTTTTGCTCTGGGCCTGCAATAAAATGCTTCTATATTAATTAGCAAATAGTTTGGTGTAATGTATGAGAATAGTGGTGCATTATTTCCTCATGCTTACATGTTTTTAGGAAATATTCTAGCAGTAGTGGAATCTTGATATGTGATTGCATTTCATTTTGAGATAGTTAGCTGCTGAATAAGCAGTAGGACAAGCAAGCAGTGAGCTGAAAGAAGGAAAAAGAAATAAAATTTTACAGCACATTCTTGTAGGAGTGTGCAACACAGAATCGTGTGACTCAAATGCTCAATCTGGTTTTCGTGATTAAACAATAAATTATAAAACAAAGTTACTGTCCTTTTCTAACTTGTGCTCAGTGGTGAAAAAAGTGAAGTATTTAACATTTCTCAACATCTTTTATTACTTGATGTTCACTGGTAGTGGATTTTAGTTAACAAAACTATTTGTTTGCATTAGGGTAAAATTAAGAAGTCTTTTTGTAGCCACTACAGACATTTTGTAAAGTTGTTTTGCTGAATGTTGGTAAAAGGAAACAAGATAGATAAAATTTGCGATAAAAGGAGTGGTGTGCTTTGTTGTAAGGACTGGAAGAATATACTTAGTTTATGCTATCAACTTTACATAAAGTAGTTTGGTTACATTGCCTAGGTAGAAATGTTTTTGTGTATTGCATGTTTGTGTCATGCCTGACATAATGGAGTGCTAATCCATGAGCGGGTCTTCTTGTCAGCAGTAGTACAAACCTGTACTAATATTAATGCTGTGGAGTTGCCCAGATTTTGCTGCTTACATCCAGCAGAGATGTCCCTGTGTGGGTTTTTTTTTTTTTTGGTGTGTATTAAAAACTACGAGTGTGTAATGATTACTGAATCTGTCAGATCAGTGATGTGCTCTGTACTTTCCAGAAAAGACCTCCCCCCAAACTTTAAAATGGCAATTTCCTAACCTAAGGAATTTGCATTCTTATAAATTGGGATCTTGAAGATATTCAGTGTGGGACATGCTGCACTGAGAAAGGAGGTGTTAGATTCTTCCTTGAGTCTACAACAGTTGCTTATCTGCTTATCAGTTCCTCTCCTGAGTCTGCTTCCATGTTGCAGAACAGTGGGACATAAATGTGGAGGGAACCTCAAAAGAAGCTGTCCAGTCCTCCTCCAGTTAAGGTGACTGCAGCTGTGCCCTTCCTGGCACGAATATCTGTTCATGGACAACCCGGAACTTGCCAGGCAGTATCTTCAAGTGTCCTTATTGCAGCTGGATATTAGCCTGGCTTGTGGAGTCTCCTATGGTTTGTTTCACTTTCAGGTCTCCTACAGACTGACTTAGTTGTTGATAGCTTGAAGCAAAGGTTTGGAGCAATCTGTACTGCTATGGATTGTCCTTTGGAGTAAGCCACAGGGAGTGATGCTTCCGATGTTCACTCTTATTAAGACCCAGTCCAAAGCTCATTGAACTCAAATATTCTTTTACTGACTCTGTTGACTTTATTGGGCTTTACCAAGACCTGTAGTGGCTGCTTAAGGAACAGAATTTCACCTGTATTACCTGATAACTTTATGCTGTGCCTCTGCTCATTGTTGATGTAATGTAGACACAGATAGATTCTGGTAGACACTTCTTGGTTGGGTTCTCATCTTGTCAAGTAATATGCTTTTGTGCATGTTTAAGTGCTTAAGAACCTTTAAGGATTTGGGAGTAGATGCTAAGCCGTTCTTTTTCTTAAGAGGGATGTAATGTAATACTAATGACCCAACCAGGAGCGGACATTTTGTTTGATGGCATTCAATCAGGTGGAATATTTTAATTTGTTTTGGAATAATTAGACAATTATTAATGTGATGCCAAGAAACTTCTGTTAATGTTCAGAATAATATTAAGTTAGAAACAGACAATATTATCACAGTACAGTGTCTGTATTGATAGGTAACAGCATTGTGTAAATTTGGCCATTGCTTCTATTCTAAAAACACAATCTTTATCCTTACTCTTAGTACAAAAGTACATCTCGTCGTGGATAATATGTCATGTCTCCCTAAAAATGTGATCTTGATTTTCATCCCATGATGGTGCTTCATTCAATAAATCAAAATCTTCCTAACAGTTAGCAACCAAGTTATTTAATGGTTATTTCTGAAATGTTGATACAGGGAATTTAGCAGTTAACAGTGTTTATACATTCCAGAAGCATTAACAGGTTAGGTTGTACTGGAATTCAGTAAATACCCATGAAACGTGTGGGAGAACTATACGCTATGCAGTATCTCAGCAATCGGCTGCCAGACATCTCGTGAAATACCAAATGTAATAATAAAGTTTATAATGATATTGTCAGGAGACACGCATTGTCCACTATCACTGAAAACGGGGGCAGCAAGGCCTGTCGCCCAGTGTTTAGACTGCAGCATTAGAACACTACAGATGTCCTTATCTTCTAGAGATAGTTTTGTACTGAATCAGTGGGTTTTACACATTCTTGTGTATGAAAAAATGCTTTTTGCCTTCTGAGTATTTCTGAAGAAAATAAAAGGGGGATAATTTTTGTATGTGTCAAGGTTGTTTCCCATTTCTGCGTGTGCAGTTCAGCAAAAGATCCCTAGTAAATCTGTAATTTTCCCAGTAGCTTTTTCCCTTTGGTTGCTGGTTTTCCTGTATTGCTATTTAAAATGGACATTCTGCTAAAATCAGTAAAAACTGCCATTTACTAGCTGCAGTCTGCATGCTCATAGGCAGCTGTGTGCTGGCTGTGTTGTACCTGATCTATTCAGCAGCTGTGGGGTGGATAACACCAAAGCAAGCCAGGACTCTTAAAACTACTAGTATTTTTTTTTGTCTGTGTGCAAATAGGTGACATTTTCTCAAAATGCATCTTCATCAGAGTTTTTTTACTTCTATTCATTATGACAAAACATGGCAAAGAAAGACAGAACATAAATTACAGCTGCAGTCTTGAAGTTTGAAATTGCATTTTAGCCATACTACAGTGTGTATTATTATTATTATCATTATTATCTTTTGGTGCTTGTATGTATGTAAATTACATTAAAAATAAGATCAAGGTAGACATGAAATATCAGTGACATAAGCAGAAAAAAGATGAACAAACTATTATGAGATATGAAAAATTAAAAAGGTACTGTCTTTAATTTGACAGTGAACCAAAACCTACCAATTGTATAACATGAGAATATTTTTAACAAATACTCCCTTTATTGTGGCCATGCCCTTGATGGCATCTCAAGTCTATCAGCAACTCCATTGTAAAATCCTCTTACGAGGATGCAGTTTTAGATTGTTACCTAAATCTCTCATATTTGGAATGTTGTGTTATCTTGCTTTGCTCGAAAGCAGGCACACTTTTAAAAAGATGTGATGTATTTTCCAACTGTTTACGTTAACAGGTTTTCATAAATACATTCTTTGATATTCAGGTTCTCTTATTTTCTGGGACCTGCATATTAAAAATAATTTCACAAAACCTGCGTTCAGTCAAAAGTATCTGGTAAATGCTGGTATTTTGAAGTTAAATAGAACTTCATACCCTACACAGTAATATATTTATTTATTATATGTCTTTAGTGGATCCAAAACTTGAAAATATGGAGCTGAATTCGGGCATCAAAACTAGAAGGAGTACATGGTTCAAGAAGGCCTAACCTTTACATACGTATACATGTTTTTTTTTTCTTGGAAAAAAATATTGCAGTTGAGATACTAGGTTCCTGAAATTAGATATATTCATAATCTCGCATAAGTCTATGTACTGAACTAATGATTTTCCAACATACATTTTATGAAGTGCAAGAGAGTATTGGTAGTCAATGAAATACATAGTTCCCTCACAGTAGTCTTTTAAACTTTTCGCTGTCATTCATATTAATTCCTAAAAAAATGTACTTCAGTGCTTTCTCACACTACATGTCCAGAACATACAGTTTTTAGCACAGTGTAACTAGATGTTACTGGGTCTGTTAGTTGCCAGCCAAAGGAGGCTGGGATCATAGGAAACATTGGTATAATTTTTTGCCTTTTTTTTTTTTTCTGAGATAGAATAAAACTACTTAGAGAAGTAAAATTTGAGTATTTAACAGGTTTTTATTTATCCTACAGTACTGAAGGAATCAGGAAGAGGGAATCCCTGTCTATATCCATGCAGTTGTACCAGAACATTTCTGCCACTTGATCGTTATATTGCCAAAGGTAGCTCAAATCCCAGTCAGGCTAATGTGCATGTAAAACTTGCACCTACAGAGATTGACAGCAGAAGCAGGAGTATCTGTGCTTTTGCGTTCTTGTAGTAAGTGTTATGATTTTGAACTTTCCTATTTTGGCATCCTTTTGGTACTGTTCTGAGTTTAAGGAAAAGAGGTATAGAAACATAATGCTGTGAATTAGGAATTCCTGATTTTTATTTTTTTTTTTGGAAGGCACATCACTGAGTTTTATATACCTTGGTTTATAATTCCATTTTTTGTTTTGCTGTATATGCTTAGCCTTTGCTATGGTTTGGCAGTATGTTCTTTATCGTCAGTCACTAGATGTAAGATAAAGGCAGTTTAAGAAAAAGGAACTTGTATTTTAAGTTGTTGAAGGAAGGGGTCCTTTTTTTTTTAAGTTTTAAAATTCAAAAACTGAAGTGGAGGTTAAAGAGCTGCAAAGGAAAAAAATCCTCTTAACAGTCAAATATTCTAAATTAAAAAGGAAAGAAAACAAATAATCAAAAATCCTCATCAAGTTCTTTGGGAAACAGAGAAGGAGGAAAATGTCTAAGGAAAGCCAAAACGGCTAATGTTACAGTTGTCACAATTACTCATATCCTATGCTGGAGATTGAGGAAGCTAGGTAAAAATGAGCCAAAACTGGTCTTGGATCTCGTGGGTATGGCTTCTGCTCATGTCAGTGTTTGCATCTGAGTCTCAGTTTAAAATCTGGCCTTATTCTTTACAAAAAACTATGTTTAATCACATAGTTCTAAAATAAAAGAGAAAGGGATTCTGCATACCATATAAGTACATAAATGACTTTTTATTATATGCAGCAAATCGCACGTCATATTTTTATTGATTTTAAATATTCTTCAATTATTTATGTCATATTATTATGCTTTGTCTTAGACAACTTCAGGAAAATAATTTTCCTGAAATTCTTTCAAATTGTACTTCTTAGTATATTCAATTAAATGTATATTTTGCAGACAAGTAGCGTGACCCTTATTTATTAGTTACCTCACTGACTGCATTAAGACCGCTTGCATGGTTGCTGAACAGGGTTTGCTCCTCTGAAAATTACACTTCATGGACAACATACAAAAATATTCTCCTATACTTTATATATGAATATAACAAGAAGCATAATTTATATGTAGTAATAGAATGATTTACCTGTTTGTACAGAGAGAGATAGCTTGTATATATACATGTGTGCAGTGTTTTGTAACAGAATCTTTATTAGGTACCTGTGTAATATACTAAAAAGTGAACCCCCTAATTTGCCATTGTCCTGGGCGTAATCTTAATACTCCAACTTGTAAAGAGCTTTGGATACTTGGCATTTCAGTAATTGCTGCATCATGGGCAAGTTTTTTACTTCTTCCCGTAAATATCCCCCTATTATACCACTTGAAGCCCAAGTCAGTTGAGAAAGGGTCAAATAGTAGCTCATAAGTAGCTCTGATAGTCGTTAGCCTTAGCATTTGCGTGTAAAAAGATATATTAAGTAATTTTGTAGCATATATTATTTATAGCATATTTTTTTTCCTTGTAAGTCTTAACACAGTTCTGTGTATAGGCATTTAACAATAGTCCCATTAAAATGGTTAAAAACATTCCTGAAATGAGTTGTAGAAAACTGTGTGGTGTCTGTAAAATCTGTGATAACATGGCTTAGAACAGAAGTTTTGTCATATTTGATTGAGATGATCCTAACACATGTGTGTGGTTTTGAATATACACACAAATACCTATTCTGTATATACTCAGTTTCTGGTTTTGTTTCCCTTCCACCCTCTATTCTGATTATTTACTGTAAAGCAGTCTTTGTTTCATTGATTTCTGTCTGTCTACCAAAGAATGAAGTTTGCTCTTCTCACACACACATCTGTCAGTGTTGTACCAAGAGTCAATCCCACAAGAAGCAAATTGAAGAAATGAAACCAAATAAGTTATAAAATAAAGTGACAATAATGTGCAGTAGCATAAAGATTGCTTTGGGCTGGTTTTGAAAAAGACAGCTAATGACTTGCCCTGTTGGATGGGATGGGAAGGGTGGGGGTCACGTCTCCCCGCTCTGTGCAGGAGGGGAAGAAAGGCTGTGCAGGCTGGAGGTCAGCTATGGCAATGGCAGCAGAGCTGCCTTTTCATTGCACCTTTCTGCCTTCACTCTGACTCTGGACAATTTGCAGTACAGGCAAAATTCTGCATGTTTACTGTGTGTAGCTTCTTGTAAATAAAGTTATCGTGGGGACTAAAGTACTGTGAGTCAGGCTGCTAGAATCAGGCCCAGAAGTATTACCGTGTTTTACTGTATTTCATGTTGCTGCAGATGCTGACTGACTGATGTTTGTGAATCTTTCAAATTCCTCGGGGGAAGAAAAAAAAACAATTGCAGAATACTTCAAGATGTACATTTTTGTTTTTGGTTGTTTTTTTTTTTTTTTAAAAAAAGGAAAGTTTTCTTTTTCAAACAAATGATCTATGCAGTAGAATTTCAATAACAAGCACATACATGAAAATGTATTTACACAGACAACTGGTAGTGTGTGTGTGTTTTAACATTTATGAATACTGGCCTAGTGCGGCTGAAGTATTCAAGTCTCTTTTAAGATTGTAATTGAAATAACATGATATAAATGTAAACTTTAGCTTAGAGCACACAGAGCATACAAGACAGTTTGACACCTTCATTTCAGCAGTAAGAAATTACCATTGTCTCTTGTTTCTTCTTATATGACCAAGCCAAAAAGTAATTACACAATTAGGGTTGACATACTGGTTCCTGTAATATTTCTCCCCGTAGTTTTTTGGTGGCTTATTTCTACTTCAGATTTTCCAGTCCTTTGTAATTCATACCAAGATGTCCATTTTCATTGCAACAAATTTACTCATGAAGATTGCAAGTCTTGCATAATTTAATGATGAAAAGGCCGCATTTCATTTTCTCCAAATGTAGTTATTTGTAGATTAAAGATAAACATTTGTGGAGCTAATATGGTTTTTGTAAGAACTTTATCACCAACTTGAACATTGAATTGTTACATACAGGAATGGAGAAGTATTTCTGTGTAAATAATTACGGGATTATGCATTTTAAAAAGGATACGCAGCAATATGCAGCTGCTGATCTGGAAGGGAAGCACTCTCCATAGGTCAGGTAACAGTTTGCTGTATTCTGCATGTATCGAATACAAGTTATTGAAGTTTTTCCAGTTCTTGGAGACATTGATAGTAAGCACAGTTCAGTGTCTTTCAGGGCTAGGGGGGCCCTCGGGCTAGCTCCACGTATTCAACAAGAGCAGATCAGATGAAAAGCAGCCCTACTACCCATCTTGTCCTTCACTCGACTTGTTTTCCTGTGTCTGTTCCTCCACCCTTTCTGGGGTGTGTAACGGAGTTACAGAGTCCTGTGATTCTGTACCTTAAGACTTGCCCTCTCCAGGAGTATTCTGGGTCAGTCGTGCTTTATCCCTTGCTTAATTGTGTGGTCATGTTTGGGAATTTTCCAGGATGATGTAAAAGCAGTGCTATATGGTATTGTTAATCTGTTTTCTGGGGTTTTTTGATTTAAAAAAAAAAATAAATCTGTGCCTTTTGACCATTCCTAAACTGTATGTTAATCCTCAGAACAGACGATAATGGGACAGAGACGCTTATTGAGTTTAGGTGCAGGGTTAGACATCTGCTGCAGATTCAAGTTGTCCTTTGCTACCGCAGCTAAACTGGCTGTTCAGATTTCTTGTTGTGAGGTTTCCTTGCATTTGATCTGGACACAGGAGCTTCGTCTCATCTTGGAGCCTTGTCTGTCATTATATAAAATACAATGGAGGGCTGGGAAGGAAGTATAGTGTGTTTGCTGGTGACAAGCCAAGTGGAGGGGGTTTGCCAAGTATTAATCATTTGTATAAAGCTGCATCCAGTGTTCAGCCAAATGAATCTGTTCTGTCTTGGTTTCTCTCAGTGACAGCATCAAGATATTAGCAGTTTTGTAATGAAGTTGTCTTTTTACATGCTCTTTAAATTCTTGCTACCTCCTCGTGTGTCCAGTACCCGTACGAAGGGACTCTTTACCTCCTCAAATTTCCCTGTATGAGTTTCGTGGTTAGGGAAGATTACATACTTACAGGTATAAAATAGACTTTGTGCTCTTTAAAATGAATTCGTCCTCTCCTCTCCTCCTCTCTGGGATGTCACTGGGTTGCAGTATCTTTTCTGCAAATCAAGGCTTGTGACTTCCAGCGGTACTGTGTTACAGGGGGCATTTCTACAGGAAGAGACAAAAGGAGAAGGATGCTTCTTGTAATGGGCTACTGATGTTTCAGCCAGTTATTGTTTTAACTAGAAAATGAGAGTACACATAGAGGCTATTAAATCATTAATTACAGCATGTACTTCTTTCTCTAAACACAGACAAAACACGGTTAAGAGGTACCAGAAAGACATAACTTTCCATAATTTTGAAACTAAGTGCAGGAAGTGAGATACCAAGCAGGAGCCATGCACGAAGTTGTATTTTTTTTTTTTTTTCCTGATGGAGTTTATACCAGCATTTTCCTTAATTATTCTTGATGTTTTGCCCATTATACCATTAGCTCCTTCAGAGGACAAAGATAAGTTGCCAGTATCCACAAGAGCGAAGTGTGAAAGCATTTAATTATTGATATCTTAGTAACCAAGGTTCCAAAATGACGTTGTCAAAATCCATAATGATCAGACAGAAAATGTATCAGCTTGTTGTTGAAAAATATATCTCAGACTGTGTGGGATCTGAACATGCACAATCCCAAGAAATTAAACCACTGGTTTCCTGCATTTCCAGTATGTAACTGCTTTGCCCAGCATTTTCCACTCTTGAAAATTCTTACTGTTAATCTTCTCCTTATTCTTCATTTTAATTTTAGCCTTTTCTTGATTATTAATCTAATACATATGTTTCACTAAATGAACTCATGCTTTATCACTAGGTGGATCTGTAAATCAGTTAAACGGTCAAGCAGAATCTAACATTATAATACTAGCTAGCTCCATATTCTCCGTCTCTTTAAAACACAGGTTTCATTGACAGAGTATACTTGGTAGCTGTTTAATACGTATTTTCGTTGTATCTTGAATTAAGGATTTCTTTTATCCCTCCTGCTGAAAGCTGTGGGAAGAGTATACAACAACTTGGGGAAAAAACATTCCTGTGCACTGAATTTCTGGTTGCAGCCTACCGGAGCAGGAGCCCAGAGGCTATCATCCAGATCCTCGGAGGTGAAGGGTCCATGGGGAGCTAAAGCAGCACCCAAGAGAAGCTGCAAGTGCCAGCTGTCAGAGTGTTGTCATTGTCCATCCCTGCTGCTGCTGTGTTCCCAGTCCTCTGCCCTCCTGCCTGGGCAAGAGCAAAGGATGGAAATCACGCAGGGAGAAGAGAACATGTAATGTAGGCTTTGCCAGTGTTGTGTTCCATGGATTTACAGCTGCCAGCCTGCCACATGTCATGGAAGGTCACCCCCAGGAAAAGAGGTACACGGCAGCTGACACCTTTCACAAGCCAATGTAGTTTTGCAAACCCAGAGATCTTCAGCCATGCCCTGTGTTTCCAGAATGGGTGGTGCCATTGACATGTTGCCGTGTTGCTCCTCTTTCCTCTCCTTTTCTGTAGCGTAGCTGTCTACCTGCTGCTTGAGCAAATGATAGCTGATACCTCAGGGAGCAAGTAAGTTTGTAAACAAATAAACCAGAAAAGTTATCTGAATATATATTGAAATAATTGAAAGTTACTTGAGTATATATTTAGTCTACAGCCAAATTAAAAAAATAAAATAAAATTCCCTAGCTGAAGTGCTATTTACCATTAATATATTTAATTAAAAGATACTTCTGTGTTCCATTTTTCACTCTTTCACAGGTGCCAGAGCTTTCATGTTTATTAATAGCATTAGATCAAATAATGCAGATGTTTGATTTCAGACACTGGGATATGTTGCAGGTTAATCTTTCTAGAAGGATACACTAACACTATTTTGGCTTCCTTTGTGCCGTGAAGTGTTTTATGAACTACTTTCAAAATAGGGATACTAGCATAGTAAAAAAATAACATTTCAAACTTGCTTCCGCTTTGAAGATTTTTTTTTTTCTTTTTCCAACAACAGATCTTAATGTGTAAGATATTCCTATAAAATTGTTACATTATAGGATATGCATTTCATAGAGACAAAGCTATTTAGGTTTTTCTTCCTCCATACACTAGAGGTTTTACTTTCTTTATTCAGTGATTATGTCTCGTAGCTGAAATCGCTTAAATGTGGGTATTTAATTTGTGCCGCAGTGCTCTTTCTGAACTTGCTGTTGTTACAGGTATAGAGGGATGCTTGTAAAATGGGAGGTCACTGCTGCAATATTCACATACAGCTATTGCAAGGCAAATAATGTAAAAGGTCTTTCTATACTGCATGTAGCAGAGTAGGTAACTGGAAATATTTTTTGGCTTTTGGCAAATAATGTTCAAGAATTGTGATTTATTTAGTTGTTTTTTTTTTTTTTTTTTTTAAACAGGTAACTGGTGATACCTGTGAAATGTTTAGGGATATCTCATCAGCATTTGTTTTAACCATCCCTGTGAGAAAAAAATACTCTCATAAAGTTAGGATTTCTTTGCTTTCTCTCACACTAAAATGTCAGAATCTGCTCATTTATCTGGGATCATTCTTTGCATACCCCCAGAGGTTTACTTTCTTCATGATCTCCTAAATGAACAGTATGATTTACTTTTCACCAAAAGCAAATATGGCCCTTGTTTATTAAACTTCATCCCTTTTCCCCGCCTCTCCAGTTTTCTTTGAACCTGTAGTGTCTAAAAGATATGTAATTGATGCCATATGGGTAATGCTATGTCATAAAGGAACGGACTATACGTAGAATCTAACAGTAGTTGTAATTTCTGCATTATTTCTTGTGGGTTTTTTTTATGTCATATATCTTGATAGAGTGTGGGGGTATTATGACAACTCCTTATGTTTGAACTTACTGTTATTCTTTATGCTTATTACAGTGGTAACCAGAGGCCCTGCTCAGAACCAGGGTCTCCTTGTACTAAATACAGTTGAAAAGCACATAAGGATGTGGGCCTTGCTTTAAAGAGCTTGCAGGATAATTTAGTCAACGGTATTTAATTTTCTCAGTATATTGCCTTTTTTTTTTTCCTTACTTATAAAAAATAAGAACAGTTTATATAACATCACGTTGTAAGGTGAGGTAGAATATTTTGACAGTGCCTGTTGCCTCAGCAAAACTCCCTGCAGGGTTTTTCGTGCCACATTCAGGAGTTAAGTACCTGGCCATAAAACTCTTGGTTGGACGCTGGTAGCAGAGAATTTGAAAATCCTGTGTTTACCGCTATAATTTTTTAGACAATTCTAAAGGATTTTGCTACTCAAATCTCATTTTAATTTCACTAAGAAGAATTGGGCACTTAACTTCCAGGTGCCTTTGAAAATCTCAACTTCAAAGGAAAAAGGCAGTCTTTAAAATTATACAAACAAAGGTGAGGTTTACTAGTTTTAGATGAATAGTTATAAAAAAGGACCTTGATTTTTATAAACAGTCAAGTCTCAGTTCTTGCTGTGCACATTGTTAGAATAAAGTGTGGAAGGTAATTTTCTTTTAAACAAAAAAGCTTGGCTTGTGTAAGTATAGCAGTACAAATTCACTAATCATTGCTGTCAAGACCCTACTTGGAGTAACACTGGATGGCTGAAGGACGTAGCTTCAGTGCTTGCTCAGGATATAAGCATACTGCAGGCAGGCGGAGATGGGAACTATGCAGATGCTCTCGCTCTCTCTGCACCTTTTACTTCGAAGTGGACAATGCTGAACCTGACCCACAGTGCAGGATGCTGTTTCTCTCCTGCATTCCTTAGAGGGCAGGTGGAATGACACAGGCTGAAATCAGTGTGTGTCTGTTGAGAACTGAAATCCATCCAATGAGGAGTGGATCAGTGGTGTTAGCATCACAGAAAACCTGAAAAAGTTGAAGTGTTGAGTTAGTAAGGACCAGCATTTCCAACAATGAGCACAGGAGAAGGTGCAGACTTTTTGTCACCTTTACCACATGCTGTTTTTGGCATGAGGAGGCCATGTGCAGCAGTTGTAGATTTGGCACACCGTGTATTGATTTTATTTTCCTAGGTACTTTCAATATGTCAACAATAACTGCACTTGTATAGCTTATTACTACAGATGAATGCAAAGAATTTCTTCAGCATTAATTAATTATAACATCCCAATATGAAAGCCAAATTCTGCGTTAGTATGCAATTCCATTAAAATCGGTGGAGCTGCTTTTAAACCTACAAGGAACTTGACCCAAAGGTGTATAATGGGGCTTATTGGTTATTGCAGTAATTATAGAGAAAGAGAAGGTGAAAGGGATGAAATGGGTAGGCTGAAGTCATAAAGCAAATCAGAGTTCGGGATAAACTTGAGAATTCTGGTTCTCATTACAATTTTTTACTCCTGTCTCACAAGCTCAGATCTGAGGGTTTTCCTAGATTTCTGACTGTAGTAATGTAGTGTAAAAACTGTTAATTTTTTATTCAAGTTGTGCAATTCATGGTGCAAACACCTCAGGCTTTCTGTGGAAACAAATGTGTTGCAGCTAAACTCCCATTTCCTTTCTGCATTTAAAGCTTCTTTTAGTTATTTGCAGAGTTTTAGAAGTTCCTTTTCTTAATTGTAATGCTCTTGGAAAATGGTTTTTCCCCTCTGAGTAGCTCTTTTTTTTTTTTTTTTTTTTAAAAAAAAACCAAAAACAACCCTTTAAAAAAAGTTCAAACTTCAAAAAAAGGAAAAAAGAAAAAAGGGCTCAAGAAACTTTCAGCCTCTTGATAATAAAATGGAACTGTGTATTTTTATGTTTATGTTTCTTAAAAATAGACCTATATATTGAAAATTATTTTGCTTTCATTCACTGTAAGAATTACCACATAATTACCTTGGAATCCTAAGGAACCTTTGGGATAAAGTTTACCAAATTGGCAAAGTACAGTGGTGGCTTTAGTTGAGAAACTGTTTTACAAAGTAGGTCTGTATATATGTTAACTTTCAATGAACCTAAGAGTAACTTGAGAAATTGGCAGCAGGGAAAAGCAGTTGCCTGTTATTTTGCAACATGCCTATTGCTCTGAGGGATGGTTAGGACTCTTAGAAAGAATGCTAAAATCTGAGGCTAGAAGATAGGACCTTTCAGCATCCAAAAGGCAGACTTTTTCAGTATCAAATAAAGAAAACCTGCTTTTCCAGGGGTGAACCTTAAGGTGAATTATAGCCGGGTATCAAATGGAAAATTGTGCATTCCCCTAGTGTCCTTACAATTTTATTGCAGAATCCAGAGTGATGTCTAATTTAAAATAAATTGTCCATTTTTTTCCATGACTTCTCAGAAACATTTTTTTCCTTTGACTTCAGCCTAGTATTTTCAAGCAGACCAATTTTGCTATTCATACAATTTGAGGAGAGGGAGCAAAGGAGGGGCTAAAAATAGAGCTTATAATGGAACCTGGGTATGTTCTTAACCATGGTGAGACACTTATCTGTCCATTATGTTGTTGACTAATGTTAACTTCTGTGCTGCCTTTGTAATGTATTACATTAAGCTAAATGAAGCTATTGTGTGATGTATCAAGATATAGTCACGTAGGTTGCCTGGCTATTTGCTCTTGTTAGTATTGTATGTGATGGACTTTAATAGCCGTGAAGGGCTCCCGGAGTTACTCAGATCAACAGTATATATGGTTTTGTGCCTCATCCTGGAGTCCTTCTGTGCTCTGGACTTGCACCAACTTCATGGGAAGTTGCCCAAGTGTAACAGTTACCTGGCCAGGCTTACAAATACTACCTGAAGAGGTGTTCCCATAATAAGTCCCCAAGTTGTAAATTCACCTTTTTGGTCATTAGGGGGGATTTGGGGGTCAGCGTCTGTGTGGGTGTGGTGCATGGGAGAGAAGACTTCTGTACATTTTAATTCTGCAAGCTGCTCTGAGGTCACTAGTGCTGTCGGAGGGACCTGTCGGAGGTGTGCATGCTCGCTGGAGGGTCGCTCCCTGGGCTGGGGTCTGGTCTCGCCTCCCCCAGCTGCAGCCCTAGCCGCTAGCCCTGGGGAGCTGTGCTGCTGCATCCTCTCTGCGGGCCTGCGGCTCTGCCCTCTGCTCTTCGAGCAGGGAAGTGAAAGGCACGGCGTGCCTTAAGAACTTTTGTTATGTGTGTGTATATGTGTTAAAAATCTGTAAACAAGTATTTACATGAATGCTCTGCTGGCTCCAGGCAGGGTTTGCAGGGCGAGGTGATATCTATACTCTGCAGTCTCAAAACTCCCTCCACTTGTATTCAAATCAAATGGCTTTTACTGTTTTGATGTAAAGTAGCAGTGCTATCCTGGACCATGCTTTCAAAAAGTCCTTAAATACAGTTTTAGGAAATGCAGGCTGTAGGAAGACCCAGGCATGTGCCTAGATGGCAACAGATTTCTCGTTTTTGTGTAAATGGTGGATTCGTCTTTCTAAAATCTCGTTATGTTTTCCAAACAAGTCTGTTCCGTATGTTATGTTACGATATGTTATGGTATGTATTTTATACATATAGTTGTGGTTCATATGTGCAATTTTCTGTTCTGCAACGTGCACATAAAATCTCTCAGTCTTCCTCTCCTTTCCGTGGTCAAGGTACATTATGAAAGGCTGATACCAGTTCTCTATCAAGGTTGATCGTGATTCATACCAAGATAAGCAAGGAAATTTGAAATTTAGGGATTAGACTGCCTTTATTTCTCGTGGCACTGTGTGTGCTAAGTTAGTGACCCTCTGGCCCTGGAGATGGATTAATGCATTGTGCAGTTTAATATATGTAATGATGCTGGTAATCCAAAATTGTTAAATTTTCTAGTTTGCATTTTTTGTTTGGTTTTAAGTTTGCTCTAGTGTTGCAATGGTATATAAATACTTGGGATCCCTTTTCAGTTTTTTTGGTTTTTGGTTGTTGTTTTTTTTTGTTCCCTTGTTTCTTTCTTTGTGGGCACATTTCTGTTGCTTTCTTAGTGGTGTTTCTTTAATGACAGCATGAATGGTTACTTTGAGAAATCATATGAAAACCAAGTACCCCTCAGCCTGTTGCCAGGCATTGTTCTTCGGTATGTTTTACAAGAGGTATTTTTCTTGTTGTTTTTCATGTTAATAACATATTATTTCTGCAGACATTTTACTACTTATTTTCTGCCTTAAGGACAGTTCCTGAACAAAATATGTCTATTTTTAGATCAAATGATCAATACAAACAAAACATAAATTGTAAAGTGTGTGTATGGACACATTCATACGTGTTCAGCCACATGGTCAGCAGCGTGGAGGTGTAGGTTTGCCAGGGAGGGATGCAAATACTCCGTAAGTAAGGTCTAAAGGATTTGAGTTGTGCTTACAGGATTCTGTACGTATCAGCCTAGTGCTTGTCAGGTTATACCCTTTCTTTCACAATGGGCTCTTGTTAATAGAATTTTTTATTTTCTTGATTTGGCAGGCTTGCATACTTGATTGAATGGACTTTCAGCTAAGTTTCTAAGCAGAAGGTGGTTTATGACATAATTGCTCTATATGTTGATACATCTTTTATCAGAGTTGTTTTACATTGTTTTAAAGAAAAGAACAAGAATAATAGAAGATGTTGCAGAAAGTTGATTTTTTGTTCTATTATTCATGATAGTAAAAATTACTGAAAATAAGTGTATTCTGCAAGAAAAAAAAAAAAGGAGAGATTTTGTTCCAGAAGTGGCTAATTTATATCGGTCTATACAATGAACCAGCTAATGATCCTTAGTCTAGAGAGGTGCAATGCTTTTTTACTGTTTTTCTCCTTTTTTTATGAATAGAATTGTACAAAAAAAGTTCCTATTGTGTAGCACTGTGAGTTTTGTACAACCGTCTTTTATCAACAGATGGCAACCAGAACATGAAAAATAATTAAAAAATAAAATGAAAAGAAACCCAGAATGAATTAAAGTGCTTCTTTGCGTTCTGATCTGCATTTTTGGTTTAGAATTTTTATGGTGAATTGCCATATTATCT
>NC_141398.1:49129800-49134800 GCF_034619465.1 Leptosomus discolor | reverse complement strand
GAACAGACTGAGATGGACACATGTTTGCAGCAGTATCTGAGAGGAGTAGGAGAGGGAGGAAATTAAGTCCGTTTGTGTAGAGAAACTCACTTGTGTTTTTTCCTGTGAAAAATAACCATTTTACTGGGGGAGGATCACCAAATACTGTAGAAATTTTGGAGAGAGAGAGAGAGTGAGAATTAACAAAGGAGTCAGCTGTGACAAAGCAGAGTGCAGATTGCTAATTGAGCCAGTCAGGGGATACCTTTGATGATGAGGCAGGGTTTGGTTCCTGCACACGAATCTGTTGATTTAACTAAAGCTGTGTTTTTAAACCAGTTTAACTCTGTCTGTTTTCATAGCAGTATAGTACAACGTGCATTGTGTGAAATCAAAATAAGACATTCTTGTACCGAAATAAGATTGGCACTTGCTGCAATCTAGCTGTAACTGGTTAGAAATAAATCTTAGCTGGTGAAGTGCAGATGGATGTGCAGTTCGGACCTGAGGAAATGCTCTCTTTGCCTTTAAAAAGGCTGGGTGGTAAACAGAGGAAGGGAGTGATTTTGTAGAATAGGGTTAAACCAGGCAGTTTGTCCATCCTTGTCCAAGGACAGAGCTGTGCACGGGAGCTGCCTTTGATCCTGCTCCACAGAACTGGCAGAGGGAGAAAGTACCTTTTGAGGATGCTTCTCGATCGTCTCCAGCAGTTTGTATATGGGATTAACCATCATTGTGCTGCTTCAGTTCTCAGTGTAACTGATGAACTTATTTACTATGTGGTGCTTTCCTTTTCAGCCATGCTCCTTTATATTTAAACCTTAGTGCATTATCCTGTTGCAAGAAGAGAAGTCTCCATTCACCAAGGCCAGCTCGTTCCTTTAGGATTGCTGTTGTATTGTTTACTTATCTGCCTTCTCAAAAGAGGGTCAAAAACTCTTGTCGTTGGGGAAAAAAAAAAAAAAATCCTATGAGTGTTTGGACCTGAATGCCTGCTCACAAGGTATTGGTGGGACTTGTGGTGCAATTTTCTGTCTCTGGTGAGGTCCTCCCTTAGTGATAAGACCACAGAAATAAGATACTTTGTGTGCTTTTTGACTGTACCCTAAAAGAGATAATACTACTGAAAACTAAGGACTCTTTTTTTTTCATGTGTTTGTTTCTTGCTGAGTGTAGTGTGGAGATAACGTCCAAGAAGGTTGTCTGTATAAAAGCAAGCTACATCCTTGGTTGGTTTGAAAAGCAGGAATAGTTGAGGATTGTCCAGGTTACTCTATAGCAGTGCTTTCTTAGTACCTGTTTTGGCTCCTGTCCCTGCTGAGGATTTCTGGACAGTGAAGACTGAAATGGGAGAAGTTAGCGGTATGTGCATTTGTCCTCTTTTCAGTATGTGTCATCAAGAAGCTAAACTTTGTAATAAGTCTACTTGAAAGAATTGTGCTATGTTGAAGGCACACTTTTGTGATGCATTAGAAGAATAACGTGCACTATTGCAACAGGAAGAGGCTTTCTTGCCAAATGTACTTGAATTTTGTTAAGTCCTACCATCTGCTTTCTTTGTAGTATGCTTAATTTCATCAGAAAAAGATCTAGGTGTTTTCCATCTTTAAAAATGTCTTACAATTCCAAGTCTTTATTTTTGTTTCCAATATTTTGTTGTTAATGCTTCTTACTGATAGCCAGATCCCTTGAGTTTCTCTGTGTAGCCATGTCAAAGCAGTACCTAGTTGTTTTCAGTTGCTCTCTTTGTAGCATCGGTAGGATCTGTTTTCAGGGAACTGTAGGTTTGTGGCCTTCTGTTTCAAGCTACTCCCAAGTTTGGTATGGGATGTTTTCCCCGTTTTCGTTATTGCAAAAATTTTTTTGCACCACCAGAGAGGCTCCATTTTGTCCAGGTTGCTTTTTGATGAGAAGACAAAGTATATTGCAAAGATGGCAGACAGCGTGCATTTCTTTGAAAGAACATGCCGCTCTTCCTTTGTTTTAAATGCTTTTTTAATATTTTAGGGCTTGTCTACAGAGAGAGATTATATCACGTTATGGTAGGGTAGCAATTTAAAGTAGCAATTTTGAAATGAATTAAATTAATTCAGAGTAAAACATCCCTGTTCTGGCACAAATTAATCATGAATAATTAATTACAAATAATTAATGAGGAGTAACTATTCAGTATTTACAAGCCCTTAACAGTTTTAGTTCTCTCTCAGCATCTCTGTCAGAGATCTGTTTACTGGCAGCAGCACCCCTAGCCTGTGTAAGAGCAAGCAGAACCAGAACCAAATGAAGGTACTAGATTTTTGTATCATCTCTCCTAGGTGACTGTTCTCGTACTCAAGAAGGTTGATAGTATGTGTGATTTTGCTCGCTAGCCACGTTGGCTTTGCAGAGTCTCCCCATAGTGAATGCTTGTGGTGAATTTATGGACCAACTGTCATGCATTTCGCAATATGAAACGGATAATTAATTTTGTGAATGTTTCTGTACTGTCGTGAGACTGTGTTGCAGAGACAGAGCGGGCGCTGGGGTGCTGTCCCCTGTGACTGCAGAGCAGAGGGACTTGTGTGACTGGGCAGCGAGAGTGCCAGCGGTGGCCTTTGCTGTAGCTTTTGTCTTCTGGCATAGTGCTTTGAGCATTGCTGTGTACCCCTCCCTGGTGAAGACAGAGGAAAACATTGTGAATACTAGCTGGTGTAAGATTGCATGTGAGAAGTGGAGTTTTAGCCAAGAGGTTGTAAAGACGTTCAGGCCAGTGGCCAAACAGAGCTTGTTAGTGTTCAGGTATGCAGGCTCACATGGACACAGAGGTACCAAAGCAGTTTGCATAGGCTCTGCTCCCTGTATGTGTATACACGCACGTAGTGTACTTTACTAGAGAGGTGAATGCATTGGAATGGGGTATATGTGCCACTCGGAAAAATACCAAAAGACAATCAACATCCCGACAGTTGGCTTGTTGCTCATCCTTTCAAGACACAATGCCCCCTCCCGCCCCACACGTAAGCCCCCTGTCAGTAGAGAAGGGGCTCATACATTTCCTCTATTGTTAATAAAGCAACAATAAAATCTCTCCATGATTTTATGTTTGTTGTAATGTCTACCAGCACTGCATTCAGATAGAAGCTTGCGCACAGAGCTGGAAATGAAGTATAAACCTGATTCCATTGTTGGGATGTGTTGCCAACACAGCACTTAACCACCACCCACCATTGACAAACAGTCTGATGGTCACATCTGCATGTCAGTCCCATAAAAGGAAACCCTGAGACTGTCAGAGTGTGAGGCAGAGCATTAGTGATTTCAATTCTGTTTTATTTTCAACTTGAAATGGAGGAAAACAGACAAAAAACAAATAAGAAAGCTAAACAGTTGCGTGAGAGCTAGCAATTTGCTGGGCTCCAAGTGACAGACACTGCATTATCATAATTGTCTCTTCTACATGATAGGACAGAAAAATAATAATGTCATTTTATTTATAGCTGGGGTGCCCCCTTTATGAGAGTCATACAAGTTTCTGCCAAGTGGAGTAGGTCAAATGACATCTTTTGATCAGGCCTGTCCAAAGAGATCAAAGATGAATGGCAGGTAATGGATATCCAATGACAAACCAAATCTAAAACAGAAATAAGGCTGCCAGAGTCTGCCAGTTACCCATTAAAGGCTCACCTAACTAAGGCAGGCTGTTTGACATGTTAGCCGACCACCTAAATCAGCCAAGCGTAGGTGCTAAAATTGTGTATTATCATTGGAAATGGCTATTATTTCCTCCGTAACATTTCTGTTAAGGCTTTGTTTGCGTAGGGCTGACCTGCAGTCAGAGAAGTGGAGTCCTGAGTGAAGCAAAGCCTTCAGGCTCTCAGCAGGTCAGAGCTGTTCATAACCATTATCTAGTTTTAATTGTTTCTTTCTAATATTGACATCTTCTTTTGATTCTGCAAAGAGCTGCTTTTATATTCTCTGTGGAACAAGTCCTGCATCTTTTTATCATCAGAACATGTGAGACAGAAGTCCATAAGCAATGTCGTTTTGTTTCCATAACATGGAGAATAATTTAGGCAATATCCATGGTGGAATTCTGAATGAATCTGTGAGGGTTGAGGGTGTTTTTTAAGACTTGTTTTGCTAGATGTGAAGCATCTTACATTTCAAGTTTTTACCTAAATGGCTTGAATACTGGACTGAAAAAATGTCAAGAGCTGTTTTTCTAATAAAACGCAAAGTGATTTCTTAAGGTTGGTCTGGACAAAAAAAGGAACCTTCATACTTCTTTATAATCTTGTTTAGGATTTAATTCATGCAGGAAGTCAGAGAGATATAAAAATGTGGTTGCTGTCCAGAGAATGTTAATAAACTGAAAGCTTTTTTTGCTCTGTAGAGCGAAGAGAGACAGAAGGTGTTCCAAAAGTTTCATTACTCACTTTAAACTTTCATGTTCAAAGTATGTCGAGAGTGAAGAGGGGAGTGTTTTTTTTAAGTGTTCTGTCTGGAAAGTTTAAATGGATGTTTGATGATTATTCCTGTTGAGTAATTAGTATGTTTCCCTTTCTTTTAATAATCATAATCTATTCTTACTTTCTTCTGCCCCTATTTTCATTCTCTTGGTAATCTAAAGAACATATTTAGTAGCATAATTAGTTATAATTAGAAGCAAACAAACATAATTGCATAAGGTATAAAAGATTAGTTGGTACTAGTTGCAAGAGAACTGCCTATTTGGTGTTTAATGATAATGGTTGTCTTTGAAATATAAGGATAACATAAGGCCATGTGGCAAGTGCCTATGAGTGTCTTTTAAAAGTTTCAGAAACCTCACGTTCCCTGATCATTTTGCATTAAATATGTCTTTAAATAACGGAAACACCATGTCAAAGTCATGCCATCACTTCAGTGCGATTAGAAGACAGACACTTGACTGTTAGGCCTCTTGGCAGGAAATTTGGTAGTGAAGTCCCATCTAATTTGTCAGGCACAGCAGTGGTCTTCTCTCGGCAGGAGGCTGCCAGCATGGGTCCTGACACATCACC
>NC_141398.1:49037300-49127300 GCF_034619465.1 Leptosomus discolor | reverse complement strand
TGCAAATTTGAAGTATTGACATGGATAGTCCTTTTTTTTTTTTTTTTTTTTTCTTTTTTTTTTTTTTTTCCTGTGACCATGTAAAAGAACAGATTAATTCCCCTGAGATGTAGTCCCCCTGTGGTTTCCACAGAAAATTCCCAGTAAGGTCAACAGGGATCCCACATGCAAAATTACTTTCTGGTACTTTTACTTCTATGTCCTTTTTACTCGATTTAACAATTAAAACATCCTCCCACATCCTTTCGATTCAGTGTATGTGAGATGCGTATCATCAGCACCAATAGTCATGTTTGTGTCAGCATTTCCAATGAAATCACTGTTTTCAGGTCAACAATAAAACTCAATTGAGGCTGCAGCATGGCACATAGAGTTAGCTCTTGTCATGGGGATCAGGATTTTACTTGTTCACTTGAGGAAAAAAAATCCTGCTCTCCTGGAGAAACTGATCCATTTTACATTAGAAAGCCATAATTTTACAGAGACTGTTGTTTTAGCGTAGTGACATGCCATCCCTTTGGAGCATCACTTTTATAAGCTCTACTCCTAAGAACCCAGAGATGCTGTCTCAGAAACTAGTGGAATACTTGCCACTGACATTGATAGGACAGAGAGGAGGATTGAACTGTAGGTAACAGAGAAAAAATATTTCCAGGTGACTCTTGGTAGGTATTTGACTGCAGTTAGCCAGGCATGACCAGCAATTCAGAAAGTAGGAAGGAATCTGTCTGTCCGTGATGGTCAGCAGCTTGGACAGGTTTCAGGTTTGTACAGCACCCAGCACAGTACAGTGATTGTTGCTACTGGTGTTTGCCAGGTGCTTCGGTCCTGCACCTAAGAGTGGATTAGTGTGGGAGGGGAAGGGCAGGATCAAAGAGCTGTCTCTAGTTCCCTTGTCTCTTGGACAATGGCAGGGTGGAAGGCCTGGCTGCTGCCTTCCCAGCTTTCTAGCACAGTAGCTGTGCATATATGTATGACTGGGTATATGTGCAACACACCTGATGCACTGAGCTGATTTCACATTTGTGTTTTGTTATTACAAAGTTCACCCTTATGATTGACTTAAGAAGTAAATCACAAGCAATGCCACTTACCGTATGGTGTGAATCAGGACTGAATCTGATCCAGATTCTGAGGTGTGATCTGTGCTTTCTGCCAGGTTAGTTTTAATAAGTGGAGGTTTTTATCTGAAAAGCTGTAGAGCTTCAGAGCATCAAGACTCTTTTCCCCTTTAATAAACAGGTAAAACTGAGTTTAAGTATGCTGTCTGAAACTAAAGGGGTGAAAGGACCATAAATTGATCTGCAAGTCATGATTGGGGCTTATTTTCCTTTTTTCCTCTAAGCCACAATGAAAGCCACAAAGCCTTCTGAAAGGCAGCTCATGCTTACGCTCTGTCCATTTTTATGCATGCTTACTGTTTTACACATCCAACAGGGTTATGTATGCTTTTTTAGTAATGCCTGTTGAAGCATGGAAAGGATCAACATTTCATTTTCATTACATTTCATTTATTTCTCTATTTTGGAGAAAGGGTTCCATAAAGTATAAGATAGACATAACTGAAATAAGTTTCTGCTGCGGGTGAAGGGTATTCGTAGTTAATGTGACTCCTCATAAAGCACTGAGTTGCAAGTTACAATCAAAGATTTAGAAAAACTGTCAGCTTGATAATGTCTTTTGCCGTAATAAAATACAGTCACACAAGGAGTAAAAGGCTAAAAGGATGGCCAGACAAAGACAGATCATCCATTTGCGCTTAGTTTGAGACTCCTACAAAGCTGTTACTTGAAAATACCTATGTTGGGTACAGGAACATGGAGATTGCTGTCTTACATGTATATTTAGTCTTTGGTTATATTATTTCAAATGGTATGTAGTTATAATAGCATGAAATAGATACCCCTACCTGATACAGAGATAGATATTACATCATTGCTGCTATAATGGTCTGCTGCAAAAGGACTTTTTAAAGGATTTCTAATGATAATGAAAATATTCTGATACAGCATTAAGGATTTTGCTACTGAAATGTGTTTAATGTAAATATGCTGTCAGATACCCTTCAAGTAATTGACAAGAGCAGATGATTAGCAGTGTTCTCAATAGTGTTTTTGCATAATCTTACATTTTGACAGAACTCTTCAGCGGCTTTTTATTGTCAGTGCTCTGCAATCAGTAGTACTTTTTCCTTGACATTTACTTTGTCATTATAAATCTTGTAAGTGGTCATTTAACTTGTTCAGTATGCATGTAAGAATATCATTACTAGCATGTTTGAAAAAATGTCTTCCTGTTGAGGAACTATTCTGAAAGTAAACTTAAAAAACCCCTAAATGAAGTAGGTTGATGAGTGACTTTATGAAATAAATACCTGTCTGTGAGCGTATTCTTTCACATTTCAAGCATGATTTAAAAATCACTTTCTTGTTGAACATTCATATTTAAATCATCAAATTCAACATGGTTATTGGATTTTTTTAATCTGGTATTTTTTTAATTTAATACTATTGTTCAGTTATGATAATTTACATCTAACTGACCAAAATTAAACTCTTATGATCCATAAGCATTCATAATTACGTACTGCATGTAACGTTAATAGTCAATATAATAAACCTTCATCTTTATTGAAGCATCTCTTGTTTCTACAGCAGTTCTTTAATCTATCTCAATAGATTTCTAGTGTACAGCTCATATAGATTTGGTCAGTGACAAGGGTTAGAGTAGTCTTGTAGAACATTTACTTGTAGCTGTGAAAAGCCCACATTCATCAGAGGATTAGGTCGATCAGATTGTACCAGGATCAATGGAAGGACTGTGTGATCCCTCTTAGGCTGTAATGTGTTCACCTTCTTTGGAGAGAATTCACATACACACACATTTCTCTGTCTTAAAGCCATTTATCTCAGAATGTCAAATTGCAATAATTAACCATTATTGATCTTAAATTCAATTAACTTCATTAACACAGGTCATGATGAGGGTGCTTGTAAGGGAAAGGCTCTTGACAAGTGTCTTTTCTTATATGACATTGAATGTTCACAATCGTGGCTATAAACTATTCATATTGTGCCACAGGAACATCTTTTAAAAATGACAAGAGTTTGGTTGGTGGCTCTGAAGTGACATTTTAATCCCCTCCCCCTCATCTTCTAGTTCTCAGGGTTTTCCAGCAAATTTTCTATTCAGGAATCAGTGAACCATTTGTTTCCAGCACATTATCTTAGTGTGGTATTATAGCAAAACCCACCTATTCAAATACCCTTCAGTTCAATAGCTAGTGCTAGATAGAGACTCATTTACAAAAGCGTATATTAGTATAGTTAGCAAATGAGCGAAATGAATATTCAGTACTTCTTTTTGCTATACATACAAAACAAGTTGGGGCTGTCTCATAGAGATAATCCTTAGCATCTCTGCTTTCTCCAAGTTCTAATATTCATATTGCAGTCAATAGTTGTTTTTCTTAAATGAGGGCTGAATAAAAACTGTGAAAGGACACAAAGCTTTGTTGGCCCACAGTGAACTCCTTTTTTTCATGGAGAAACTTCATTGTAAGTAGAAGTTCACAATAGCTGAAATTGTGATTGAAATCATTTGGTTTTCTACTATACCATTCATACAGTTGTATGGAGTTTATTGTAAGGAGGCACTGCAACCAAAATAGCTATTGAAACTACTGTATAAAGGGCTTCAATGGGAATTTCAAGTTCACAAGAAAAATGAAGGATGAGGTTGAAGGTCTTTTGGTACGTTTTAAATGTCTTAAGTAGTCATGATCATTTAGAAATAAATCTCCAAGTAGAATGACTCACTGTAATATATTGAAGAATTTTAGGTGAAAACTTGACTTTTAAAAACTTCACAATGAAGGCTACCGCACCAGAGCTGTGTGTTAATATTAGTATATTTAAACACAAATACAAAGCCCGTGTTCTGGTTACTGTAAAACTTGTAAGATGTGGACAGATTAGGAGCAACCAAATATGTGGAAGATTACAGAAAGTAAGGTGTAATGTTTTTTCTTCTTAGTTTAAGAAAATGCTAAACCATAATCAGAAGACTCTGAGAAATGTGGATAAAGAGACATGACAACATCGGTTTTGCTCATAAACAGATTTCTGTGACAATTAAATGGTCATTTTGTCACTACATTTGCTATTTCCACTCCAGTCTACAAAGCATTTACTGAAAAGAGGCAGGGCACAAGCAGAATGGTTTGATTACTGCATTTGAAGAAACTAAAGTTCCCTTACAACATCTGTTGGCTCAGTGAAGGATTATAATAATTAAGAGCTATTAGAACCATATTGAGAACTTTTATGCTCATGCCTGCTTATCCTGGAGTTGGCTGTGAATCCTGTATTAGTTTGTTGAATGCCCTGTGTGCTTTTCAGTGATTAAAAGATGCCACCCAAATGCTGGTACCGAGCAGAGATTGTGTCACTGTGTGTTGTAGTACTAATTCATACAGAGAATTTGACTTCATCTTACCAGGATGTTTATAGTGTCTTTTACTAAAAAAAAACAAACCAAACAAAACAAACCCCATACCACAAAGAAATTTTTTTATTCTTTGAGGATTCTGGTAAATATTTTTGTCCATTTGAGGAAATGGTAATTCTGTGCTTAGAAAAAGTCTATGGTGTCCAAAAAACTATTTACCTCCCAAATCCAAAGTTAGGGTCAAATCATAACATGAAGCTGTTTTCTCTGCTTATGAACTTTTATTTCCCACTGTAGTATGTGCTTGTGTGGAGTGGGAACTCTTAACAAGTTTGTAGTACTTCATACCAAGCAACTGTCTTGGAAAGCAACAGAAAACCAGTTTTGTCTGTCTTGAAGTGGATCACATTTATTTGTAATGAATAATTTATGCAGCAAATGTAGGTTGTTTTTTTTTTTTTTTCTGTTACTAATGCACATACTAATTGTATTTGTTAAGTTTATGTGAATGTTTTCAGACTATGGGTCTGCTTGTGAACTGTTTACTGCAACAGTTTGTGCCTCCTGGCTTTTGAATCCCAGGTAGTGTTTCCCCTTTGTGGCTGGTTAGCTGGCCCTTAACCTCCTGGTGGATAGTGAGGAACTTTATGTTCCTGAGAATGGTGTTCATTTGTAACTTTGGTGTACCTGCAGGAAGGGCATCCCTTCCCCAGGAATGTGGAGGGGTGGGGAGGGGAGGAAGAGGAAGATACGTGAATGTTGATGCCATGGGAACACCAAGACCCTGAACTGACTCAGACTGAGCAACAGTTGAGAATTCTCAATGGGTGCTCACAGTCCTTGTTACTCATTTGCCCACTTGATCTAGTCCTGATGGTGCTTGTAAAAGGTCATTGATGTGGTGACAGGGAAGGCCAGGAAGGTTGGTTTTTTCCTCCTGTTTCAGCAGGATCAGCCAGAAATTCCAGGCTCACACTCATAGGGGCTGTTAAAATCTCTGCTTCCACCAGAGTACAAAGCAGGAAGGAGATTGATTCCACAAAATACCATAGCAAGGAAGGTCCTTTTGTCCTCATGGGAGTCCATAGTGTTAGCCCTTCTACTCGATTACTGTCATCCTGCATTGCTTCTGGTAAGCAACTGTGGGCACAGACAGTGGGACATGAACTGTTCCCCAGCTTCTCCACAGCTGTGGTACTTTTGGGAGTCAGTTGTATTGTATACTTGTGACTGCAAATTTAGGACAAAACCCATAAAAATCTGGTTTTCCTGACCAGGCATAGTGTCTGATCTGTAACTGCTGTTAAGTTTCTCATAAGCATGTCGTTCACTTCTGACTGTACAATAACGACATCAAAAGGCAGGTTTTACATGAGAAAGTCTTTTTTAGATTCTATCTTTTTTTTTTTTTCATTATACATGGGAGTAACCTGGACCTTGGGTCTTACTTAAAGTTTTTTAATCTTCAGATCCCTTCTTGTCAAAAACTGATTACAGAGGAAGGCAGATGAACTCTATGAGACAAATCTCAGACTGATCCTCATGCAACCCTACCCATAGAAGAGTACATCGCAGTGTGGTAGGATCATGTGCTGTTCTTTGTGTTAGAAAGAAGTGGTGTTATGTTTCACGGGTGGATAATTTGAGCAGATTTTAGAAAAACCCTGCTCAGCAGGTTGAATTCAGGGAGTTTAGGCCCCAGGCAGAAATCAAGGCAGAGCACAGCTTCGGAGGAGAGAGGCATGATCCATCATGTTACATCTCCAGCATGGTTCTGGTAGAACAGGCGTTCACAGCTTACCTGAAGTCCTGCTCTGCACTGGGAGCAGAAAGCTCTTTGGAGGAGAGTTGTGACAATACTTCTACTTTCTTCGAAAACCTTTGCTGTTTTCCCTGTTATGAAAAGAAGTTTGCTGGCAGTCTGCAGATTCAGCATTTATTAGATCCCAGCAGCTTGGCTCAGAGATTTGTAACCACAGACTCTGGGTTGTGCACAGTACATGCACCCGTGGGTATTTCACTGGGTATTTTATCCTTAATAATTGTTTTAAGCTGAAAACTGGCAATTATTTTCAATTATACACATATATTATACTCACAAAACACACTGTGAAGCATAGGAACAGAAACAAACTTAAGCCATCTCCTCATGTTTTGTGTAAACAGCTGAGTTATATATATTAACCTACAGGAGTTACAGCTTCCTTTACTTGTCTTCTTGTCTGCCACTAGGCAAGTAATTTTTAACTTCTTTGGATTTCCAGGTTTGCACCTACAATCTGTCGATAAGAATGTTTCTTCCACAGGGTTGCTGTGAATAATAAAACACTGAAGCTTTTAAACACCTCAGTAGAGTGGGATGCTGTCCAGTAGTCCTAAGTTGTTTTTAAGCCATCATTTAGTATTATGGCATCCTGTTCTTTTCAAGTGTGTATTTAATGAAGGAGATAATACATAGATGTAAGCTTTGCATAGAAATCGTTCATTTAACAAACATCTGAAGAAAAATGAATGCCTCCCTTATCAGAATTAGTAGCAATTTTTGAATGTTTTTCTCCCTTCATTTGTAGGTAGGTGGCCTGTATTATACTTTTCATGTGGCAGCGTAAAGTCTGAAGTGAAAAGGAGACATGAATCCTTACCCTCCTTTAAACTGCACAAAACTCAGGAGAGTGTGGAATACAGTGATATGAGGAAAAGGTGTAGACTTGCTTTGTTCTGCACTGAGATGGCCCACACTTTAATGACATATAAATTCATTTCTTGTTATCGTCTCTTCACTGTGTATTCTTGTCCATGTAAGTCTCAAATCTTAACACTTAGAGTTGATTTGAGCTCTCTGAAGTTGCTCCAAATGTAATACCAGTCCAGGATGCTGGATCAGAGCAGCTGCCTAGCTTCCTCTGGCCTATTTCTGAGCTCACTGTGGCAGACAGCTGCAGTATTTTCATGAAGGAACAAACACAAGTGCACTTCAAAGTTTCTAGTGACTAACGTTAGCCACCCATTAGATTGGTGTGCCATGTCACATCCATACACACTGATTCCCAATAACTTAACATTACACTATTATTGGCATGGAAAGGCTGCAGATTTATCAACATACACAAATTCCAGCTAAACAAGCATTAATCATGCACATCACATCAAATTAGCATGTTCAAAATTAATATTCTTGACCTTGCCAGTGGGCAGAATGATCAGTCTTGCAGTAGGATCATACTCCGATGCGAGGTACCAGTGACTTCAGCCGATGTGTGAGAGAAGTGCTGACCTCTCCGCTTGGAAATAACATTTCTCTCCCATAATAGACAGTCTTGCCTCTATGAAACAGAACCTTTGACCTTTCTAACAGGAATAATGTCCTTGTCAAGGTGCTGGGTAATCATTATTGCCATGCCCATTTAGAGACAGTGTTGTCATTTGGCACTTGTAAACAGGGCAGCCACTCCTACCTCCCATTTCTATTGCTTAATGAGGAATATGCTAACACCTCTGCCAAGTAGTGAAGTCTCAAATACAATTTCAGTTACATGTGAATTATCAGTCAGTCTTGGTATCGAAATAGCTCATGTTGTGGGTGCAATGTTTGCCTGCCTTCCTGTAAGTGGAAGGCCTGTGGAGTGGGAGTTTTCTAACAGTCAAATATAACTCTTTTATATGCCTTTATTTGCATTAGGTCTTTGATTGACTCCATCCACCGAGCTGTTTTCTCTTGCCTCTGTTCATTAATTTTGTGAGTAAGGTTCATTGGCACAGTCAAATCATCACTATGCCGCTGTTTCTCTGTTGGCTTTCTCTGGACTTTTGTCCAGGCTGAGCCCCCTCTTAACAGTCCTACTGAAACTGGGGATGCTTCGAGGTTTTTTCCATTGATTACTTAAAGCTTAAAAAAATACTCTGGTTATTTCTTAGGTGGCTGCTCTCTGCTTTGAAGTAGAATATGAACAATATTTAGGAAATGGCTCTGCACTGCCAGCAGCACTGGCTGTGGCAGGAGCAGCCCTCTCACAGCACTGTGCTTTGGCTTGGGAAGCAGGGGGCGGGTCAGGCTGCAGAGAGAGTTCCTACTCACTGCTCCACTGCAGAATCTGTTCCAATCCTTTTTTTCCTTTTTCTTTTTGACTGGGAGTATAATATTAATCCTATAAGCACTGGGAGTGTTCCTGCTCCAAATCCCTTTCTGCTGTTCTCTTTTTTTTTTTTCAAGTGTGAGATGTATATGGGTTCAGGTTTTTTAAGGGTTGAGAAGATTTTTTTCACGGTGCAAAAAGTCAGATAGTTTGTGGAATGACCCTTAGCGTTACACAATTATTTCAAACTATGCATAAATAAATAATAAAGCCAGTTGTAATTTTTTTACTGAAAAGCTATTTGGTTAAAGTCAAAATATTTCCAAGGAACCAAATGGTCTTCATAAACTCTTGTAGTTAAGCGTTTTTCCATGTGAGAAGAATATTTCAATGTTTTGGTACTTTTTCAAGCAAAAAGCTTATATACTAGTTTAAATATACCCCAGTAAGCTAATTAAAAGAAAAGAAAAAGTCTTGGCAAAAAAAGGTAATTAAAACAAGACATTTCAAAACTATCAAAATGGATATTTGAATAGATCCAAGCCAAAATGTATGGTCTCAGCTGCATTTTTCAGGAAAAAAAAAAGGAAGAATTGTGCTATTAATTGGTTTTTGGAGAACAGTAAAATACGCCTTTAATGCTATGGTTTTGTATTTCCAAACAGACTCAAGGAGATGTATGTCTGACCATGTTACTGAGTGGATGTTGCCATGGAAGGGGTGAAAACCATGTAATGTTTTTCCTCTTTCTGCTGAAGAGGATCTCTAGCAGTTGGGATTCAAGCTGCTAGCTGTTGTGCTGGTGGGCATTTCAGAAGATTGCTGAGGTTGGCCCAGGACATCAGTAGAGTAACAGCTGTTTTAGCTGCACAGCGACTTCCTCTACCTGCAGAAACATAGTGGACTGGTGATACTTTTCTGCTTTTGTATAGTAGATCTCTGGTGTCTGTGTAGAGCCAGGTATATGAGTTTATTAGTGTATATACAGTATGTAGATAATTTTGGGGAGTGTTGGATCACAATTTATTTGCACCGGTTATGGTTATGAAGGTAGTTCTCTCTTGTGTGGAAATGAATTGTATTATACCACAGCTTACTGTTATGTATTGATATCAAATGTGTTAATTTCATTATTACCTAGCAGTTTAACTAATAATTATAACAAATATTGATGAGAGAAGTCTGTTCCCAACCTCTCTGTGGCTGCATCTGCAATAGGTTTCTAAATCCCTTTGATATCCTCATTTTCTCTAGAAATTGAGGGCCACACCCAGGAACTGCCTTCCATTTTTTGTCAAATGTTATGTCACAGTGACACCATTGCTCAACTTGCAGGCAGTTTCCTGTGGGTTATGGTGCCCTGTGAGACATAAACTAAAAACTTTTTTGAGAACTGTAGTTGTTTTTCTTCTTCTGCTCTGGAAAAACAAAAAAACCCAGAACCACCTAATTTCTTACATTTCCATTCTTGTTAACAACTTCTGCCATTAGAATTGCCTTTAAAGTTGTTTCTTTCCTCAGACTTTGCTTTTGAGGCATTGAAGAATGGTTTTACAGATACCCTGCTGTTTCAAACATTTACTCTACACTTGAAAAATACCAAACTATGAGTTTGGTTTGTTGGTTTGGTTTGTTTTTTGGTGTTTTTTTTTTTTTTTTTTAAATAAGAAGGAAATGGCTGAGTAACGATGGGCTGGAGACAGTGCTTCTTAAAGACAATCTATCCACCCCACAGTGAATCTCAGTGAAAAACTTTTTTACATCACCTCCTGATTTTATTCTCTGTTTTCATAGTCTCTTTGCTCTTCCTGTAGGTACTTAACCAAACAAGAAATTTCTCTGCTATGGGCCTCCTTGTCCTTGTTTGTGTTGCAGTGAAGCTGTTACCTTCATCTGTACTCAGAATATAGATCATCTCTCTCTAAGCAAGATCTGGTGGGGCAGGGAGGGATCAGAGATTCCCTTGGCTGCAGATGGGCTTCTTTCCATGAGTACCTGTACTGAATCCCGTACTCCCTGCTAGCGTGGGACTGAAGTTTGGTCTTAACCCTCTCTCCTCTTCTGTCCCACAAGCTGGTAACAATTTAATTTGGTTTTCTGAGGAGGAAACATGTTGGCCACTGTAAAGCTACCTGTAGTGTGTATTGCAAAACCTTTGAGTATGCCCAAAGTCTGCCATTGCAGGTTGGTCCAGGACTTGTTGGGTTGCATTATATTGCCCTGAAGGCAAGTGATTAGGTGGCTGGCCCTTGGAATAAGGAATTAGAAGCTACTGGCATAAACTCCAATTTAAGATGGTGTTTTGAGTCGTAGGCTAAGGTGTGTCCTTGAGTATCCTGATCTCTTACATAAATCTTTGCTTGAGGCAGTTGGAGGTAATGTCGTGTTTCATCCCTCCTCTCCCTTGTCTTAACCCAGATTGCTGGGTTAAACTCCATACTGTCCTTTGTGCCTCATTTCCCACATTTCTGGATCAAAGACTGATGTCACAAGTTGGCTTTGCAACTTGAGCTTAGGAAGGAGAATAGCTATAGAGGAGGCAGCTCCTGGTTAACACGCAAATGTGCTTGATAGTTGGTGAAAAGGGCAAAGAAAGCATGAAAGGTAAATAGATTTACATTTAAATGAGCCGCATGCTGGAGGTTTTCCCTAATGTAAAAATCACTCTCTAAAAAAACTGTGAATGTGACAATACAAGTATTTTAGTCCAAACAAAATCCGTAACATTTCAACAGTAAGAGAAATAAAAATGTAAAGAAGACCAGCTAATTAGGGGCTTGATTCTGTGACCCCTCTTTGTGTTGGTGAGCACCGGTCTGCAAGAGAGTTTGCAATGGTGTGCAGGGACAGAGCCCAAGGCTTTCGTATGTGATGTGGTGGTGGGGATGTGTGGCACACACTCACACTTGCACTCAGTGAACAAAAAGAGCAAAAGACAGGTACAGTTATAGAGGCATACATTGGTGTGCCATCTCAGCCCACAGGTGTGAATGAGGTCTTTATAATGCAATAACCTTGGATTTTCTTTACCTTGTAAAACGGGAATTCTTAGGTTTCACAACAGAGGTAAAAGAAAAGGAGTTTCCACAAGGTGGAAAAGAAAAAGGGCATTTGCTTCCAAATCATAGGTTTCATGCTGTCATTCCTTCCTTTCATCTGTCCTTATTCTTATTGCTAGGATATGGCTTGATTGAGAGAGAGGTAGTTGTTAGCTAGTTTATTACACGTTATCAGTAGTTATTTAAAATTTTTCAGCTTCGGAGATAATTTGAACTGCTTTGGTCTCCTTTGCTGAAGTTTTTCTTAGAGTTCAGAAACACGATAGAACAAATAATTAAGATGAAAAACAAGCTGTACCATCCATAGGGGAATGAAAGTTTTAAATGAAATCCACCTTGTTACATTCTTTGTAGTGGTTTTGATGCAAGTATTTGCAGGATAGGTGCATATCCTTACTACGAATTGCCAGCGTGACTGTAATAGACATAAAATAATATTTTTTCAAAATATTTTGAAAAAGCATAAACTAGAGCAAAACAGCACAGCTCTATTTCATTAAAGTACATATATACTTGTTGTTAAAGTGTGATCTTTATATCAGCATCTTTGAAACATCTTATAAAAAAGTTTTTATCATAATTAGTTTGAACTATGTTCTCCCAAACGTTAAAAGAAGGACCCTTGCTGCAAGATTTTCTGCATTGAAATTATCTGAGCTGAAATATCTAATCACTATTGTGTGTTGCTCTTATGTGATGTGTTTGTGCTTTCAGAGGTTTTAACTTCTGTTCTGAAGATCAGGTTATAATTTCACATGCTTGGAGGATGATTCGCTACCATTCATCCATGTGAAAGAACAGTTGTGAATATTTTGTATTTCCTAACTGAATGAAGAAATACTCCATGTGAAACTAAAAGCCTGATTTCATTGTTACTTTAACAGTTGTTTTGTCTCTTGTGGTTTTCTGATAACATTTGAACATATTTTCCTTGAAAGAAGTTTGCAACATTCAATACTGTATATGTGATATCTACTGTACTGTTCTACATTTTTCACTTAGTTAAAGTAGGTCTTTTAGGGGTGTAAACTATTATCTTCTCCGCACTATTGCCTGGATAAACAAGCTATAGATTATTCAGTGTGTTTAAGACACAGTTACATACACATTCCAGATGTGTTGCAGAGAAGGTCAAAAGTCAAGCGTCTTCAACCATAGAGTCTACTGGAAATTGTGGGTTTTTTCCAAAGTTAATTTTAAATTCCACTTAATACAGAAGAGTCATATTCTATTTTTTCTTTATTGTTTAGCTTTACATTAATGCATTATATAGAAATAGATAATTTTGATCAGTTAATGATGCCTCTCAATCTTTCCATAGTTTTCTTGCCTAAAGGAAAAACTCACGTAGACTTAGTATATGTAGAATGTGTGCACAGGTGCACCACGGAAAAAAAATACTGTCAGTTTCCAATTATCCTATTCAGGAAGAGTATCTTAGATTTACATCACCAGTTGCATTACTTGAGGGGGGAAAAAAAGACAGGATCCCTGTTGGGTGTCCGTGTAGCTTATGCTGAGTAAATATTGACAAAGTAGTCTAAAGAGCAAACACTTTGACATTTGTAAGGTCCACTGGAAGGTCTTGTATATATTTATACAGCAAGAATGAGTACAGCATACCAATTTTCTTGAACTAGCTCCTGACATAATTCTGCATGGGCTTTCTTGTTGAGAAAGGTATGTTTAAATGTGAATGGGTCATTTGTTACACCCATAATGAATATCCTCCGATTGCTCTTAGTGAGTTGTTTCAAAAGGTTGTGTCACCTGCTTTTACCATCTCCTCTAAAATATGATATTACTGATAATGATGACTTTTAAAAAAATGTCATTTTTTGATTATTGTAACTGGGGATTTTTTTTTACTTTGTAGAAATTTTTGATGTTTGTTGTACTCTATATTTATTGAAGATTGAGTCTCAAAACTGTAATGAGCAAAAAATGCTTGCTTAATTTAAATTGTGAATCTGTCTGTTAAGAAATGCATTAGGGGTAGGAGAAGCATAAGACATATTAATTGACAGACAGGAACTGCTGTCTCTGAGGTTGATACAAGTAATTTATTACTTTAGAAATGAATGCCACCTCCAGAATGTGCTTCATTAATTTCAAATTTAGTTTTAATTTCAAGCTGTTGCCCCTTGAGAAGAATAAGGTGGCAAATTATGTTTGAAGAGCAGATTTTTTTCTTGCTCTGAAGAAACACTAAATTTTAACTGTTTAATTTTACAAATAAATACACTTCTTTGGCTGAAACAGTTAAGCAAAAGTACGATCAGCAGAAACTAACTTACATTTTCTTCTTTCCATAATAGCCTATGTTTCAGATGAACTAAAAGCAGCAGCACTGGTGGAAGAAGATGTGGAACCTGATGAAAATGCAGTTGATGGGGAGCCTTCAGCAAAATATGCATGTCCAGAGAAAGACTTCAGTAAGAACTGCCAAAGCTACCAAAACTCTCCAGCAGCTGAATTTTCTAGCCATGAAATGGACAGTGAGTCACATATCAGTGAGACAAGTGACCGCATGGCAGACTTTGAGAGCAGCTCTATTAAAAATGAGGAAGAAAGCAAGGAGGTTTCAATACCACTGGAAGACTCTACTGTATCTGATAGTTTAGAACAAATGAAAGCCGTATATAATAACTTCCTTTCCAATTCTTATTGGTCCAATCTCAATTTGAACCTTCACCAGCCAATTTCAGAAAAAAACAATGGTAGCAGCAGCAGTAGCAGCAGCAGCAGTAGCAGTTGTGGAAGTGGCAGCTTTGACTGGCACCAGACTGCTATGGCTAAAACACTGCAGCAAGTTTCTCAGAGCAGAATTCTTCCTGAACCAAGTCTTTTTAGCACAGTTCAATTGTACAGACAAAGCAGTAAGCTTTATGGCTCTATATTTACTGGAGCCAGTAAGTTCCGCTGTAAAGACTGCAGTGCTGCGTATGATACTTTAGTAGAATTAACAGTGCACATGAATGAAACGGGACATTATCGAGATGATAACCATGAAACTGATAACAATAACCCCAAAAGGTGGTCCAAACCTCGTAAACGTTCTTTGCTTGAAATGGAAGGGAAAGAAGATGCCCAGAAAGTATTGAAGTGTATGTACTGTGGTCATTCATTTGAATCCCTTCAGGATTTGAGTGTTCATATGATCAAAACAAAACACTACCAAAAAGTGCCTCTGAAGGAACCTGTTACACCTGTAGCAGCAAAAATTATCCCAGCCACAAGAAAGAAAGCATCACTGGAGCTTGAACTTCCAAGTTCTCCAGACTCCACAGGTGGGACACCAAAAGCAACAATCTCAGATACCAATGATGCACTTCAAAAGAATTCTAATCCTTACATTACGCCAAATAATCGCTACGGTCACCAGAATGGTGCTAGCTATGCCTGGCACTTTGAGGCGAGGAAATCTCAAATTTTGAAGTGCATGGAGTGTGGAAGTTCACATGACACCCTGCAGGAACTCACAGCTCACATGATGGTGACGGGACATTTTATTAAAGTCACTAACTCTGCCATGAAAAAAGGGAAGCCAATTATAGAAGCCCCAGCGACACCAACAATAACATCCTTAGTAGATGAGAAAGTACAGTCTGTACCACTAGCTGCCACCACTTTTACATCTCCTTCCAATACACCGTCTAGTGTTTCCCCTAAATTAAATGTTGAAATAAAAAAAGAAGTAGATAAAGAAAGAGGCGTTGCTGATGACAAAATGAAAGACAAAGAGAAGTCAAGTGAAGACGAGGAGAAGTACGATATCTCCTCAAAATACCATTACTTGACTGAAAATGACCTAGAAGAAAGCCCTAAGGGGGGATTAGATATATTGAAGTCTTTAGAAAACACAGTTACATCAGCTATAAACAAAGCCCAGAACGGCACGCCAAGCTGGGGTGGATACCCCAGCATTCATGCTGCCTATCAGCTGCCTAATATGATGAAGCTGTCATTGGGTTCATCTGGGAAGAATACACAATTAAAGCCTATGTTTGGAAACAATGAACTAGTATCACCAACTAAAAACCAGCCCTTGGTGTCTCCACCAAGCAGTCAGACCTCACCTGTGCCAAAAACAAACTTTCATGCCATGGAAGAATTGGTAAAGAAAGTCACTGAGAAGGTGGCTAAAGTGGAGGAAAAAATGAAAGAGCCTGAAGGAAAGCTTTCTCCAGTGAAGCGTGCGACACCTTCGCCATGCAGTAGTGAAGTCAGTGAACCCCTTAAGATAGAGTCCTCCAATGATGGTGGCTTTAAAAGCCAGCAGAACAGCCCAGTCCCTCAGAGAGATGGTTGCAAGGATAGTCCAAATGTAGAACCTGTGGAAAATGGGAAAGAGCCTGTTAAGTCCATTGTAAGTTCTTTAAGTAGCAGCACAGCTATCATTACTGATCACCCTCCTGAACAGCCATTTGTAAATCCATTAAGTGCACTGCAATCTGTCATGAATATTCACCTTGGGAAGGCAGCAAAGCCGTCTTTGCCTGCTTTGGATCCAATGAGCATGCTTTTTAAAATGAGCAACAGTTTGGCAGAAAAGGCTGCAGTGGCCACCCCACCTCTCCAGTCCAAAAAAACAGACCACTTAGACCGTTATTTTTATCATGTCAACAATGACCAACCCATAGATTTGACGAAAGGCAAGAGTGACAAAAGCTGCTCTTTGGGTTCAGCGCTTTTGTCATCCACATCGACATCTTCTGCATCTTCTTCATCTACAGTGACAACAGCAAAGACATCTGCAGTCGTGTCATTCATGTCAAACTCGCCGCTACGCGAGAATGCCTTGTCAGATATATCTGATATGCTGAAGAACCTGACAGAAAGTCACACATCAAAATCTTCCACACCTTCCAGCATATCTGAGAAATCTGACATTGATGGTACCACAATAGAGGAACCAGAAGAGAGTACACCAGCTCAGAAAAGGAAGGGACGTCAGTCTAACTGGAACCCTCAGCACTTGCTCATATTGCAGGCCCAGTTTGCAGCTAGTTTACGACAGACTTCAGAGGGGAAGTACATCATGTCAGACTTGAGCCCTCAAGAAAGAATGCACATTTCCAGGTTTACAGGACTTTCAATGACCACAATTAGCCACTGGCTAGCCAATGTGAAATACCAGCTTCGAAGGACGGGGGGAACTAAGTTCCTTAAAAATTTGGACACTGGGCACCCAGTGTTCTTTTGTAATGACTGTGCTTCACAGATCAGAACTCCTTCAACTTACATCAGTCATCTTGAATCGCATCTGGGTTTCAGGTTAAGAGACTTGTCCAAACTGTCCAGTGAACAGATTAACAATCAGATAGCACAAGCAAAGTCACCATCTGAAAAACTGGTGACGTCCTCTCCAGAGGAAGATATCGGAACTGCTTATCAGTGCAAACTTTGTAACAGGACTTTTGCAAGCAAGCATGCTGTTAAACTTCATCTTAGTAAAACACATGGGAAGTCACCAGAAGATCATCTTCTGTATGTTTCGGAGTTAGAGAAGCAGTAGCATTTGCTTTTGATTTAAATAACTGTAATTTGCTTTGAGGAAAACTGTCAAAGACGCCTTAAAGCTACTGTTTAGTTCTTGGCACATGTTCTTATTTTAACTCCAGAGTCGCTCTGGGCTGAACTGTTTTGTATAACTGTACAGTGTTTAAATAGAGGTGCATAATCAGCTGTTGTTACTGGTAAAATATGAAGGTTAAAATGCAGTGGTAAGTGTTTGGAACTTTGTGTAAATTGGATTTAGTTGCTGTGCATCCCTCTGATGCATCAAGCTGCATGCATTAACAGACAGTTTAATTAAGCATTTATAACTAATTCTGGTGCACTTTTTTCATGTGACCTAAGTGTGCTGGTATTTCTCACCCTGTAATCTTTAGCCCTCTGAGTACTTTGAAGCACTTTTGCATTAATTTGGTAAAAATGTATGGATATGGGTTTTTTTAAACCCATAACAGCTTAGTTCCAATTACTAATATGAACCTCCATTTATGCAGAGGTGTTTCACACCTTGAAATTTAAAAATATAATTTTCACATTGAAACATAGATGTATATATTGTATAGATTTAAAAATCTCTTATGGAAAATGTGATTGTGGTTGATGCCATTTTCTTTTTCTTCAGCGTTTTTAGCAACAGTGGGTTTTGTACCTGATAAGCCCCAGGTATATGCTGTACCTATATATAGTGTATATTTCATTTTTTAGATCTAACCGTTTTTCTTTTAACATCCAAACATTGTAAATTATATGATGAAAGATACCACAGATAGCATTTATAAAGTATTCAGAAACATTATTCTTAAAGCAAAGTATGTTTTGTTTTGTTTTGCTATACAGTACATCTATATTAAGAGGTTCATGTTTAAATTATACATATTTATTAGTGTTGCTATCATTTGTTTGTTTTGTTGTGTTTTTTTTTTTTTTTTTTTTTAAACCGTCTGAAGAAACAGAAGCCACGGACTGCATTCCTGGCATGCATTCTAACTGTTTTGCACAACATGACTTTTAAAGGTATTTATTAGTAAAAAAAAATAAAAAATAAAGAGAAAATTCAAAATAAACTCAGTGCTCAAAGGGTTAAATCTATTTGAAAAACTTGTACTGTATTTCCTAAACATTGATAAAGCCTTTAAAATGTTTGTACTGTAATACTTTGCTTAAAAAGTTATGAGGCATTCTGTGATATAACCTCTTTTACTTATTTATAAGCGCTCTTGGTTGTTATTTCCTATTGTAGAATGCCTTTTTATTTCAATTGGTAACTTTCTGTTTTGTTCTGCCTAATTATTCTCCCAAGATTCCATACTGCAGCTTTATCTTTAGGCATATGAAAGGTAACCCGTGGTTACCAGCACACTAAGTGATTCTGTTCGTCTCCATTTTTGGCAGTTAATTTGCAGAAGTAACTGACAGCTGACACCATATGAGAATCTATGTATAAAATATTGGCATGTAAACAGCACAGACACTGTAATGCACTCTGTGCCCTGTTTTGTTGTTGACAATGAAGCACCATTATATGACTCTTCATATAACCTTTTTTTCTACAGCAGCATTAAAATTGTCTTTTTGCTATAATTTTGTGTTGCGTTCACAATTATGTCTGAAATGTGCTACGACTAACGAGCACATTAAAATTAAATTGTATGCTATCTGTTTATGACTGAAGCTTGAGTAGGTTTCTTCATCTGCCAGGTGCTGGCAGTCAAAAGCTGCACATAAATCACTGGAGTTTTAGTGAACTTTAGCATTTAAAGAGCAGGGTAGCACTTATTCAAAGGCTGCATTAACAGATTTTTTTTTTCCCCCAGAAAAGATAAATGAGCATTATAACTCCTTTTTGAACATCAGGTAAGGCTGACTATGAAGATGAGGTTTATAAGCAATGCGTGGCAAAGCAAATAGGTGTTTTGCTGTGCTGTGTGTTCAGACCCAGGCAGATGCTGCTACTCGCACGCATTCCACCTGAATGTATTGAGCAGAGTCTGGAAGTGGCACTGGTGGGTATTTCACAGCTTAGAGAGTCTCATTCCATTTACCCAGGATTTTCAAAAGACTGGAGTAGGAACCTGATGACTTAAACTTTGTGATTTTGAAGTGAGGCCTCTTATGGCCCTACCTGCTGTTGTACAGCATTCACAGCAGATAGAGAGAGGGGAAATGAATAAACACATGCCAAACAAACACTAACAAGCGGGAGCATTTATATGATAATGACAGACTTTCACTGGTGTTCACAGGTCATCCCATCAAAACCATTGAAAACAATTTGCATCTCTGAAGCACCTATATTACTATGCATGTAAATAATGTCTTTTGCGGGTCAGCTGAACTCAAAGTCTGGAGATGGTTACATAGGAATCAAAACTACCATTACAGCACTTAAGAATCATATCTCACATCATAACTAGCATCTGAATGTTGAATGTACAGTTTCCTTTCTTTCTAAAAAAAATCCGCTATCTTCCAGAATCTTTGCTTCTGTCTTCTGTCTTTCCATCTGTCTTTCTGTCTTTCTCTATAATTGTAAAGGCCAGTACCATGTCTTCATGGAGTGGAGTGTTCTGTTCATTCCATAGCAAATACTGCTAAGCAGACCTAGTGAACGAGATTAGTGGTTAGGGCTCTGGGTTTTTTCCTCCTCTTTTGGCTCACAGTTGTATCTGATTTTAAGGTCACTTGTGTGTCAATGTTTATGGCCTCAGCTCAAATTCCAGCAATAAAATTGCAGCATGCCATTTTACTGGTTGACTATACCATCCCAGGAGTCCCCCTCACTTACTTAGGAGAGGCAACCTGGCTAGCTGGTCTTTCATGAAGCCTCCTGGGTGGCTCTCCACATTTTTTGCAAATAGATGATCTCAGTCTAAATGCAGCCAAACTTTTTACCTCTACGGTAGAGAATTCCTCCCTTGAAAATTATAACAGCTCAAATATAGTATTTGGTTGCAAACCAGAAATTCACACATAGGGAGACTGGCAGATTATTGCATATATTGTCAATCAATGTATTTTTAAGATGCACCGTTGACTTATAATAGTAATGCTAAAAGCTCTGTACACAACACTGTTATCTGGGACATGGGAAGGAGTAAAAACGAGAGACTACAGAGTCGTTTGCAGTGTTCCTTCTACTTAATCTTAAAATACAGACAAGGGGTTGATGGTTGCAAACACCAGATACCGCTGATGCAACTGCACCTAATGTGGTAAAAGTCAGCTCCTGGGCCTGACTGATCTAGGTCTGAATGTGTGGTGAGGAGACATACTGGCTAAAAATTCAGGGAGCAACCGTGTCTCTTACTGTGCACCAGAAATTACTTTTAAATACATTTTTTAAAATATGCTTGAAACTTTGCAAATGAATGGCTGGTCAGGATCTGCATATCCCAAATTTATTAAAATAAAGTTCAGCTTGCATTTCAGAACCTCCAGGACTGGCATACCAATGTGATTTCACATTATAAAGAATTTAGAGAATCAATGAACTAGAATAATGTTCTTTTCATCCATACACTGATATGTATATTGGCATGGTAACTATTAGTGCTAACCAAATCACCAACCTAGCTATGTTAAGATAATTTTTTTTTTCTATTAGACAAATGTGAAGGTATGGATGCGAGATTTGAAAATATGCATCTGAGTTTGGACTTTTGCTTTGCATTTGATGTATTATTTAGAAATATGCAGATCAAGTGAAAGAGAAAACAAAATGCCTCAAGAAAGAGTTTAAAAATGAAATTGTGATGAGGTGGGAAGAGCTTTAAATCACAGGTGTATAAAGGTGACCCTGGTCTAACCCCACCCAAGTAGTGGCTTGTTGCAGCATACTGTATATCTTCCAGCCATCACATTTACGCAGTATCTTAAAATAACATTTGTGATAAATGTGCAATTTAACTAATTTATGGTGCTATGATGTGCTCAGGGCTACATGCAAGATGAAAATCTTAAATGGAGCTTGAACAGCTCACTTCACAACAAGAAATCAATATGCCAGATCTTAGAGAGCTGTTCACTGGAGTCAACATTTAGCAAAAAAAAATTCAGTGAATGTATCTTTAAGTTTTAGTGAGAAAGAAATCTGTAATTAACTGAAATACGACTTTTAAGCTAGCATAAGGAACTGTTTCTGAAAACAAAATCTCTCTAGAATCTTAATTATATTTTATTTTTGTGTTAAAATCAGAGGTATATTGTTTTAATTATGCAGTTGCTTCTGTAGTAGACACTATGTGTAATTTTTTATCCAAACCAAGGCAGATTAGTGTTACCAATATGGGAATTCTCTGTTGCATTTTAATATGGCTATCTATTTTGCTATATAAAGCTAGACACAAATATGACTCTGCATTTTATGATAGCAAAAAATTTGGCTATACTTTGAGGTTTTAAAAAAATACTGGCATGTGTTGAAGGAAAGAACCTTTACTTTTGCAAGTTCTTATTTCAGCTGCAACAGAAAAAGAAGTAACTGGTGCAAGTGGAACAGCAACTGGTAATAAAGCTAAATTTAATTAATTTGGTATTTTAAAATATGCCTCCAGAAAGAAAGCCTTATATATTTCCTAGAAAAATATCAAATTACTACAATTATTTTTGCCTGCTTTGTTTGGGTAACTTTTTGTTACAAGAATATGTTGGAGTTTTGCTAGGTAGTTTGTTACCCATACTGCTCCACAGAGCTGAAATACAGGGAATGGGCATAAAACTAGAACTTACCAAGCAAAGTAGAGAGAAAAAAAAAGTTTCAAAATTACTCAACTTTTAAAAAGTCACTGGATTGTCCTTTAGCAAAGGATGAAATAGCTCTTGATACTTAACTGGACAGTTACCGTTGTAGCAGTGGAAATACAAATGTGTAACTCCCTTGGGTATTGCTAGTAAATGCGTACAATCTCCAGCAAAATAACTCAGTAAATTCTCTTCTGGGACTTTGTGCCAAGATGTGCCTTCCAGCCCTTGGTTGACCTGCTGTAGGTAAATGAGAGAACAAGAAATAATTATTGTACTGCCATCTTGGAATATGAAAGCGGCTCTGTTGTTTGGGGTGTGGTAGCAGTGAATTTTGTTGAGTTTTCAGTAATTATTCTATATTAATGAAAAGCTTGTGTATGTTTAAGAGTATTTGCATAAGAAGTCAATTTTTTGCCAGTGAAGGAAGAAAGGATCAGGGTCATTTACAGAAGGGAGCAGAATTATGTATTAACGCATCATTATACATGTCTGAAAGCGCTGGAATAATCGGTGAGGTTACAATCTGTTTTCAGGCCTTGGTTTGGGGCAATAATTTTAACTAAATGTTCAGAATGAAAAAGATGACTTTTACTAATATGTAGCTCGTGCTGTATTCATTATCTAGTACGTACACAAATACAGTGGTGGTGTTACATAAATTCATTTTTTTCATGTAAAACCAATCTTCCTTTATACTTAGTATCCAGCTTATGTGTTAGGGTAGCATTTTGTTTGTTTGTTTTTCAGCAGTATATTACAATATATACATGGGACACATTAACTTCCTCAGCAGCTGTTGCTTGGTTTACTTCGCCTTATTTATAGCTCCAAATGCACTTCTGGCTAAATAATCTTTTAAGAGAATTAAAATCAGATAGACTTTTTGGGATAGATGAATATGTCCAGACCACTCAGTTCATATATATAACCTTTATTGAAATCAAAATATGCAACTGCAAATCATACTTACATACTGATGTGCCTGTCTTTCATTGTAGGAGGGTTTAAAAAGTAAAAGTAAAAGTTACAACCTAAGGCAGCTATGCTAAAAGCAAGAAAAAAGATGTTTTCTGTTTGTCATGGTTTTAAAGTTCTTAGCCTGTTTCAAGAAATAAAAAAGATTGTTGGAAAGCAAGCAAAAAGAAGTAAAAAAGGGCAGTGCCAGTCATGGCCCTGTTTCCCAGCTGGGGACTGGGGACAGGTGGTGGAGCTCTTCACAGCTAATAGTGATGTCTTCCATACCTAAGCTAAAATGGTTATGTACCCCTCATGTCACCTGCTGGGTTTTCCTAGTGTCACATTAGGATGGGGATGTGCATTTCTTCCCTGATACACTTAAATTTTGGAAGTGGCGTAGTGGACTTTGTAACCAAATAGCGAGCTAATTTTCTGATTTCTTACTTTTTGATGCCTGAATTAAGGACTTTGGTCGCAAGGGAAATGAATTTCAAATGGTTTGGCACTGTGGAAATGCCTGTATTAGACCTGTCAGCCCCATTCCACTCCCTGTGGAGAAGATAGTGTCCATCTTTTTTTTTTTTTTTTTTAATTTAGTATCAAAATATAAATGGAGGGAGGGTAACTTTTAAACTTTATTATAAATTAAAAATGAAAAATACTTCTTTATTAAGCTTCAACATGCCACATTCATTCTTGCAGGTAGGAAACTGGAGACATGTTTATAGCCATCATAATTGTGAGTTAGTGACCTTTCTAGCTAAGTGAAATGAAATTACTTGAAAATGGAATTCTTTTTAATTGGTGCATTTGTAGGTGGTGGGGAAAGGAAGGAGATTTGCTAAAGCGTGTGTGTAATATAAAGCCTGTGAGGAACTGTAAGAAAAGCCTGAAGCCTGTGCTCAGATGTAAACCTGTGCGGAGAGGGAGAATGAGGTAGGTGTGTCAGGAAGCGGAGTCATATTCTCGGCTTTTTTTTTTTTTTTTCTAAACTGGAGGTACAGTCACTGCAGTTACGCCTCAATGACCATGAAACCGAGTCGGCAGAAGCTGAAGGACTCCGCTCCTGAAAGCCTCATCAGGACTTGTCATCGCTCTAATGAATATCATTTAAATTGCTTTGTATATTGGTGGAGTTTGGATGTCGATTTAATTTGTGCATGTGTTTGAGTTCTTCTGCTTGGCTAGGCTAACAGAGAGCAACAGCCTAATGAAAAGTGAGTTGGTGACAGCGTGATGAGCCCCAACCCAATCAAATGTGTTTGAAGGTCTGTTTTGACAGGGATCTTAAAAGTAGATCGAGAAAAGAGGAGTACTGCTTCAGTTCAGTACAATTGTTTCAGGCTAAGATTACTGCTTTTTGTACCTCTGGCTGAAAATTTGCTGTGTGTGCTCTGGCTTGTGCTAAAACATGAATTCATCACAGGATTGTGTTTAGAGGAGCACAGAAGAATGGGCTCCCCTATTAAATGTCTCTGGAAATTACTGGAGTTAAAGCACCACTTAAAAAAAGTCATTGTTGGGGTACACCAGGAATTGGGACACAAGAAATGACTTAAACAGGAGTTGCAGTGTGCATCTCCATCTCTAATGCTGTGTTGCACAGAGCAAATAGGAAGAACAGCAGCAGATTAACACTGGAGGGCAGGGGCTGGCTGGTCAGGGCCAGCTGTGGACTTCTCCGCATTAATTCCCATTTACTGTGCTGGGAAGTTGAGCATGCAATGTTGCAGAGCTGCAGAGAAGGGCAGAGCAGATGAAGAAATTCTGCAAAATGTATTTTAGTGCTTTAGGTATTTGGGATGGTTTGGGGACAAGAAAAACTGACCAGCAATGATTCTTACTAGCTGTGGGGAGGGAGACGGGTGGGACTGAGAAAACCCTTCTCTCCTGAAGGCTGTGGCTGTGCAGTATGGAGAGAGGAGGCTCCCCAGAGGGCATAGCCTGGCTGATGCAAGCAGGGCTTGCTCTCTGCATGGCAGGAAAGCCCAGCCCTCAAAGTGGCTGGGACACTGCTCTCAGCACACTATAAACTTACCCGAGTTACCATACTAGCAGCATAGACAGACTTTATAAGGGGGATTACTAGGAGTGGGTAAAATAGCCACATCAACCCTATAAATTACAGTCATTCTTCCAATCTAATAAAATGTTCACTTTTTGCCTCTTACGTGTGCATTTGGAAGGGTCTTGATTTTTATTTGCAACCATGAAGACAAATCAATTTCCAAAACAGAGCTGCTGTCAGAAAGGAGAAATAGAGACTAGCACTTCATTGTCATCTCTAAAGACTACAGAACATTCCTCTGTGGTAGCCTGTACTTCACAGTACTTCAGACACAGGGATCCTAAGCATTAAAAAAATATAAATGCCATTTTAAAATTTCACATGAAACCCCAACAACAATAACAAAAAAAGGCCACGTGAGGGAAATTGAGTTACAACAAAAATCTACGGTCTGGATACTCTTATCTAAGAGATGATTAATACATCAGATAAATTGTTCAGCAATGGTTCATGCAAACAGACCCTCTATAATTCTGCCAAAGTCAGTGAGATCAATGTGCTCTGCTGAATGATTGTGGCACTGACCACTCAAAAGAAAGCACCTAAGGGCAGCTGTAACTTATGCTGATTTCATACCCCCAATGATTTCAAAATATATGAGATTCTCTGGCTCCCTCTGAACTGAATGCATGTATAACTCTCAGGAGATTCTTGCTTCTGTTTTGGGAGAGAACATGACCCTTTCCTTCTTCATTGGCCCAGATTTTGTAAATGCCTTTTTTTTTTTTTTTTTTTTTAATGTGGTAAGTGGAAGGGACCTCGAAAGATCATCTAGTCCAACCCCCCTGCCAAAGCATCCCCAGACAGACTAGTTACCATCAATAATTTGAATGACAGGGCTTCAGTATGCCTCTTAGTTCCAACATAAGATTTGGGCAGGGTGCAAGAACACCCAAAAAACAAAAGAAAAAAAGGAAATAGGTGATACAAAATGTATGTAAGTCTCCAGCAAGAAACTATTAGATTTTAAAAAAGCACCAATTCAGAGCATGTGAGTATTTAATGTTAAAAATATAAATTAGGTATTAAAGAAGCAGAAAGCACCCACTTGTACTTCCTTAATAGGGCTTTTATTAAAGACAGTAGAAGAGATTCCAAGGAGGGAGAGATCAAAGCAGTGGTCTCATCAGCTACCGTGTATTAGCAGCTTCTCAGGAAGCACTGAACAGCAGGCAAAACCACACCAACCCACAGGTGCAGGCATTATATTGTAAACAGTTTTGATCCCATAGAAACACTCTCCGCACATGTAATACTCCCTCTTAGCCTTGTTCCTACACTCTGAAAGCTGCTTTAACCCCTCTTCTGCTGAATGCAGCCTGGAGGTTGGCACACTTCTCTCTTTGTAAACAGTGTGCTCTGCAATCTCATTTTCCTCCTTGCCCTCCTCCGACAGCCTTGCTGTAGGCCATTTGCTGTGTTCTCTTGCAAACCTGTTCAGACCTCTCTTCTGAGAGGTGGTTGTATGGGGGATGCCGCAAACCCATCAGAGATGACCAGCACCAGATCACTGAGGTTTCTGACCCACTTGTCCCCTCTGCTCTACAGGGCTGTTCCCTGGTTGGGAACCCAGTCTGCCCTACAAATAACAGGGAAGATCTGGTGGCCAAGTGGGGATTTTTTGGGGCTGGTCAGACACACAGCAACATAATCGAGTACCTAGAAATGAAATACTCTAGAGATTAGCCGAAGCATTTGTGATACCACCCTTGGCTAACAGAGCCCATGATAGGTGCTGCCTGCCATCTGCTCAACGTCCTAGCTTTAAGGTCTCTCCTGGAGCTGGAGACCACAGCATCCCAACTTACAGCCCAGCAGCCAGAGCTCTGCCTTCCATTCACGCTTTGCCCTGTTCTAGAGATGGCTTTCCAGTGGGCTGAGCTGCTCCATGGCTCTCAGCACATTTTCTTTCTGAACCCACATAGAGGGTGTCCCCAAGCACAATTTGGGCCAGACTTCTCAAGCTCCTTTGCCTTCTGCCTGCTCCGGAGCTCAGCCCACCACATCTCACCTGCGGGTCATCAGCAGCCAGGGAGCTTGGCATTCCCCAGCTGGCAGAAATTTAGGTGCTAACTGAGTTAAATAGGAGCTGAGAGGTGGTTTGGAGACCATCACTGACTCCTGGGTGGTGAGCAGGTAATGTACCTGTTCTCTTAATTATAGGCTATTTTACCAACTGTACTGTTAACTTAAACTAACATCTATTTAACAGTGAGCACACAGGGGGTTTCCCCCATGTTTTTTTATGGTCTGTTCTGTTTCTTTGAAAGTGGTTTGCTTTTTTGAGGTGAGGAGAGAAAAAATTAGTTTTTAATAACATTTTAAAATGGCTTAGCTGTGCTTTCCTTATATTTTTAAGCTGTACAATAAGACTGTCTATACAACAGCTCACAAAAGAAGCAGCTTTTTTCATTGTTTGTTGTTGCTTTGTTGCTGTTAAGGCAAAGTAGTCGGTTGATGTGGCAAGCAGGTGGCATGACACTAAGTATACATGACAGTATATATGTAATACCACTTTCTTTAAAGAAGCTTGTATGCTATTTCTCATTGTTGAGCTAAAGGTCAGAGTGTCAGGTGACTTCTGCAGCAAGAAACAATTCTCCAAGCTGCAAAACTTCTTCTGAGGTTGGTGACATTAAGAAAGATGGAGGCAAATTGGAGAGAATCCAGAGAAGATCAACAAGAATGATTAGAGGTTTTGCAAACATGACCTATGAGGAAAAGTTGAAAGAACTGCATTTGTTTAGTCTAGAAACAAGTCTGAGTAGGGACATGATAAGTCTTTAGCCCTGTTTAAAAAAAGTTGTTATAAAATGTGTGCTGATCAAATGTTCTACACATCTACCAAGGGCAGGACAAAAGTTAATCAGTTCAACTTGCAGCAAGGGGCATAGAGATTAGATTATTGAGGGGAACACAACTCTAACTACAAGTTAAGTGTGGAGCAGCTTGCAGAGGAGGAGTGCAGTAACTATCATTGCACCTTGAGATGAACTGATGTGGGTATTCTCGACCTACTTGTGCTGAAGAGCAACCAGAGGTTGAACTTTGAGGGCTCCTGTAACCTACTGTCTTTTTTTGAACGTCTCAGGTATGCATGACTGTTGCAGAGAGTACAATTCTGTGAAGTTGCACCCACTTTTCTACTGTATGTTAGTAATGGCTATTTTAATTTTACCTATTTTCATAGAGCTTTTATGTCACTTCTGTCAACAGTTCAGTTCATCAGGCTTTTCTTGTGCTGCTTAGGAAGAAATACAAGCTTTCTTTCTTTTAGCAGAGGGAGGGACCTAGATGGCTTAGTATCATTGTTGCCTTTGCTAACCATTTTTGACAGGTGCTGAACTGTCTTGCATTTTGCCATTTTACACTGTGACTGCCTTCTGTGCTCAGGTGAGGTTGCACTCCTGTAACACTGGTAGGTAGAGTTACTTTAGACACAGCTTCATTTTTTTTTTTTTTTTTGCTGGCAGAGGTGTTAAGTGTTCTACATCAATCATATGGCTAAATTGCTTGCAACTGGAAAAAGAGACCCTTCACTCTTTTTCACTAATAGTACAAACCTTTTCAGTGTTTCAGTGCAGACTTCAGGTTTCTCAAATGAGCTTCTCATTTGCACTTCTAATATGTGCATTATGCAGATAACAGACAGCACCATTTAACCCTATAATATGTAGTACAACATACCCTGCCGTACAGCTGAAGTCCTAGTTACTCCTCAGGAAAGCCTATGATAGCAGTGCAGTCCCATGTATCAGTACTAAGAGGCTCGTGGGAATGTTAATAAGTTTGAGATAAATACAGTATGTTAACATTTGCGTCCTGTTACTAAATTTTACTTTAGTCCTCTGTGCCCTGTTTTCAGCCAGGGCTCACAGTTTCATAGGAGTTCTCCAAGCACAGACATAGAGAGCAGGATTTAGGTGCCAAAACAGCTGCTTCAGGCTGCCCGAGAAGTCCTGAGGTCTCCAGAATATCTGTAGGTAATGGACATAGGGGACACAGGACCCATGGGAGGCCCCTGCCCCACTGGGGAACAGCTGAAGACCAGGTGAGGCACTACCACCTCTCAGTCATCTTGGCCAGTGCCAGGGTGTGTTGCAGATACAATGCCTAATGCTTTGCACACAGGCTGAATTTTTGCCTTGATCCTTGGTGGACTATATATTTCAGTTGTTACACTTGACTTAAGGCTCATTCTATAAGGAAATGCCTCCATCTGCTTCTCATACATTTTTTTTTTTAAACATTTAGGATGTTCTGCTTTTAACAAGCCTTGGCCAGAGAACTTAAGAATAGTTTGTGGTGTGTCTAAAAATTAGGACTGTTTTGGTCTCTTGTGGTTTTCTTTTTTTCTTAGTGTGCAGGGTTTGTTGGTTTGGGGTTTTTTTTGTATCCTTAAATATTCCATCTTTCTTCCTTGTCTCCTTCCCTGTTCAGTAAAGGGCCTGCATAGGATACCCTCTGCAGGGTCCCACTTCCCAGTGCGCAGAGGTTACTCAAGCATGTATTAAACGGCAACAAAAAGTGGTTACATACAGTCACCTTTTAACCACAGGTCAAGCCAGCAGTCAAAAGACCACGTAGGTGCCCTGTGAGGAAGGGAAAGGCCAAAGAATGGGGAAGGAAGATTTGCTTAGCAAAGTAAGTCCAGGTCATAGAGAAGACTGTAGGTCTGTACAGGATCTGGCAGAGCAGGAATGGGATTAATTGCTAGAAACCATTGCTTGTGACATGGCTAACAGTGGACCAGTTAACAGGGGAAAATTAAACTATTGAAATAATTTTTTTTTTTAAGCTGAAGAATTAAAATTATAGCTAAAGGCCAAAAACTCATTATCTGAGTTACTAAATGTCTTTCAAAGATTGGTTATTGCTCAAGGACTGATGCCACTGTATACTGTCTTTGATTCTATGTACTGTAACTGGTGTGCTCACAACCATCCTATCTGAGAAATGACGGCTTTGCCAGAGATGAAGTCCTTTGAAAGGACAGGATGGAAGGGTAGATATGATAAAATATGGGGCAGAACCTGAGGCTTCCAGACTTCATTCAGCTGCAGATCTGCTACTGTTTGGGTCCTTCCTATTTTGCTTGCCTACGTACCCACCTATCTGTGGTACCTTATACTGATCCACGTCACTAGTGATATATTTTATAAAAACATAGGCAGTTAATTTTTTCTAAAGAGATACAGTGTTCTGGCGTTAAAAATTGTAACGCAAAATAACAGAGGTTACACGAAATCAAATTTATCTAGTTCTGTTCTCTTGGGTGTATTACATATCATAACCCTCCTGCCACTAACAAACCTACTGTTAAATCCATCAAAATTGATCTATGTTTAGCTATTCATTTTATGTATATTAACTTGAACAGAACATTTATTTGCCTTAAATTTTATTTTCAGTGGTGGAATGTATGTTCCAAATGCAAGCACAGGCAATTTTGTAGGATTTAGTTAGGAATGTGGAATGTTAGTTTACAAAGATAATAACTGAGCTATTAAAGCCAACAACCCCTTTTAAAGCAAACATACCATTAAAATATAGGAACAGTTTATAGTGTAAATAAAATTGAGGATATGGATTATTTAAAGATAAAAATTTTAGGGGTAGCTATGAGAAAGTTGAATAAAAATATATTTAAATGCACCTCTTTTTCTAAAGTGAACTTCAAAAATGCAAATAAAGGATGATAGTTTATGTGTGGGGGTAGACAGCTACACAGAGAGTGATGTTAGAAATCCATTTTACTTAGAGATGTATAATAGTGATTTGACTTTTATTTTCTAATCTGAATTGGATTTCAGGGGAAAAAAAAAATTGTACCTAAACTCTTAAGTGGCAGAATTTATCTTGCTTGTGAATCCATACCGTGGAAAGGGAAGAAAGACATTTGCTTCTAGATCATTCTCCTTGTCTGAATGACAGATACAATAATTCCCTCTATTAGCCAGATCCATTGTCTTTATTTTGCACAGAAGTACTGTATTGCTGAGGTAGACTTCCACTGCTATGCATATTTTAAGGGTTATTTGGCAACACAAGTAAAGCTAAAAGTAGCCTCTTAATCTAATTAATTGACATTTCTGAATCTTGCTTTCACAACAACACATGGTTTCATGTTCTGGGTTTTAGCACTTGTCAAGCTTTTTTGGAGAATGTTTTGGTCAGAATGACAAGATAATTTGTGACTGAGGCTCCAAGCTAGAGAAGTGTTTAAGGCTATAATGATTTATTATCATCACAGAATAACAAAATTTACAAAGCGTTTCATCAGAATTTTGGAAATAAGTTTGCCACCGTGGTAGAAGCATGCAGAGAGGGGGATGTCTTCCTACACAAATGCCAGTGTGACTTATTTGTAATAATTACAGTGTTAAATTTATTTTGGAGCTTTTCTTGACAGACTTGCAGCATGGTTAGAAAGACAAGAGGTGAGAGAATTGTAACAACCAAGAAGGTAAAACTCTGCCTTTTATTAAACAAATACTCTGTGACCAAAATAAAGATAATTAATGTGCTTCATGCAATAAATAATATATACATAGCCATATTAAACTATCGATGTTAACATCTTGGCAGAAGAGACTGGAAATAGTGACACTGTAAGAAGTTTAAGGTGGTGAATATCTGTGCTTTTGATGTTCAAATATGTGTATGAAACTATTTTCTTAAAGCACAAAATAGGTGATGTTACTGAGTGACAGCACGTTAATGAGCTGGCATTTGTGGACTTTCAGACAACTGCTATAGAAAGAAATAATGGAACAACACTAATTTGGACTTCATCTTGGTTGTCTGCTAAGTGAGCTAAGGATGCCAGACTTTCTGAGACAAAATGTCTGACTCTGCAAGGCATTTCCACTTATTCTCTGTGTTTCTATAATTTGCTTATTATGTAATTAAATACCTTTAAAGCCTAGGCATTGGTTAGTTTAGACAAAGTTGTGACAGTTATTTGACTTCAGAGGCCGAGAATAGAAGCCACTTCTCCAATGCCCTAAAGTGATTTTGAGGCTGTTTTGTTTGACTATCAAATGCATACCTTTTCAGAGCAATCTTTTTTTTTTTAAAGATGTAGTCATAGCTCATCAAGGGATGAGGTGAGGAGTTAACATGCTTGGCAGCAATAGGGTATGCAACATTGTTTAGTAATAACAAAGATAATATTGTAGATCCACATCAAGTCCTTTGTCTCAATGGATCACAAAGTCGTTTCTTGTAGAAATTAGCTTTAATTATTGTATGTATTTATAAGGCACTAGAGCTGTAGTAGCTATGTGCCCTTTCCAACAGCTAGTATGCAGTGAACTAATGGCGGGCAACTTTTCAGCTGGCACAGGGAGTGACCCCTTGTGTTCCAGGCATTTTTTTTCCACTTTTCAGAGAACTAGCCAGGCACTTGCGTTTAGTGAGTTGGAATGCAAAAAGATGTGTCTCGCATCTCCTGCGAGAGCTTGCCAGATTCAGGCTCTGATGGATTTCTGGCAAGAGTCAGTTCCGGAGCTGAGGACCCACCACAGAGAATATCTATTTATTTAAGCTATTTATAGGATTTCTAAAGAACTCCTCACTGTATTATCTCAGCATGTCACAGAAATTAAAGGTACATCATGAATTAAAGGTATACCACCAGCATCCAGTATTGCCTGCTAGAAGGTCCTGTAGGGCTTCCAGAGGGAGTCCATACCAGAAGGAGAGCATGGTGGTTGTGGCTGGGGACAGGCAAAGGTATGGCATCTGACAGTACAAGTGCTGAATGCCACATGGGACTGTGGCAGGTCCAAGTGTAGAAGGCAGATGGGTCTGTTCTCCACCAGCCAAAGTTTCTGTGGGGTTCAACAGTCAGCTCAAAATGGAGATTACTGTCATAGCAGAGCCTGTTATTTACACATGTTAAGCACTGAATTAATTCTGGATAGGTGATGAATGGATGCGGTCTTCTAGTGGATGAGTGAGGATGAGAGACCTGAGCTGGCAACCTTGCTGCAGGCACCAGAAAGAAAATTATTGTAGGCAGTGCTGTACTGAACCGCCCTGTGAATTTGGCTGTGTGCTTCCTGTTGCTGCTGAGTGGTAGTTTCTTGCTTGGGTAGAGACACCTTGTTTCCACCTAATTTTGAGTTCTACCAGAGAAAAAATAACATTCCTGCATTCAGGCTCAAAAAGAAGCCTTCTGTCTTGCAGTCTGTAGGTGTTGTAGTCATGCTATATGTATCTCAAGGAGGACTCTTATAGATACTGAAAGAAACTGGTGAACATAGGTTTTGTGGCACTTGTCAAGTGGGAAACCTTATACAGCCACAGCAGCAGTGCTCTTAAGTGATTGAGCATTAGCTACCTCTTACAAAGCAGTCTTCTGCTTTATTCTGCTACTGTGAAAGTCAGCAGTATATTCTGATTAAGGTGTGAAAGTAGTTGATGGGTCTGATCAGCAAGCTTGTTTAGATTCTGTTCATTGTCACAGGGAGGCAATTGCACCTCACCCCTTCCTTTCTGCACCCAAACCAGTTAATGCAATGACCAGAAGTGAAGCTGGGGTGCTCTGTATTGGAGCAGTGTTGTCATTGCTACAGTTGGCATTGAACTACCTTCCCAATGATTTTTCCCAGAAAGGAAGTTCAGAGACTGGGTCATAATTGGTAGACTCATTAGTATTAAATTATGTGGGTTTTATTAGGGGCCAGACATTCACGTGTTTAAATGTAGCTGGCATTTTAATGCCTCTCTGAGGGAATGTAATATGTACTGCATAGGCAATACATACTGACTTTTATTGGTACAGACCAAACTCGTAGGTGATTGGGGAACCTGCTTGTGTTGATGTTTAAGGCTTGTGTAGTGGGTTAGTTCTGGCAGTTAAGAGGCAGATTTGGAGTAATGAGGCAACACCTTTTTTCCTTTTTTTTTTTTTCTTTCTCCCCCTCCTTCCTTGCTTTTGTCTGCAAAAGATTGAAAGCCTCTTGCAGGAAGTAATGCTTTTTGTGTGTGCCTTCCCAGGTAAGGAGAACAATAACAATAATAACTATTTATAGGGGATATACTATGAAGTTATAAAAAGCAGATGGCATTTCAGATTGACCATGTCCCTCAGGATACAGCTGCTTCATATCCCCATGAAACTGAATTGCAGCAAGATAGAGGGCTGTGGCTATCTGTCAACATTGCATGAAGCATACAATAGAAACAAAGAAATATGCATTTAAGGGAACTTGGGAGCACTATAAGATCTTGAACAATTATTATATGTTTTAACATAAGCATATGCTTCCTATACCAAAAAAAAGCCCCTTTCACCCCACACTTTTGCAAAATATGTGTTCTTAAGACAAACTAAATATGAGTAAATTATCCAGTGACACCTGTTGTTTTTATTAAGATACAGTGATGATGAACAAATAAAACGTTTGCCAATGACTAATCTGTTTTTCTTTCCAAGGTTTTAATGGTACTTTTTCTAAGGCTTTCTGTATGTCCATTTGGCTTAACTTTGGGTATTTTATAATGAATTGAATTTCATCTTTCTTTAAGCAACTTATGTATCTGTTAAAAATCCTAGAGCATTTGACAGTGCATATTTAAATTCAAGGAAAAAAAAAAAAACCAAACCAACAAAACCAACAAAGGTGAAGTAAGCAAACTGCTCCGTAGGGGTTTCCCAGGAATTGAAAGATATGTTGTGTGCCTTAGACTGATCCAATCACACTTGGATTAGCTGGAGAATTGCTGTGTGGTTAACTAACTTACAGGGTGATGTGGGCAAGTAGTCTCTTGGAGTGTAATTAAATAAGTTCACATTCAAGGGACAATAGTAAGTTACTGAGACTGTCATATACAATGCCAAAAATAGGCTGTCTTGTGATGAATACCCTTATTAACAACTACACTGCTCTGTGTTCATAGTATATGGCAGGGGAATTCGACAAGACTTGGTCCTGTTTGTTAAAGATCTCCCAAAAGATTGTATATGACATTCATATAAAAGATGACTACATCTGAAAAGCAAATAGACTACATACTTTTAGCCTTTGCTGGTGTGGCTGTTAATCATGTGTTAATAGTAAAATCTGATGTGGATTCACACCTTTATTTGATGTAACAAGAACTATTTGTTAACAGAATACAGTGATAAGAACTCTGTTATTACCAAGAGAAGGTATCTGAGAATAATCTGTGTTCATTACAAACCTCCTTTAAGGAGTGGCTTGGTGTCTTTGAAAGATGACACCTCCACCATTTTTAAGTTTTCTTGGTGGGGATTATTTGTCTTTCAATTTTATAATACAGCTATTAACTGTTATAACTTTTCCTCTAATTTTATGCTCTGTCAATAAAAACAGTGCAGCAATTTCTTCCAGCCACTACAAGAAGAAATGAGCCTTTCAGCAGGCCTGGGAGGTGCTCAGTGAATCAAGGATGGGCGAAATGAGTACCTCCACTCCAGGCTTGGGGAGGGTGAGGTGGTCTCTTGGACAGCACAAGCTGTCTGTGTTCAAGACACAAAGCTCTAACTCCCTTGACACTCGACCCCAAAGCAAAACCCGTCTGCATTGTGCTTGTGGCAGGGTGTTCCAAGGAATAAACTAGCTGCAGAGCAGTGTGCCAGTTTCCATGTTGATTCACGTTGACTGTATTGCAGCCTTGTTTGTGTAAATAACCAGGACCCTATCTGTTCAAATAAATAAATATCAGACTTCTCAGACTTTCTGAGTGTTCTAAATGGTGCTAAGTTTGAAGTTAATGTTGCAGCAGGGTCTCATGTGAAGTCTATGGGAGCAGCTGAAAAGCTTGATTTGGATGCTGCTGTGGTGTTCGGATCAACCACAGTGATTTAATACTGAAATAATAACTTCTGTGTCCTTTTCTTTCAAAGTACTTCTTGTCTATTGTGCAGTGGGCATCCAGGCCTACTGTGGGGAGGCCTGGGGGCTGCCAGTGACTTGATTCTGCAGAAGGCTTTACACCTGCCAGCTTTTTTATTTTTTTTTATATTTTTTTTTCTTGAAAACCTCAGGTAAATTCTGTTGTATGTTGGTCCTTAGGCAGGTTTCTTTTCCTGCCACACGGCTACAGAGGGGGGCTGCAAGTTATGGATGAACTGCGGGGCTGTGAGACCTTCCCGGGGTACAGAGGAAGCCAGGGGGCACGTTATGTGTCTGAGGCCTGGTAGAGACCAGGCTCTCTGCGGGGCTCACAGCCAGTATGAGGCAGGGCTGATTGTCCCCATGCCGCCTCAGCATTGATGACCCCTGTCGATGGCATGAGGGCCTCCTTGAAGGCTGACTTATGGCTGGCTGCTGGTGGGCACGTCTGCCAGCTTCAGCACAGCTCCCACTACTTTGTTCTAGGCATGTGTATCACACTTCCTGAGTCCAAGATATCAGAGAGCTTTAAATTAGCTTTCCCTTTAATAAAAATGAGAGCATGCACATTCAGCAGAAGTGAATACGTCTCCTGTGTGAAGTGGACCTGCTGGAGTGTCCTAAGCTTGCTTATTTGTATTTAACATCCAGGAAGGAGTGTGTGAGGCTGAGGCCAAGGAGCTGGCACTGCTACACGTTTCCTTCATTCTGGATAAGTGGAATTTTATTGTTTCCTAGGTTTAAAAAAAGCTCTCAAGGAGTGTCTTTAAGTTGCAGTATTCCTGGCAGACTCATCTGTGTGCTGTGGCTGAGGGTTTTAAGAGGTGCTGTGGGGTGGCACTGGTGACTCTGATCAGCTCTGTGCCCTCTCTGAGGGCCTTCGTGTGGTGGAACAGTGTATGACTATGCTTAATGCCTCCATGGGAATGTCCCCAAGATGTGTGGTTGCCCCATAAGCAGTGAGCTTGCCTTATAGAGCAGCTCCCTCACTGGAGGAGAAGGGCTGTTTGCCCTGGTTCACCTGTCTGAACTTTCTGAAGTGGTGGTCCCAAAATCTTGGGTTTGTGCTAAGAAGGACAAGTATCAACAAGCAAAATAGTAGGGATGAAAAGAAACAGTTTATTTTCTGACATATGGAGTGTAGCAAGCTTTATGGGGGGGAGGGGAAAGCACATTTGTACAGGTTCCTGCTCCACAGAACCCCTTTCACTGGGGCCTAGATCCAGTGCATGTGTTGCTGGTGCTTAAGAGGTATAGAGAGCCATTGCACTGTGTTTCCAGTCCAGAGGGTCTCCAGCCATGCACAGTGGAGCAGTTCAGCTGGAATTTCATTAAGACGGAGATAGTATGTGGAAGGCATAGGAATGTTAATAGTTTTGTCTGCATGTTTTATTAAAATTTGCATCGTTTTCCATCTTATCTGAAAAAATAGTACTCCCAGCTGCACTAAATACTGTGGCATTCACTCGGTTCTGACTCACTCAAGGAATAGTGTGCACCCTGCAGAATCAGCAACAGCATTTTTTTTTTCAGCAATATAAAGCTTGGGTTCTGTAAAGTGCTGCCAATGGACCTCTCCTGGAACAAATTCTGGGATAAGAGGGAGGGAAAGTCTCTCAGGTTTATTTAAGATCTCTGCTTGTACTCTAATTCTATCTACTTGTGGGACTCTTCTCTTACAAAGTGCCTCTGTTGGGGATTATGGCATTTACATGCCAAAGGCTCATATTGGATATAAGGAGGATAATTATATTTACTCTCTTGTTGAGTTTGGGTCAAGCTGATGATGTTCCAGGCCTGTGAAAACCATAGGTAGGAGGATTTCTGACTGTAAGACTTGCCTCTGCACTTAACCTCTTAATAAAGTATATGCTCTGAGCTTAGTCTACTGCATCAGGAGTTAAATCACTTGTATTTCTCACTGTCAAATAGCTGGAAAAAGACGTGAGGGGAAAAAGATAAAGTTGTTAGCTGAAAACCTCAGAACGACGTAGGAGACTTGGGCATCCTAATTACACTGAAATTTGATTGAAATGTAGCAAGGTTGCTGTGTGTAGAATGAACCTGATTTTGAACTTCTCTTAAAATATATGAAAGCATGGGGAAAGAGGATGTAAAAATGTTCGTGCAAAAAATGCTTTCAGTGTGATTCATGTGACATAAATCCAAGGTGCTAGTTTATTTTTTCATTTTGCATTTCAAGGTCACGTGTGCCTCATTCAGCTGATAGATGAAGATGTTCTTCAAGTTCTAGTTTTTGGAACAACTTACTGCAATACAATTAGCCACATTACTAGAGGTAAGGAATTGCCATACTTGGGAAAATTGAGAGATGGTGGTTTGAAAACCATACACAAAAAAGTTTTTGCTTTTCTACAGGCTATTTTGAGCATGCTCAGTGGCAATAAATCTGTATTGCCATCTTTTATATGCATGTAGGTTTTGCAAGCCAGCAGGAAGTTATTAATCTATCGCTTACTATTAAGATGACAGTGATGTTTAGATCCAGAACTCAAGTAGAATGTGCATCACAATTGGATGCTGCTGGATAACAGTCCCAGAAGCTTCTTTATGATATGTGATGGATCTATAAGACAATTGTTTCAGGGCACTTGTGTATATTGTTAATATGATGCATGATGACGTGACCAATTATAGTAAGCTAATGTTCAAACAGCATGTCACAACCTGTGTATCAGTGTATTAGATCTCTTCTCTCAACAAACAAATGAAACTGAGCAAGATGAGATGAGAAGTCGTTGACCTCATAAAAGGTCAAAATCCTTTTATACTGACCTCCGTACTACAACACAATTATTAGAACATTATTTAAATCTGTGAGGAGGAGAATTGGCTTTAATCTTGAAATATGTGATTTGATTTGTCAGCAAAAAGCTTGTCATAAATTTCCAGAGGTGGAAAAATTAATCCATGGCTGAGGATGTGGTGCTAGAAGTGTTTCCAAATTCCTGTATGTTGCCAGCTGTGCTCCCAAAATAGGTGGTTGAGTTCAGGTGAGGAGAAGCTACAGCCTTGCTCCTCTTTTCTCATGTTAGGCTAGTAAAACTGGCTACATAAATTCTCTCTTGGGCTGTAGGTGTGGAAACGTCCCTCACTTCTGGGGTGAAGGGGAGTGTCAGGTATGAGCAGTTGTCCTTTCTGTTGCCTGGAATGTGTTTGATGGGCACCAGCCCCAGAACAAGTGTATGACATCTCTCAGCATCCAGTGTGTTTTGAGCTGGAGAAACAGACCTGTCTGATCTTTGTTGGCTGGGTACCACGAACAGTGACTTCACTTTCTATAAAGGCTATCCTCGCCACTGGATCCTGGAAATGGAAAAGCATCTAGTTTTGATTTTTGCATGCATGGTGTAGATGACAGAATTCGTAGTGTGCTCCCAAAGAAAATGTTTGTATATGAAACCACACTGCTTTGAAGTGACTTACTACGCATCTGTTTCTGCAGACAGTCAAATGCAGTGTGCAGGGCAAGTATTTCAGCAGTATGTGACTGCAACAAGATCATCTTTCTATTTTAGAATACTTTTGGGTCAGCGTGGTCACTCTGGGTACTTTTATGGAGGATTTGTGAACCTAGAGTTCTGTTGTGTGAGCAGAAACTTATGAGGTGACATAAGTTGAGAGGTAACCTTTCGGCAGAATGGTTTGAGTTAAAATAAAGGAATTGAAAAAGAGTACAATGACCAAAAAAATCTATAAAAATGCAATTGCGCTAATATAATTTTATCACTTATTTAAAAATTTAGTCGACCCAAAAGACTACCAAGTGTGAAATTAAGGAACAGCTCCTCTACTTTTATGGAAATCACTCTTCTTCACTTGTCTAATAGCCTGATTTTGTCAGATCATTTATTTCCATGGTTTTAAAATGAGCTTGACAGACAGAATTTTATAACACCACTTTACTGCAAATAAGAACATCATTTTCGCTTATTAAAACTGAAGCTTAGAGAAAGCATTAAAATTAACAGTTCACTCTGCTTTAACCTTTTGAATACTACTGTGACTTTACACTCCAGACTATGTGTAAGTAAGGACTTGGTGACTGCTGGGTACGTAACTCAAGCAGACTTCTCAAAGGACAGCTGAGCGAGGAGCTGCCCTGACCATACCTACAATCTGCTCACACTTGCCTTGATAACTCTGTCTATGCAAACATTTAAAACACCACCTACAGAAATTAATACTTGCTCCAGTCAAGGTAACTTCAGGCATCAGAACTGTGTAGTGAAGTGAGGTGGTGTGTCAGTATGTTACAGCAAACATGATCTGAGGTTACAGGCATGTTACTGCATACAGCAGACACCGTAAAATGCAGTCATTCTCCTAAGAGTTGCTTCACTCTTTGTATTATTTTCCTTTCTGAGCAATGAAAACTTTGACTGATCTTGGAGGTCACTGACAGATGATGAATTTTCTATTCAATAGCTGGCAGTAACTCAAACATGGCAATGGTAGTGGGACACGTCCTCCTCCAGCTTGGCTCATCTCCAGAGAGGAATGTCATCTTCATAGCTACAGCTGGACCTTATCCGCACTGGGGGGGATGTTCGGTAGTGACAGTTTAGATCAGGTTTTCCCATGCGTGTTTGTGCAGCCTTGTTTCTCTCTCAGTTGCACGCCTGGAGTTACTCATTGCCATCAGTTCTTGCCCTAGTGTTATGTTCTTTTTTTGAAACTAATTCAGTTAAAGAGTGGGAGTCCCAGGCCAGGCAGTGTTACTGTGGCTCAGGCTGCTCCCTCTTAGCCAAACCATGCTTCTGCTAACAGTGGTTATTCCTTGAAGTTAATGATGATGATAAAAATAGATTTTGTTCTTACATTGTCAACATTTTTAGTGGATAACAAGGACAGATCCCTTCCAGGATCTTCACTGGAAAAACTGATTCAGGCTGTGGCAAGACATTCACACCCTTTCTCTGCCAGCCCATACAACCTAAAAAATTAAGGCAGTAGTGAAAGGGAGAAGCGTGTCTGCCAAATGAGCTGAACTTGTGTCTCCCTTCAAAGGCTTCTGTACCTCGGCCCTTAGACTCACCCATCTGCAGGTCAGCAGAGGACATCTGTCTTTTCTCCAACCCCAGGGAAGTTTCCTAAAGTCTCATAATACCCAGGATGGAAGGGAAAACACTCAAAGTCTTTTTGAGTTTAAAAAAAAAAAAAGGGGGAGGAATAGGAGAGATTTTGCTTCTGGTTTTGACTATGGAGTTCATCCACCTTTAATCCGATCCATTTCCTCTCACCACTGTCTGGACAAAAGATTTTTGTTGTACTTCATTTCCTGCCCTCAAATGTTCTGCAATGGTGAAGATTGTTTCCATGCAGAGTCTTGTTGCTGCTTTTCGCTGAGTTTCATGTCAACAGTTAAAAGATTCCTATATGAGCTATAATGGTGCATTTGAACACCTCTAGAAAGAACTGTATAATTGAACAGGCTTATCAACACTGCGTTTCTCTTGCCACAGCCTTTTGGTCTTGTTACAGCTCAGCAGTGAGAGAACATGCTAGATGGAGAACATGTAGCTCACAAATTTCTCTACCAGCATTTGCTACAAGTCCAGGTTTGGTTTGAGTTCTAATTGCTGTATTCTTTCAGTGTGATTAAACCATCATTCCTTGCCTTTAAGGATCAATCCTCTGGACTGGAGGTTGAGAATCAAATTGCCTCTGTGCCCTGAAGTCTGAGAATCAAATGAAGAAGCTTACTGCATGGAGACTTCAAATTTTAGTTGAACTAAGTCTAAAAAATGACCAGAGAACTTTTTACTCTGATAGGGAATTAATCTCCCATTCCTACAAGAAGTGTTGGACAGGAGAGGCTACAGAGAATCGAGTAAGGTATGGTTGTGTTACTGGAAAAGGTACAGCCCTGTATCATCATCATAAATGAAAAAAGCCCTTCAGCAGCCCAGGCTGAAATTAAAGTTGATGGTACAATGATGTCTAGCAGTCTAAGTTTATAGTTCATCTACAAACTTGATATGAGATAAGGAAAACAAATTTCTATCAGGAATCCTTTGGCAGCAAGTATGGAAATGAATAAACTTTTAAATTAAAATTTCCTGTCATTGGGCATCTAAAAAGGACCATTAAGATAAGGTAAAAATACTTTGTGAACCACAGCTATAATAGCCAATTAGCCATCCAGTCAGTTAGTGTGCTGGAGAGGTACCATCAATTCTGAATTAATATGTGCTACAGCTTTCTCCAACCTAGCAAAAGAAATACAGCAATTGGAGTAACAAGTGAAGATGAGGTGGTGTTGGAATAGATTGCAACGCAGGGAACTTTTTTGTCATATGACACTGTCTTGCAAAAAAAGGTCAGGAGCAGGAATCATGAGTAAGAAATCTTAACACAACATTTTGCCTTGGATTTGAAGTAAGAACTGGAAATCTGTGTATTTTTCACCTCAAGACAAGGGCTCTCGCATCTCTGGCCTCCCTAGAAAGCGTTAAAGCTGAGATTTTAAATTTAGTCACAAGAACTTGAAGGGATCTTAGGAGGCATCAAGGCTGTCCTCTTGCCCTAGGTTAATATAACTGATCACTCCTGGGTCGTTCCTGGCAGATGCTTGTCTCGTTTTTGTTTAAAAACATTGTTTTGGGAAACAGCACAGTATGTCCAGGAAATACCTTCCTGTGCTTCACTATTTTGCCATACAACAGTTGTCTCTTAATATCCAATCTGAGTCTTCCTTCCTGTAATTTAAACCTGTTATTTCTTACTCTATTCATTGTGGCTTAGGGCAGCTTTGAATCCATTTCTCTTTTCTGCAGCCTTTAATGTGACTGCAAATTCTTATCAGGTTAACATGTAACATACCTCTTTCCTTAGCTGGCTTAATAATGCTGGTTAATTAACCTGCTAGCTTATGGCTTCTTGATTTATCATTGCATCTAGATTTTCTCTGCTTGGATCACAGCCTTGTAGAAGAAAGGTGCTTCAAACTGGTGTCACCTGGGGTCTTCCCAATATACAGAGCGTATGTTGTAGTATATGTGTGTTTTTATGCACCCAAGAATGGCATTCTTTGATTCATAAAAAAATTCTTTGTAGCCCCAAAACATTTTCAGGTATTTTCTTAATTTGCCAGGTTCTTCCTATAGCTCAGCATGCTTGCCATACATTCTGGTTTGATCAGTTCAACAAGTTTTATAAGCCTAGCCTTTTACTTTACCATTCGGGTCACTAATGAGAGTGCTGAATAGTACCTGATCTAGACCCCCTTTTTGATGCCTGTCTTTCATTTTGATAGTGAACCATTGATAATTGCTCTCTAGATATAGTTTTCAACCAGTTTTTCACCCACTGTGTTGTATTTTCATCAGCATTATGTGGGACATTTTGTTAGAAATCGGGAACAAGAGATAGCTATTTAGATGTGCTTGAGAGTTCAATGAGTATAGATGTATTAATATGCGTTTAGATTCTTTGACTGTTCAGTGAATGGAGGCACATTTTTACTAGTGCAGCTGGTGCTTTTAAAAAGTGATGCATAGAAATTCACTTGCTAATGAAAATTGCTAAGATATCGTAAAGTAAAGAAATTTTGTTCAGAAAACCAAAACCGACAGTGAATCTAATTACTAAAAAAGAAAGGTGTGCTGCTGTGAATTTGATTGAGATTTTATGTAAATCCCGTCCAGCTAGTCCACTCCAGCATTTGATTTACAGATCTAATGGACAATAAGTATGTGCATACTGCAGGTTGTGGGTAAGCAGCAAAGAAGCTGCTTTGGTGAGCTACGAACTTAAGTGAATGATAGACATCTTACCATTTCTACTGTGGCTATTGTCTACAATATTTGGTGTTGGGGATGATCAGAATACAGTGACCCAGAACTTTAGATTCATGGCAATAATTTTTGTGTAGAAAGCAGAGTTGCAAATCCTACAGGTATATCCTACTTAACAGCACCAATTGTCAAAAAACCCCACAACAACTATCATAAAAATAGAAGTAATAGTTGATGTGCACCAGTAAATCATCTTTAAGCACTTAGTAGTTTCCCAGGCTTTAATGTAGCCAGTGGTCTGTTTCAAAACTTGGTTTATTAATTTAATGTCTCTGCAGTCTATAGCTCATTCTGGAGTCGAAGCTGTATTGGGTGGATGTGACATGAGGGATTGTGTGTTTGAACCAATCCAGCAGACAACACATGCTTCCTGTGTTGTTATTCTTTCTGTGGGTCTCAAACAAAAGAATTCCAGATGTTTTGTATCCTTCAGTGAAATGTCTTGAATTAGGGGAAAAATTTCACCTGTAACATTATTCTTTTTTGATCAGAGCTCTTAACAGTCCCTGTTCTGAGTCTGCCTTCACAATCCAAGTACCTCACGGCAAACTCCTTGAACTACACTGCTGAGAAAAGAAGCTGACTCTTACAGTAGGAAACGTGTACTTACTGAAATAAAGGCTTAGTGTAAGACATGTAACTATAATTTGTGCCATAAGCTCTCCATGTGTTTTTATGCACCACTAGAAACCTCATTGTCTTTTGCAAGCCTTCTTCCATTTCAGTAATAGTAGAATAAATTTCAGCTCAGTGTTCTATCTCTACCCTGAGTCAGTTTAAACTGGGAGAATTTTATATACAAAAGAACAGGCCTCTGAAGGTCACATTTGACTGTATTCTCTGTAACATGCTTTATAATGTTGTATAATATGAGTTAACTTGGAAATTGTAAAAACAAACAAACAAAAAACCCAAAAAAACCCTCAAAACTAAAAACCCAAACCCACCTAACAACAACAACAATGCAAACCAAAAACTTGAGATGAGGGAAAACCCATGAGATTTACTCAGAACTTCAGAGACAGGTCACAGCACAGTTTCCTGGGTTTTGATCTGCTGAAACTCCAGTAGCTTCAGGGGATTCTGCTGATTTAGATCATGCAAGTGGCTGGGCTTAGATTGCACTAGTAGTGTTAAGGCATATTCAGGCAAACCCTTTATTCATCAGTTCTGTGATGAGCACTTCATGCATAGCATCTTCTTTATCATTCCTCCCCATAATTCGATGTTAACATTTTCCCTTTCCTTGGTCTTTAAGATGTAAATAATCATCTGATTAAATATCTCTTGAGAAGATTATGCTATGGATAGAGGACTGTCACTGCACCCCTCACAATCAATGTTTCACTTGTTTATGTGATATATGTACACCTGTGAGTAGTTGCCATTACCCTTGATTGCAGTGTGGGAGACTCCTAGCTTGAAACACAACCATGCAAAAATCTGTCTTTTTTTAAATAGTGTCTTTTTGCAAATGTAAAAGCAAGCAAATGCACTGACTGTAGATAAAGCAGCATTAACGCTGAGAAAAAAATATTGTAACAAGAGTGTAGCAGTCACTGAAACAGCTTTGGTCCTTCCATTGCTGTAATCTTGAACACTGTGGCTTATACAGAATGTTTTTCAGCAAAAAAAATAAAGAAAAAAATCCATTTCTTTCTAGAAATAAAATTCCCATAATATCTGATGCTAGGTATGCGCTGGGTTCAAGTGAGGCCTCAGCTACCTTTGCTTACAAAGTCTTGCCTGAGAAATGAATTCGCATCAGCTTCTAGAAATGCTACATGTGGGTTGAACACAGAGCTAGAGAGCTGTACAGAGCAGAACAACAACAAAAGCACTGTATCAAGCGTAGGGAAGTTTCCTACTAATATAATGCAGGGAATAGTGTTAGGTCCAGTGTTATTTAACATCCTTGTTAATGATCTGAAATAGGAGAGTAAACAGCTGGTTAATGAAATTCACAGATGATACTAAATTGGAGACATTATAAATATCACTGAGGGCGGTGAAATAATAGAAAGGGAACTGAGATCAGAAACATGCCAAAGAAATAAGGAAAGGAATGTCAGCTGGGACAAATGTAAGGTAATGCCCTGGGGGGAAATGGAAACAGCTCTGCCGTCTGGGAGGGGAAGCACGACAAGCAGTATCAGAGGCAGATTTCAAAGGCACCCCAGTTCTGCAGTGTAGCCTGGCATGGACCAAACCCCAGCCATCCACAGCAGCTTTGCACTGTAAATACAGCGCAGCAGTAGTGGCCAGGTCCTCTGCACCGCAGAGTGGGGAAAATGCTGGTGTATTACTGGTAGGATGCCTCCACCAGAGCTGAGGACTCCCCTCCTATGGGAAATCCTTTGCTGGCTGTTAAACTGGCTTTTAGGCCACTTTGCATTGCCACTGAGAGGCAAAACAGCTTTAACAGGCTGAGAATTTGATCTGAAGGACTATTTAAGGTAGCACAAAGAAAGAAAGGCTAGGAAGGGAGGGCAGTAGGAGTATGAAAATAAAATGTTATTAAAAATGGAAATTTCATCTGGATGTTAGGGGAAAAGCTCCTAATGGTGAGATGTAATTAATCTGCAGATTACAGTTTTCTGAGGGAAATAGTAGGAGCACTGTCACTTGGGAGCTGTTAACACTGAGTGGAGGAAACACTGGAAAATGCATAGAATCATAAGGTTGGAATAGAACTCTAAGATCATGAAGTCCAACCGTTGATCTAATCCACTAAACCATGTCTACAAGTGCTACATCAACATGGTTTTTGAACACCTCCAGGGATGGTGACTCCACCACTTCCCTTGGCAGCCTATTCCAATGTTTGACTACTCTTTCAGTAAAGAAATTTTTCCTAATGTCCAATCTAAACCTCCCCTGGTGCAACTTGAGGCCATTTCCTCTTGTCCTATTGCTAGTTGCTTGGGAGAAGAGACTGACACCCATCTCTTTACAACCTCCTTTCAGGTGGTTGTAGAGAGTGATAAGGTCTACCCTCAGCCTCCTCTTCCCCAAGCTGAACAACCTCAGTTCCCTCAGCTGCTCCTTCTAAGACTTATTCTCTAGACCCTTCACCAGCTTTGTTGCCCTTCTCTGGACACGCTCCAGCACCTCATTGTCTTTCTTGTAGTGAAGGGCCAAAACTGCACACGGTATTCGAGGTGTGGCCTCACCAGTGCTGAGTAGAGGGGGAGAGTCTCTTCTCTACTCCTGCTGGCCACACTATTTTTGGTAGGGAGGGTATGGGCTACATATGTGTTCAGCTGGTCTGCTTGGTCTTATCAAACCAAGATAAAAATCTCCAGTATCATTCACTATCACAGAGTGTTCTACATAAGAGTGGTGATTCTGGAGAATTTCCATACATCTCAGTCACAGAAGCAATTTCACCAAAATGCTCTTTCACTATACTGATATTTATTCAGTTAATTTACAAGCTTTGTTTCTTATCTGTGGCTGAATGGATGTCAGTCACACTGAAGACTGAAAAGGAAGAACAGCATTAAAACTCTCCTTTGCTCTATATAGCTTCCTTTTTCAGTATGTACATCTTCTTTGTTCTGTACTGAGAACATTAAAAAAGGTTAGGATGGATGTAAAAAATTTTACTACTGTAATTACAGCAAAAGGCTACCTGTCAGGAAAATAAATGCAAGTAGTCAAACATGGATATGGATCTGGCTTTGAACTGGGAAAGCCATTCAACCATGCTATAAGGAGGCAATGTTCCTAGTGACGTCAAGTGCTAGAGTACAATTGGGCTGTGAACCAAAACTGCCACATTGGAACCAAATAAACTGGAATTAAGCCATGGCTTGTTAGGCTATGCAGGAATGTGAAAACAGGACTGCATATTGTCCTGTTACTTTCCAAATGTTTCCAAGTGAACTTAGGGAGGTAGGTGAATACGTATACCTAAAAGAGTAGCAAAAGATTTATAAAAGTGTGATGAGGAAATATGAATTATCTAAGAATACAGAGAACACTTGGAAATTGCCAAATGCAAAATTTGTCCAAGAAAGTTATCTCCTCAGTACAAAGTCTTACACTAGGATGGCTTACTTAGTTCTTCCAGGATGAAAACACCTCCCTATTGGTATGTTGCATGTACTGGGACAAGTGCTTTGCAAACAAATAATCCTTTTCAACTTGCACATCCTTTGTGAGGTTGGGAGCTTGGCTAATGGTTGATCAAAAGTAGGTCTAGTGTGAAACTGCCAAGAACGTGAATTATAGAATGGTATTTTCTAGCAAGTTTGACAGGTATGCAAGTACCTAGTTTATGTATGGTGACATCTACTACTTGCAGCTGCATATAGATGTGGTAACACCATACTAAATATATGTTGAAAATGTGCACATGTAAGTATCTGAGCATGTACAATGCTTGATCAGATGTAGGGTGCACATAAAGCTGTAGGCTCACGGGATTGAGCAGAAAATCTCATTCCATGCATTTGAGAACCACTCTGTTAAGACATGCACTTGAGGTATCACATTAGATGTTGGGTACCACTTGATCATAACAGTCTGGCCTGCTTTGATTTTATTTTTCTTGTGGATATGTTGGTGAAACAATTTAGTTTCTTCTTCAAAACATTTTTATTTCCATAATTGGATGCATATGTCTTCTGTCAGTCTCCAAATGCACTAAAGGAAAGTTCAAGAGCATAAGCATAGTCTTAATTTTCTTCTGACTTACACCAAACAATGGCACTGCTCTGAGCCAGTTCCAGCAGTAAGGTTACATTAGGTTGTAGTTTGATCCTCTGATTGTGGCGGTGTCAGTCCTACTTAAGATAGCACAAGTAATAGGAGCTCTAATTCAAAGAGAGATTGTTTCCTAAAAATCATCTCCTAATGGTGCTGAGATACTGTAGTTATCCCAAATACAGATGTCTGTTGTGTGTTAGACATCACAGCAAGGTACCTACTGGGTAAATGTGGGCTTTTAAATAAATCTGTACGAGTTCATCAAAGCTGCAGATAATGGGATATTATTTAAAGGACTTACAGCGAATAGGATAGAAATGAGATGAGCTGTGGGAAAACGTATACTGGGTTTTGCTGATGTTATTCTGACAATGAGATCTAAGGTGTGGAGTCTCAACACCTGAGATGCTTTTAAAGGGCTAACACACCTTTGAGCCTTTCAGGGAGGTGAGTGGGAAGGTAGCTGGTCGTTGCCCTGCTTTCTGACAGCACCAGGCAAGTGCTCTGGCCACCCTGCACTGCAGAGTGTACTGGGCTTTGATGCAAGTTGTGGCTTGCAGAAGACAAGGAAGAGCTTTGTTCCCCAGGTGTGTAGCAGAGTTAGGGGAGGTGTGAGAGGTGTTAGGAACAACGGTCAGACCCTCCCACCTGAGTACCTGCTTGAGAGAAGCTGCTGTGGCTCCCCTGGCTTAGACCTTGCCCTAGGGAATAAAGTGAGGCTGGAGGAAGGGCTGAGACCCGGCTCTGTGGCTATTGGGTCTGCCTGAGCAGAACAGCATGGGACTTACTGCTGCCACTGAGGGCAAAAGGCCATCTGCGTAAGTACTTTGGGGCACACGCATGTGCAGCATTTTCTTTAAGATGTGAAGTAGAGAAACAACTTTCCTTTTCACAGTCGTGTCAAAGCACCCTGTTTTGTTTCCTGAGCTCTGGCAATTCAAAGAAACAGCCCACAGGCAAAAGACACCTTCAGCTTGCTGAGGTTCACACTTGCAGCAGTAGGTCAGCCAGCTTCCCAGGGCTTGGGGACCTGGCTCCACAACCCTTACATCAGCAAACTGATAATACCACTCTTCTTTCATGTGACATTGCCACAATCTTCTGCAAAAGGTAAATTAAAAAAATACTCTGCGTATATCTAGTATAGTGCAGCATTTACATGCCTCTGCTGCATTTTAACCTACTATAAATATATGAAACAAGGTTCAGGCTGCTGCACAGGAGTTGTGGAATTGCAGTAGCCGATAGTTCACATTCACAAATGAGACTTAGGTGAATCATTTTTTTGGTCATCCCTACTAAAGCCATTCACTTAGTTATAGCTGAAGTGAGTATAGTATATGTGCATGTAGGCATGATGATAATTTTTTGCACCTGCATTTGAGCTTACTGGAATTTGTACCACTTGTATTTATCTGTACTACCAAGAAGAGGCCTGATGAAGGGCTTGCTGAAGAAAACTAAAACATTGTCGTTCCCTTTCTGGCTTTGGATTAGATCTTCACTTTAGTTGTTAAGTTCTAGGACTTCAATCTTGTGTAACTATTTCTTCTACTCCAAAAATCTGACAGCAAAATCAAACACAATAGTTTCAGAAAACTGTCAATTTAATCATAATTTTATAATAAAGTAATACCTCATTGTTACATTTCATTTTCATCCACAGATTTTTAGAGTGCTTTAAAAGTATAATCTCCATTTTACAAATGGTAAACTGAACTTTTGAACATTACACTTTAAAAATCAACTATATTGTTGGTAGTGTATCAGTAATTAGGAGAACATAATACTTGCTCTTAGTTTCACACATGCTATTTTAATAAAAGGAAGCATTCAAGATTAACAGACAGTGTCAGTTCATGTGTATTGTGTTTACCTTTCCTGAAGAAGTACGTTACATATCTTGGATATTTGTCTGAGGAGGTGGGAGGGAGAGTAGAGGATCAGTGTTTGCCCCACAGTGCTTCAAAATTCCTGTCTTTAACAGCTCGCAAGACACTGATGCAGTAGGTGGCTGTTGTCAGACCCATTGTACAGGGGTGGAAACTCATGGACAAGGAGGGAAGAGACAATCTAAAGACACCTTTGTCATCAGGCCCTCAGAGTTAAGTGAATGTCAAACTTTATTAGAAGTTAGGAATCCAAGTGTCTGGAAGGTTTTAGGTCTTAATGATTCAGTGTTAGAAATGAGGTTAAATCAACAATAATGGTTTCTATCCCTGTGCTCCAGCAACCTTGTATTATGGAACCATTCTAGTTGTGTTAGAGAGACAACTTCTCCCAGAGTCAGTGTTGCTTATACCCTCTAATAGACCTACCTGGATAAAGAAAATACCCTTCAGATCAGTGGGGTTCTCCAGCCTGCTCATATTTCATGAAGATTTATGAAGTGAGCTTTGAAAAGGAGCTTCATCTATGATGGCTGAATGCTGGCCCTATGTCCCACAATTTGAAGGGTTGCTTGGGTTTCTTCAGGGAGTTCCAGATAATTGTTCTGAATTTTGCTTTCTGGATTAAACCTTCTGTTAGTAATTTCTAAAAAATATTACCAAAGCATTTCTAGGAAATATGGCTTTTACTGAAAACGGACTGTTTAATTTCTATTCCACTGCATTTTATGTTTATACTATCTGACAATTCTGTCTGTACCCACTATCCCTTCTGAGTCCTTGATGGGTATTAATGATGAACTGCTTCTCAAGTGTCTAAAATATTTAAATACCCTGTTGGTCATGTATGTGTTTTTAGAGCATATTGAAGAGTGAGGCATTCACAGAGGTCTCCTTCACTCTTATGCTTTCCTGTTTTCCTACTCAGTTTTGAATACTTGAAAACACCTGGGCTGGAATGGTGCAAATAAATGACATCTGATCAGAGCCTCGAAGCTGGAAATCACTAAGTTCACTTGAGATGAACAAATTTCTTCCAGTGTTCAGTGAAACTCCTCATGATGATGAATAGAAGTCCCTATAACTCCTGGAGTTGTTGGAGGCACTCAAACTGTTTCCCGCTAGTTGGGGGTTGAGAATGGGTTTAGAGAAAGCTTTTTGAACTGAGAAATGATTTTGACAGGGTAATCAAAATGTTCCATCTTGAAACTTTGGGCTTATTAGCAAGAAATAAAGAGTTTCTTCGTCCCAATTTCACTTCTTTCTTTGCCCTGCTGGTAACTCTGCTCAGCTGATTGCCTATGACATCTCAGAAATGTCTTACCTTTCACGTGTGCAGGGAGCTGTTTGCAAAGCGGCCCTGCATCAAACAGTTTTACTTTCTGTGGCCTATATTGCAGTAAACCTAATCAGTATTTATAAATCAGAACTTTAAGTTAAAGTAAAAGTTGGATTTTATAAACTAAATCATTATTGTATAGCTTCAGACTAATAAATCAGTCACTTTTATCCTAAGTGCAAAGTGAAGATTTATAAATCAAAGCATTTTATTTAGGAATTTCTCAGCATGATTTGTAAATCTGCTGTACAATTTGTAAATCCAGATTGGGGTATGTAAATCCGTTTCATGACTTATAAAGCAGTTGAATGTTTTAGCTAAATCTAATGTTTAAAATAATGATTTCTGAATCAAAACTTTCTGCTAAAGATTTACTGGTGAGTTTTATAAATCAGAGGCAAGATATATAACTCAAACTGTGAGAAGTGCAGATTTATAAATCCAACTTGTAAATCAACAGAAAAAACATCATGTTTTACACTAAATAATATTTTACAAATGGCACCTCATACATCATGCAATTGCCACAAATCTTCTGCATGGGAGTCAGGGTACATAATGTGTGACTGAATCAAAAAGAAAAACTGTGAGAAAGGCTGCACAGTGGGTTAAATGCTCATCTTGAGCCTTCCAAGACTTGACTTGTGTTACCTGTGAACCAAGTTCAGTGGTGTCGACCTAGTCAGTAGTGGACATTTGTCCAAATCAATACACAATGGCATAATTCATAACCTTGGCAACTGCAGTGGAGGGGAGGCCCCACACAGGAGTATCAGGGGTGTTGTAGACCATGATTGAAAAGCATTGGCAGAGCTATGTAGGGAACCTTATGCAGCACCTGTCTGCAATGCACCTGTTATAGCAGGCTGTCCCTTTTACAGGAGCCAAAATCCACCAAAAAAAAACCCAACCCAACACCAAACCAAAAAAACCGAAACCCCAATATTCTAGCAGATCTTTCCACTAATGTAGTATCTAGATGGGGGGGGGGGGGGGGGGGGATAAAGTGGGATTCTAGTTGTATGCAGATGTCATTAAAAGGATTTAAGAGAGGTCCTCACTTTAATTTCCAAAGAAATTCTTATTCCTGCAGTGGAATTTAGGGCCAAAAGCAAATATTGGAGAATAAGATTGTCCTATAGGTTCTGTAGGGGCTTCACTTGGTGGCTGGAAATTCTAATATGTATTTGAAGGCAGTGGGTTTGCATTTCCATAGCCATGGAAAACTGTTTTTTACCCATGCCATATCACTTGTTTAGAAACATCAATCTGCCTTTGGCTAGCTAGCGTCACAGCTCAGAGCTTTACCTCTTCTCCTACCTTCTGCCTTCAGTGCTCACGTGAAGTTGCAAATCTTGGATGTGGGGTATGATGATTGCGCTGCCTCTTCTGGTGCCTTTTCAGTAGGACAAGCAGAGCTATGGTGGCCTCTAGCTCAGGTACTCCCAGTCAGGATGCACCAGGATCTTAAAAGGTAGGATCTGAGACCTTCAGTTGGTATCCAAGTCAGAAGACTGTTACAGAGAACAATTATATGGGGAGAAGGTGTAGCTGTCCTTGCTTCTGACAGACTTTTTCACCTGGGAACATCTTCCTGTCACCTACCTGTGAGTGAAAATTATTTTGTGCCTCAAAATATTTTTTTAGAATTCAACTGTTGGGAGGTTAAAAAATTAGACAGGAAAAATCAAGCTGAGATTTGTAGATTAGTGCCACTAATTTTTTTAATAGGATCCTTAACTGACTATTTTTCAGTTTCAAGGTAAAGAAATTATAAATTAAATTTGCATTTAATATAATGCAACAGAATTCTATTCCGGAATACAAGAAGCTCTGTATATTCCCTAATGAAAACATTGAGTTAAAATAGAGTTGAAGTTGAGAGTGTATTTCAGTAACTTGGGGGTAAGAGAAATAACAGGGTGTTGTAATTATCCCTAAAACAATAAAATCCAATAGACATTAATAAACTTAAAAGAAATGCAAACATGTTAAAGTAGGAAATGCCTAATTAAGGCAAGTAAACAGCCTTCGCTGTGCCCTGTAGTGATGTCATATAGTAATTATATAACTATGCATTTTATTGTCCACTAGAATTGATTTTTTGATGATCCTTTGAATTTTGTACTTCTCCCTTGCTTTGTAGCATCACTGCATGGCAGAGAGATACAGCATGTGCGGAGGAAGGAGGAATGAGCCAGGATGTGGGGATAACAGACTAAGGGTAGCTTTGAGAGGAGAAGCAGGCAGAAGGGACTGTGTGCAGGGAGGAGAAGGGTCATTTAGGGACAAAGGAGCGTAAGGGACAATGCCACATAGCAGAGCGAAAACAAGGCTGGGCAAGTCATCTTTCTGAGGCCTTTTTGACGTTGCTAGTAACCGAGAGGAACTGTCTTTTTGGATTTCTTTAAAGCCAGACTGCAGGGTGAGTAAGTGGCAGTGCCAATGACTAGGGTAGGAATGTCTCAAGCAGGTTTTGTTCACCAGGTAAGATCTTTGCAGAACTGCACCTAGAGTCATAAAGTACCTTTTTCTGATGTGTTTCTTCCTACGTCTCTGCTTCAGAGACATCATCTGTTCTGCTGCAGTATCCCATGGAGCCAAAGCTGCCTTTCAAGGGATCATACAGCCACAGAGACTTTGTATTGGTGACCAAGTCTTCTACAGTGAAAACTGTTGATAGGAATCAAAGATTTCTTATGGCTTCTGCTCATTATAATCATTAAGGCTGTACCATGAAAATCAGTAACATTAGGAGTGGACATTCCCATAGCCTGTTACACAATTAAATAGAGCAACCTTTACTAAATCCCGCAATAACTATAACCTCAGAACAGTCCGCAACAAGCTGTAACTACTTGGAAAATTTTGAGTCTTTAATGTTGCTAATAAAATGTTTGAACCAGTGGAAGGCTGATAGTGCGTTAAAATGCCTTTTTTTTTTTTTTTTTTCTTTGATTGATACATTCCTGGAAAAATCATTCTGAGTTATATACTAGGAGAGGATATGGTGCAGTTTTCAAACATTACAAGAGTCACCCCTCACTGTTAAGTGCTAAAGCATAAAGCCTCCATTGCATTTTTGAGTTTCCTACCTCCCTTTGGATTAATATTCTAGTACAGATATAAGCTTATTTTTTTTTTTCCATTCCAATACTTGTGTTTTTTTTAATATCAAAGTTCTCTTGCAATTTTTCTCTTGTAAATGCTAGACAAATGGGTTTGTTTTTATCTTCTTATATAATGATTCCAAACAGGTCTTGAGTGAGTTGCAGTCAGTCCCTCAGAGAGAAATCTCTGACTGAATTTCTTCTTTGGGAAACAATGCAAAACTGTGTGGGCCTGGAACTGACCTGGCAGTTGTCTAAATACATTAGGATGCAGTGCTTTAAAAGGCAAGGTTGTGTATGATACCTCTCAAATGGTTGCACTTTCCTCAGCCAACCTTCTGTGTTCTCCTGTACAGACTGGAATTCAGGGGCAATGGTCAGAAAAATCTGGGCTATATTCCAGGAGGAGTAACAAAGTAGTGGATATTGAAGTGGTTTTGAATGCAGAGACCCCTACTCAAAAATGTCTCAAATGTTACCCTACTATTTGACATGGCTTCTTGACCTATAAAATTTTAGTTCTTAATAGGAGACAAAGTTGAATGGCAATAAAGTCATATCCTTTAAGCTGTATGGCAGTACTTGAAAAGCCTGTGTTGAAAGTAGAGCTATGTCTTATGTCATGATACGGAATTTCTGATAACACTAACCTCATCAGCTTGCGAAGAAGGTCAAATCCTGAGCTAAGTATGGGAATACGTACATTTTGTAAGCCTTTCTAAGCTCTGATGTTACTCAACCCTAGGCAGATCTTAGAGCCAAACAGCTGCTTCTTGGACCACAAATCCTATCTCCTCCTTGGACATGAAAGTTGACTATTGCCTGCAGTGGAGGGCACAGTGATTAAAAGGCTGTTGGCTTCCTAGAGCCTTGCCTACAGTTGTGGGTGGGAGGGCACTGATGAGAGCAATAATTAAAGTATCAGATAATCTAAGTCATTATCCTAATGCAAAACAGAGAGGACTAAACACATCAGCAGGCTGTGCTTCAGTGACTGTGATCACTAGAAGAAACTAAGATTATTTCCCTTACACCTAACGTCACATCTCAAAAAGCCTAACTGCGGTTGTATGGTTGCCTGACTTAGAGGCACATTACCAAAGCTAATTACAGTTTTCATACCCTCATGATTCACTCCCAAATCACAGAAATTGGTTTAAAGATTTTATCACCCCTTCTTCTTCTGAGGATGTATTCTGAAAATGCAAAAGGAAAATACGGAAGTAAAAAAGAAATAGATGTGGAATAGATGACAAAGGTACGTAAGATTTACTTGTTAGCTGTATAGTGTAGAATTAAAAATAGAATACTGTATTAATACCAACATCTTCTGGTTATACATGGTGACACAGTTATTCAAAGCTGATAGCTGAAAAGAGTGCAACTTTTCCGGCTATACATTGCTGCCCCTATCTTCTATGTTGTAGCCTTGGATGCAGCTTTACTGCTTGCATACTTCAGATGTCACTACCATTGGCATAAAGAGGATGGTGAAGTCATTTCTTTCATATTTTGTAGAATATAATTATGGAGATTCTTCTTAAGTACCAACTCAGGCTTCCCAGTTGTGATTGGTAGCAAGTAACACTGATGCTAATGATGAGCAGTAATAAGCAGTACTGATACTTAAACTCTTGCTGTCATCTTTTGTTATCTTGCTGATCTTTTCCCCTTTTCTGGCTTGTAACACTCATCTAAAAGGACTATATCATTATATAGTCATGGAAGATAATTTTCGTTGTGTTTGCACTTTTTCATACTATAAGAGAACTGAATCTTTTTTTTTTTTCTTTATGGTAGTAAATGGTTTAGCAAACTTTTAATATCAAAGATTTAACCAAAAATTATTCATAATTTTCTTGAAGCTTTTGTGTGCGAGGGCTTCTCATCAAGTCTTTACTTTGTTTGTGACAAACATAACTCGTAAACTTTGTCTGACATGAGAAAGCAGATAATCTTCTGTTAGTAAGTCATATTTCAGTTTCAGAAAGAGAGGGAAAAAAAATTCTGAGAAAACAAAATATTCTAAAAGCTGCTATTCATTTTGCAAAAAAAAATTTCGTCCAAATTTTAGGAGAGATTTCTACCATGTAAAGGTCTGGCTAGCAAACTTGCTAGTAATTCAAGTGAAAGGAACAGATCTTCAGAGAGAGCAATGACTGGTAACTGGTAAAGTGCTATATGGGTTTCTAATGCCATTACCCTCAGAGGTAAAGGGAGAGTCTAGTTATTCTGGGCCGCAGCCTTCTAATGTGGGTCTTCTGTCTTTGCTTGACAACTTAAATGTCCCTAGCTCCCATTGCAGGGTGATTTTTTGCATAAGTACCTGCTTTGATCCATGTTGCAGTGTGGTTTTTTCTATCTGAGAGCTGGGAGTCAACCTGGATATACAGAGACGTTCAACCACAGAGGTTTGAATGACAATCTACTCAGATTACAGCTGAAAAAAAGTGCACAGGATAAGACCAAAGGACATCCTGTTCTACCAGGAAGCAAAAAACCACAAACTGTTTTGCGAGATGAGCATAAGAATGACCCACAAAGTCATCTGGCTTATAAAAAAGCTTTTATGCTAATTTCTTTAGGTAAGGATTTAAGAATATATGATGCCATTTTGTCTCAAAAGTCAGTAGAGGAAGCTTTTTGAGTTCAACAGTCTGGTATTTGTTAAGTTTTTGGGATGAATGACCTGGAGGTTTCTTGATTATTGATGCAAGGTAAAGTAATTGCTAACGCAAACAGAGAGAATCCTGCTTCCTGTGTTCCACCAGAGAAACACAGCGGGATGCAAAAGGTGCTGTTCCTTTCCTGCCATTTGCTATCAACATGTTTTTGCATCCAAGAGCCATGGAAAGAGCCTAAACTTCTCTCCTAGCTAGTCAGAGCTCTTTCAGACTGACATAAACTCTGGAGATATTTTGCTTCTTAAAATATGTGGGGCGGGGACCATCACTAAACAAGATTCTCTGTCCTTTTGTTACCCTTTTCAAGCATTTTCTCCTGTGTATCATCCTTAAAACTGGCAGCTATTTCATTCAAGAAAAGAAGTGCTTTAGGAAATATTGCCTCTGTGGTGGCTGCTTGGATTCATCACATGCAAAGCAGACGACACACAGGTACACTCCTGCTTTGTTTTATACATGCACTGGAATGAGATAATTTAGGTTGGAAGGACCCGTGGGGCTAGGAAGCCCAAGCCCTCGTTCCACACAGGGCTATACTGAAAATTAGATCAGGTTGCTCAAGGTTTGTCTGCCTTATGCAGACAAAAAATGAAAACCTCCATGGATGGAGATTCTCCAGCCTTTCTGGGCAAACTGTCCCAGTGTGTAAATAATCTTGCTGTGAATTTTTTTTATCCTTTTAGCCCATTTGGATTTCCCCTGCTGCAACTTGTAACCATTGCCTCTTGTTCTTTTGCTGGGCATCTCTGAGAAGGGTCTCTGCTATAACATTGCCTTAGCTAGTATAGAACAGCAATTAGATTCTCCCTAAACCCCTCCTCCTCCAGGGTAAACAAATTTAGTACCTTCAGCCTCTCCTCTCTTGTCTCCAGTCCACTGGACTCTCTCCAGTTTGTTGATATCACTGCTGAACTGTAACTATAGTTTTAGCTATAAAACTAGTAAAGCTGTTACTAAGATGACTGGCCTGTGTGATACTTGTAGCTCTGAATAAATATCCAACCATGTTTTTCTCTTTCATAAAATTAGCCAAAAGGGTTTGTGTAATAAGGATACTAAAATAATCTTGATTATACTTGTTTATATCAATTCTCATCAGACACGATAAGTATTAATGCAAGAATGAGTGTAAAGTAAATGGAGATAATCACAAAACAGCACTTTAAAACAGAATTGTCATCCAGTGGATCATCCTGTCTACAAAGGATGACAATAAAATGTATCAGTTGGCCTTGTAATTATTAGCTTTTGTATGTCCTTATTCCTTATGAAACTTGGAAATTGGATTTTAATGTGGAATCAGAGTTTTGATACATTAAGGTGGAATGGGTTCAACACGTGATTTTTGATAGTTAAAAATTTTGTTTGTGTGACTGTATATATATATATATATATTTGGACTTAATGATCTTAGATGTCTATTCTAACCACCTAATGATTCTGTGATCCAGGACAGCATGTGTTAGTCTGCTAACAATGTGTATTGTTTGATTTTAACAAGACAATCAGGGGAAATTGAGATTGAGGAAACTGACAATTAGATCAGATTTAATGCCAAAAGAACCCCGAACCCAAAAGGAGGTCATACAGAATTACAGCAGTGGGAGTTGCCTGTGTAATATCACCTGATCTGGCTAGATCTTTCTAAGGAAAGAAGGGGAGCTTGGGAATTTAAGGGAGGCACTGAGATAATGCAGATGGGTCTGCTAGCTCCATGAACTGACCCATAGTGACATAGCTGCTGAGGCGAAAGGAAAGACTATGTACGTGCTGTTTCTTTGTAGTTAAGTTTCTTTCCTGTTTTTTACTTTTAAAATTTCCTTTCTTGCATGTGAATGGTATACAGTGAAGTTAAGCCCTGTATTTTGGCACTTTAATTATGCTATTTAAAGTGCTTCACTTGGTGATCTCTGAGAGGTTGTGTCTAAAAGTGTGGCTGTTGCAATGACTGGGAGGGCCTCTTGCCCACTGGGATGAAGAGTGGGATGGGTGAGCTGCAGCCTCAGTGCAGGTTTTGATAACTAAATGTATGCTATATTTTGGTGTAACCTTGAATATTCATTTAAATGGCTGTGCTGCTAACAAAAGGATATCCAAGAAATGGATCTTGAATTGGGTATACATGAAAGATGCTTGTGATTGTACAGTATTTTGGCATGACCTTGGACATCCATTAAACATGTCTGCCTATGCTGCAATGGTAAGTGCTGCTGGACGCATGAAGCTCATGACGTCTTTTTGCTTGTGAAGTTCTTTAGAAAGATAACTGAAGAAAAGCTTTAGTCTTTCTTTCGTCTGTTTTTGCTCTGCTGTTTATTTACTTCCTTACAATGACTGATATGTTTTCTGGGCCATGCCCAGATGATTAGCTGCAGTTTAGCTTAAGGCTTCATAAAGAGTGGCTGTCAAATGAGTTAGTGATAGATGAGTTACATCGAAGTGATATATGTAGATCTAAGAATGACAGCTCTTGCTACTACTTAGGATTGTATTAAAAAAAAAAAAAAAAAGTAGTTGGAAATTTCTAATTTACAGAGAATTAATTTAAGAGATTATGTTTATTGTCCTGGCTGTGGAAAGCATGTTCCTTATTCCATCATCTTGTACCAGTCAGGCTAGTTCTCCTTGAAGTTGGTAGGCAAACTCCTGATTGATAATGAGGAAGGACAGGTGTTATTGTGTGAAACCAGACATACAAGTGCTGCTGAGTTCAGGACCTCAAAGAGCAGCTAGAGCCCTCCTTGCTGTTATCTGTGCTGTACTTCTGGCCTTCAACTGTGTGTGCAACACCAAGAGCCTGGCTATTAGTGAATCAAACTATAAGTAGGGTAGAGAAGTCACTTAAAATTAATTACTTTAATGAATTCTGAGTATTACCTGATTGATTTTTTTTTTTTTTTTTTTTTCTGGGTGGTTCTCTGCCCTAGTCCCTGTCCTGACTGGTGATGGTGTTTATGTACAGCAACACATAGCATGGACTTCTTGGAACTGCCTGTGTATGCTAGGAGGTGAATAGGATGTGAAACCCATCTAATTTTGACAACAAAAGGTGATTTTTGTGGTAGATGAGGAAATAGGACAGCCTCTTCATGGACGAAGGAAAAAGAAGGATTCAGATTTTCCCATGTCAGAAGTTTAATGGCAGTAACCATATTTAAAAAAAAGTCCTCACTGGACATATTCAGGCTTTTCAGGCTTTGTTCTATTCTTTTTAAAACATGTTAATTATGATAAGGTTAGTATCAACTTAAAGTGTTGCCAAAAGGTTTCTCTATATGTTTATGTGTGTATGATCACAAGGCATGCACAGTCCATGAATAACTGGAGGACTCTGTATGGTCTGATACTGGTTTAACTTTGCCCAAAGTTTTGTGGAAAAAGGATTCAAGTAAGAATTCGTGATTATTCCTTAGTAAATGAATTCAAAGCACTTGATGTCTTTTTCTACCTTAGACTGTAAAAACAAGAACACTTATGCTGTTAGCTGGACTTTGAAAATGGAAATAATTATGTAATTAAAAATATGCTTCAGTTCTATTGTACTATCCATAAAATTCCACAATCTTAAAAACAACATGTTTTGAAGTATTTTGCTAAATATAATTCATGTAACCGAATTTTATATACTACCAAGTTGTGCAATTAAATAGTACATGACTATTTCTTACAATTAAAGATTGCAAGGATCTTCCTACATACAATATGATATATTTAACAACTTTTTATGCTAAAGAGTTGACATAGTTAATGTTGTAGTCACTGAATTCAATTTTAATTAGCCAAACACTAGTTTGAAAATGTGAGCTTTTCATTGACTGACATTGCTCATATTTTTGCTGCTTGTTTTCCCCATAGTTCTTTCAAATTATGTATGTATAATGTGTTAATGTTCATTAAATGCTTTTGTCATTGAAGGTGATGCCAAAATTATTGCAGAGTGAAGAGAAATATACCTGTGTGTGTTTTGAAAAGTGTAGCTTGAGTCTTGGTTTTGTCTTGGACCAAACAGTGTTTCTCTTCCTGTTCTTTGTCTATATGACAATAGATCCATGACAACTACCTTTGAATAACATGCAGGTTGTTTTATCTCAAAAATGTTAAGAGAGAAAAAGCTGGGGAGAGGGTAGAAAGCCAGTAACATCAAGTAGAAAGTGGATCAGGACCATTTGATGGTCTCAGTTACCCAGGCTGAGATCTTGTCACTGAGTAGCTTTGAATTATATAGAAACCAGAAAAACTCGGTGGAAAGATTTACACCTTGAGTATGGATCCAGGAGAAGTATTTCTTGAGGGATGGTTTTTAAAGGACTTCCATAATTTATTGTTTGATTCTGAATTATAAAACAGGGAAAAGGTGATATTAATTTGACTTTGTTATAATACTTGCTTTGCACTGTTAATCCTACTATCTATATAGCTGGGGAAAAGATACCACCTGGTTATGGGCTAGAAATTACCATATTAATGTTTTATTTGTGTGGGAATATAGTTGCGTTAATTAATGTTTTGATGTGGTTACCAGCACTTAGTGGTCTCTGAATGTCCCCTGCTGACTTAGGGAAATTAAAAACATTCAGATATAAATGTGGTGGGGCCAGTTATACCATCTTTACCTGTGTATTCAGGGGGATTACCACTTTATGAAGGATGGTGGTGTGGACTTGTGCCATTGGGGAGAAGAATTCCAGAGGAGGAGTGAAGGGTGGCTGGGGAAAAGGAAATGTGGGAGGTGTTAAGCTGAAGGGGGCGTTTTCAAACACTGTGCAGCTTGACTCCGGACAAGGCTGGCTGTCTTTCAGTATTGATAGTTATGACCTCACTATATAAGAACAACTCTAGGTGCCTGTCTTGCTACAGAAGTGTATTCAAAATTCAATGTTATTTCACAGTCTAAAAGATCCTTCTTTTTCTTTAGTCACAATTGGTTCACTTTATTATTTCTTAAAACTTCTGGTTTATTTGCTTTATTTTTCCTGCCAAGAGAGGGACGAGGAGAGAAGTCCCCAAAATGTAAAAAAGGGATATGAATGAGGAAAACGGAATGTTAATCTTGAAGCTGTCACTTATATCCTTTGCTTTACTTTATTCTAGCTTTCTCCCTTTGTTTCCCCTCACTTTCTTCCTTCTACCTCATTTGTTCATTTCTTCTCCTCTCAACTGCCATTATTGCCAAAAAGAATATTTTAATTGACTGGACAGGCATTGTATTTATGCCATTGATAGCTCTTCTATACTCAGTCTGCAGATCTGAAAGAGTTAAATGTACCAGCACTCTGTAACCTAGATAAAAAATATGCATTTTAATTTCTAATAAAAAAAATCAAGCAGGTATGAATAGCAATAAAATTGCTCAAAATGTTTAAATTGAAGGAAAACAATTGAAAATGGATTTAGAAATATAATGTTTAGTTAAGCAAGCTATAATGTTCTGTTATTTTAATCACTATTGTGAAGCAATTTAAACTATGCTGGAAGAGAATTCTTATGTTTTAACGTATAATTCTCTCCCTCTCCCAAACAGTCACCAAAATTTTTTTAATGTTTCAGTCATATTCTATAGTCCTTGGCAATAGTATGCTCTTTGTGCAAAGGTTTTCAGATTTTTGATCTGTTTTCTGGTTGGCCCTAGTACAGCCAGTCCTAGACAGAGCAGCCAAATGGACCTCTAGGCTGACATGTGAAGAACTACATGCTTTACCTAAGTCCTGGAACAACAAATAACCAAAAAAATCTACTACTGAGAGAGAGATGCAAAGGATTGAGTATACGGGAGGAGTTTTGATTCAGTGGTATCTCTGTTATAGAGTAAAGCTTGTCCCTGCCTTTCTTGGCAGGGTAAATGGGGTGCATTGCTATGCAGTTAACAAAGGCTGAAATCTCAACTCTGGGCTATGTGCTGCAAACACCTGGAGAAAGATTGTGACTTGAGGGAGGAAAAATAGGATTGGTAACTTCTAGAGTCTCCTCCTGCCCTGGTTCTCTGATGGCCCTAACCAGTGACAGTTCAGTGCTGGCACTCTCTTCTGGATAACTGAAACCTTGTTCAGATGAATGCTTTTGCTTTAGATGCTTATCTGGAAAATATGTAGGCATATTTCCAGCCTTTGTTCTGATTTTTGTGACACTTTCTTGATTCCTCTACCTGCACTGAAGGAAGTGGGTCTATCTTGCCAGTTGTTGTCGTCCACACAGCATCTTCGTGGGTGACTTTAACAAAACTTCTATCCTTGTCCTCCATGTCCTTCAACGTAGGCTTGTAGGCCTGCACTGCTGGCTATACCTCACCGAGGACAGTGCAAAACTCCTGACTTTTTGGCACAAGTGTTTGCACACTTCTGCCACAGCAGAAAAAGAGATACTTGTTCATATGGATTTAGAGGCTTATCTTCTTAGTTGTTCTAAGAGAGTCTCAGTTCTTTAAGGAGGATGAAGTGGTATCTGTGCTCAGTCAGCCTGGGAGTGCTAATCTAAGGAGGGCTCTGGGCATGTCTTGCATGCAGACCATGCCTGGAGGAACTGCCATGTTGCCTTCAGCAGCTGCCCTGGGTGGTGAGGGGTAAGGATGCTGTGCCAGCAGGGCAGGGCCCACTGTGTGCAATGATTTCCCCTTTGTGGCCCTCTCCTTCTCCCTCCATATGGGACCGTGGGCAAATAGGTCTCCCATGCTGACCCCAGCATTACCTCACAATTGGTTTTTTCCATTCTTTTAAATTCCAAAAGAAAAGCAGAGAAAAGAGAAAATCCTGCTCTGCTCTGTGGAGCCCCATGTTCCTACTTGGATCTTGTGGTGCTGCTCCAAATGGATTCCTTGGGAGAGAAGCCATGTTGGTGATAAATCACTGTGCCTGAGGCTTCAGAAGAAGTAAAGAGGGGGAGAAAGGAAGTGCTTTTCCACACCTTTTATTTTCAGGGTGGCTGCAGTTGTGGGGACAGAACCGTGGGCTGCAAAAGGAGGTTTCTCCCCTTAGTCACACAGTTCTAACAGAGGGAACTTTAAACTGTAAATGCTTCCTATGAACATAGGAGTGAATGGCACACATGGCGACACCTTGATGTTCTACATGCAGTCCCTGCCACTTTTAAACAAGCTTTTTCGTATTTAGAGTGTGTTTATTAAAGATTTGGGCTTTAGAACAGGTACTAAATCTCTGCAATGTACTGAATTCCCATTCTGTGAGACTTCAGTGCCAGCGCTGAACTGAGGGGTGGCGGGTGAACTTAAATTAACCCAAGAGAGGAGGGTGAATGCTGCTTTCAAGCAGCAGATGCTGCAGCACCAAATAAGCATATTGCACAATAAATAGCAGTCATGGCTTTAATTAGGAATTCAATTGAAGTTGGAAACCACTTGCCTACAGTAAAATTGTCCTATTTAACATTTCTATCAACATATTTTTTTATCATTGGCATTGTTGTTTTTAATTTAACTTTCAATTTTAACTTTCAATGTAATAGATAAAATCTTTTTAAAGACTGCATTAATAATTCTTTCTTCTGAATCTATCTTGATCTTGTGTTTGAATCACAGACACTGAACAAATCTGAGAGGTTCAGGACAAAAAATAGGCAAGTCTTTCAACTACCTGTCCAAATTTTGAATATCTGTGCTTTTGGATCACTAGATCTTCCTGGAACTCCAGGAATGTGTGTTTAGCACCCATACAAAACGCTTTCTTTGACACCTCTGGAGTGGTGGATTGCAAAGCAGTTGAAAGGTGACAACCTGTCAATATGTGGCTCAGAGTTAGAGGAATAGTGGCTTCTTTTCTAAACAGAAAACACAGACTACCTTTAGGTATTGAGCTTCCTAAGATGTAAGTGTTCAGGAAAGAAAAAAAACACGAATGTGCTTGGTTTGTTCCACCAGTGTGCTTGTAGATTACCTATTGCAACTGTAATTGATGTTTAACTATGAGGATTAGCTATTTATTGTGTAGGCAGCCTGGAGAAGGCTTTCCACGCTTTTAGTGGAGGATCAGTGCATGATAAGTAATTCCTGGTGCCTGCAGAGACACTTATGTGATGATGGCAGTAACAAGCTGACAAGATGATGTGTGAGATAGAGCAGATGATCTGCTAGTGGGAATCCTCTGGATCTGTCCGTAGAGGTGTTGAACTGGGACCCATAGATCACAAAGCACATGCCAACAAATAAATACATACCTATATTATAAACACACTTCACAAATTATTGTAAAGCCTTTATTACCAGAATAGTGCCCCCGTTCTGAAATACGGAAATATTACAGGAAAGAACTTCATGAAGGATTAGTAGGTAAAAAATGCAAACAATCATGCAAAAGAAATCAACTCTCATAGTACAGAAGGGGGTAACTTCTCCTAGCCCCAAGTTTGCTGTTATCTCACTTGGGGAAATTCTTTCCTGATATAAGATCTGGAATTTGGAGTAATCCTAGCCATGTAAGCAGGAGGCACAAATTAAACTTTTGGGAGAGTTTAATACCTACAATGATACCAATGTTTTCTACCTTTAATCCTCCCATCAGATGTGGGCAGTCTGTATTGTTAACAGAGTGAAGTGGAAAAACAAACCAAGCCCACTAAACTCTGCAAAGAAGTTTTACCCTACCCCAAATGTATCTGTTCAAGCAGAAACTATGTGCAGAGCAGGGACTGTGGCTGAGCCTTGTTAGCTGGATTGAAACTGTAGCGTAATAAAACTATCCTAAATTGTAGACATGCATTTATTCCCACTCTGGTTAGGAAATAACTTTCCAAAGCCTAGATCACACAAGCAGTGTTTGTGCCGAGTGTTGTAAGAGCATGTAAAGAGCTGAAATTCATCCAACATGGAGCTAGATGTAATCTGTTCAAAAGTACCCTGGGAAAAATGACATATTAGTAAGTATATCAAAAGAAAAAAAAAAAGGACTTGGAGTAAATAACTTGACACTGTGAACTCAAACATGTTGGAAGAAAACATAGTAAGACAAAAAGAAGCAAACAAAATTGCTTTACAATTCTATTGTACTGAACTCTGAATTTTTGGAGTAACTTATGGGCAGTTAAGCTTCAGGAGGCAGCCTGTGTGTCAAAAGTTTGACATACAATGTTCCTTGAGCTCTCTTAACACTCTAATATAGCTTGAATTTACTTGTCAAAAGTGGAGAAAGTGGTGGATTTCTAAATCTCTGTGTAATTTCAAGCAATGAGTCATAATCAATATACTATTCCCAGAACTATAGTTAGGGAGGGGATAAAAACAATGCAAAATCACACAGGAAGTAAGGAAGTGAGTTTCTAAAGAACTGTAGCGGACAGGATATTGGCTACTGATACTGTATCCAGTTATTTAAATAAATGATGCGTGGAGGTTTTTTTGGTTTTAGTAAACAGTTTTCCAACAGAAGGACTTTTTTTTTTCATTTAAGATTTACCATTTGGGGTGATTTATTTTGCTGCAACTTATTTTGAAAACACAAAATTCTGATTTCAAGTTTTGCCAAAACGATGTTCTCCCAGAGAAACTGTTCTCTTTCAGCGTGGATGCTACATGAAAAAATGTCTTTGAAAACATATATTGAGAAAGTAGTTTCTAAAGCAGTTTCTAAGGCTTATTTTGTGAAATTTTGCAAGGTGCTTTGAGATCTCAACTCTGCAACATATTTGTTTTTTACAGACTGAAGTTATTTGCACAACTGGAGTAGATTTCTGTGCAAGGCATATGCACAGACTAAGAGGTGACCTATGGTGAGTGTGTTAACGGGAGGAAACTTGACCAGAGTGTGGAATAAATGCTGCTGCCTTGAAGCATACAGATCTGCTAAAATATAAGTGATACATGTAGCCTTACAAATAAAACCAAATCAAATTCAATGCCTGAATTTCATCTGTCAGAGATAGGTTGGAATCAAGATCTTGCCTTTCCCAGTTCCTTCTCTTCGAGTGATCTTGGATTTTCTTTGTCATTTTAAAAATCTCAAGGAGAGTGCTTTGGATGTGATCTCTTTATGCCCTCCATCTTCCATTTTAAGTATGACCAGGATTAATATAACATATGCAAACTAAATCCAGGCTATTGCATTTACCAACACTGAATTTTTATGAAGATAGGGTAGCTTTTTAATAATCCTCCCTGGCTTTTATTTGCCTTCCTGTTTAATATTTCAATGAAAAAAATATTTGTTACCATTTGTTATTTTGCAATTTATTTTTGTAAAAGTCTATTTGTGTTGCTTTTGGCCAGAGAGTTACTGTAACTTGCTCCAAATTGCCGTCCTCCTGGAGCAATCCATGGAAATGTGTTGCTATTGTGTTAGTACCAAACTATTTCATATCTAGAAGACTGAAATCACAGGGACAAATGCAATATTTTTCTTTGCTCGACTTCTGTCTAATGAGCTCTGCTGTTGGACAATTGGAGATCTTCATTCTAGCCCTCTTCTTGCTAGTTCCTGTGTGACCGAGTGCATGAATTCTTAATATTCCCATTTCCCCATCTGTAAAATGGGAATTTTTATACATTCCAGCTCTATAAAATTTATAATGCAATTAATGGGATATTGACAGAGCAGTCTGAGACCTCAGGTGGTAGGCACTGTATGTAAACATTTCAACAGTTTTATTATTTCTTCTAGGTTAAAAGTAGAAAGGTTTAGGAATTGCATTTGGAAAAAGGCTAAGAGAATTTGCTTGGCTGTTGCCAATAGAAGTATTATGACCATCTTTCTTACTATTTTAAAAAAAGTCTCTTATCTTGACATGCATGTATTTAAAATATTGTCCCCATTCACTTATTTTTTTCAGCAAACTCGTTGTATTAAGAGGAAAGCCATTATTTCTTGCACAAAAGAAATAAAAGTGAAAGTGAAAATAATTTTGTGGGGTTTAGACCTAATGTTCTGGTAATATTGACCTATTAAAATTCAGTACAATACATTACATTAGTTGGGAATAGCACTGGCTAACCCAAAGGATCAGGACTAAGAATAATGTTTCTCACTATTCTTTTCGGCTGACCTTTTGCTTAGCTGTGAGCTAAGGTCATTTTCACTCTTGGCTGGGCTTCCTTGACAGCTAAGATGGCTTCTTTATGAAGCTACTGAGATAAACTAGGGTTGTGCATTCATTCACATTGCTAAAACCACTTCATCAAATACTGCTTCTATATAAAATACTCCTGATCTAATCAAGAAAACATCAAAATCCTACAAAGTGCCCTTGTTAATGCTGTCACTTACTACCTAGACCATTTTTCAAGATGATTTAATTAGCAAAGTAAAAGAACTTACTATTCTTTCAGGACTATTCACACAGTCTAAATGTATGCTTTGGCTTAAGATATAAATAACTTGCATACACTAGTAGAAAATACATGCAAAAGTAGCACTGACATTTAACAGCAAAGCTATATCTTTTAGTCAGACATGGTCTTATTTTCTGCCAGTATCACCAGAACCCCAAAGCCCCATAGTAAGAGGTCTACCTTTCCTAATTTTCAACCAGAGATGGGGTGAAAAAGAACCGCTGCTGGAAAGAACTATGCCTGGCAAAAATGTGGTTCTGTCTTTAGTTTTTCCAGAACAGAAATGGCTTTCCAACACCAAGAACTCTAAATGATCCAGAAAAGGAAAAAGTTGGAGGAGATAAATGCTTGCCAAAAAAAAAAAAAGTGCAGGTGCCCTATACTTATATGCTAACCCATAAAATTTGGGTTAGTGAGGGAAAACTAAAAATAACATCAAGAACCAATGATGCGACTCTATTTTAACCCTAGAAGCAATTCCCCCTATTCAATAAAGTGTACACTTACTGAGTTAATTGTCAGCGTATTCTTTATTACTATTTCATAGTTATAATATCAGAGTGCTCCTAAGGTATAATTGAAGATTTACCTAGATTTATGAGACTTTATCATCACCAACAGGGTTAAAGAATGCCGGGGAGACCCATTGTGCAAGGGTTTTGCTCAGCAGTTTCCACAGCAGTAAGGGCATTGCAGAATTACTTCAGTGCGTTAGAAAAGCTTGACTGTTTGGCATTAATGAAAGGGGCATTATTAGAAAGGGGATGGTATGTATGTTAGGCCAACTGTGGGTCTCCTTACCTTTTCTGAAAAGGAGAAAAGGGGAAAAAAATAAAAAAGAATGAGAATCCAAAACAACAGGATGGATGTACTGTGAAGAGTGAAATTAAATAGGAAATTATAGTTATAATTTATAACAACATCAACAATGATATTCTGGAAAGTTGTCAGTGTCCACACAGCCCTCTATTTCCTTGATACAGATATCCCTGGTAATGGATCAGTGCTCTTCCACCTGAATTTTACACAGCCCACACTTTTAAATGGTAAATAAAGAGTGCTGAATGTAGGCTTCCAGATGTTACCATATTTATTACATAACTGTTCATTGGATGTATTTAGCAAGCATAGATGATAGGATGAGCCTGGAAATCCTGGAAGGGGTAGAAAATCTGTAGTGGTATTTTAAGACAGTATGGTACCTCACCTTGCAGTTTATTATGTATAGGATCAAGCTGCAAAAGCCAAACCTGACTTTGATTAATGCTTTATTCTTCAAAGGATTTCTCTGACTTAAACAGGACAGTCTGAGTGGTCAGAAACCACTGTTAAGAGTTCACAATTTGCTTTTCTCTTTGCTGCATTTAAGCATACCAAAAAATGGTAAGACATTAGAATAGAAACATGATTCCTATATTAATGACAAATTCTTAGGTGATGAATTGTATATGAATTTACTTATGCTTTCATATATAGATCTTGTTAGGAATTACTCACCTCTCCTATATTCAGAGTCTGTGTCACTGTGGTAGTTTATAGAGGGCAAAGGATGAAATTCATACCTGACTTAAATGTAATACTCAATTCTGCACATGGCCTGGAAACACTAATTGGTTATCTTGCTCTCTAATATTAGTCTTTTGCTGTGTGAATCTTTGATCCTTTGGGCAAACATTTCAGTTTCTGTTTGCTAAGGAAAGGTTTCATTCTGTGCATACAGTAAATGGGTGCCTACTTCTTATCACACTCACTGTGACACTGTACAAAAGCTAATATTCGTTGCACATAAATTGCTTCTCTTACTGCAACTTTCACATCCTGTTCCTTCCCTCTTTGCAAATTCAGAGTTGAAGCTGTAATAGAAATTTAAGTCATGTGAAAAGGATCCAAGGTAGAAAAAGACTATCTTCTGTGGGATGGATTGCTGTTTTGAAAAAGTAAAATAAGGGAAGTCAGAAGAATGTAGGAGACAATAATATTATGTTATTTTGCACTGCTTTCCTGTAAACAACTTACCTTTAAAACTACTTTAACTATAGAACTGTTAGGACTTTGAGCACATAACAGTCTCTTGTAAGACCACTGCAGTTTCACGTGCAAGCACTCCACTTTTAGAAAATGCTGGGATTTTATGCTACCCAGAAAAGCTATACTTTGGTGGTGTTGGTTGGTACATACATGATTTCACATTTTCCTTAGCTCCCTGATCATGTAATATCTTTTTTTCTTATGGGATTTCCCCCCTGCTCCCTCATCCTCTTCTAGAGCACAGGATGAACTGTTTTCTGGAAATCAACTAAGGCACAGTATCAGGTAATTATCTGCAAGTTCCTTGCCTTAGTAGCTCTAGCAGTTGAAAGTTAACAATAACACTTGTTACTGCAAGAAGAGAAAAGACATGGCTAAAACATGAGAACAAATAATATGCAAAAAAATTCAATCACAAATCCGGCTGCTCAGCATGGGATGTATAGGGCCTGATTAGCAGACTTCCTAAGCTCTTACAGTGGTGGATAAAGTCAATGAAGCAGTAATTACATATGTGGATCTGGAAGCTGGAGTATGTGGCCAGGAGACAAGTGGCTTTGACTTATGGCCCAGACTTACTCAGGGACTCTGCTGCCTGTAAAATGGGAGAAATAGTGTTGTTCATCTCCCTGTGGAAAGACATCATTAGTAATTTTGAGGCATGCATATACTCTGGTAATAGATGTCAAAGCAATTCAACGTTCCTTGCAGAATGCATCAGAGGCAGAAACCCAAATGAAGAGCTGAAAAGGTATTCTTGGAACAGCTGCCTCTTCCCCTGAGTTGCGGTGCCCCCACTATACCCTGCATCATGCAGGGTGTGTGTGGAGAAAAGTAATAATATAATTGAAGGCAGTTTATGTTACACTTAAGTAGAAAGCAGATTTGAAGTCATATGGACCACCTAATTTTAGTATTCCTTATCTTGTAAGTGCTTAACTTTTATAAAATAAATCATAATTTCTCAATAGTCTTAATATAATTTCCTGGGAAATTTTTTCTTCAGATGAAGAAAGTGAAAAAAATTCTATTTTGTGCAGTCTTAACAGCTCCCATCAGGCATGTGATTTGACTCTGATTCCTCAGGACAGATTTAAACTATTTGAATGACATGACTTTTTAAGTTACTGGCAGCAGGAAAAGGTTCTTGTCTTGGAAAGGGTGGGCTGTTGCAGCTATGCACTGAGCCAGGGAACCCAGGCCAGATTGTGTATTCAAGCTCATGCTCTCTTGGCTGTGTGCATCCTAACGCTGGAGGAAACTCTTCTGGTATGTGGTGACACAGAGGTGGAGGATGTGTCAGAAAGTCCTATTAAATAAAGGCTTTGCTCCCCTACAGGATGTGTGTGTACTACTGCTGTGCTGGCTGCAGGGTCACTGGGCCTTTTAAAACATTAATTTCCAACCATACTTAAGAATTCCACGAAAACCCAGCAGAGAGTCTGAGAGCAGAAAGGAAACTGTATTTGTGGGAGGGAAGGAGTTAAGGGTAAGCTGGAACCATTTCTTTCCCCCTGCATGAAAGAAATATTGGAAGGACTTCCTTAGCTCCAGCAATTTCTTCATGTCATACTTTGAAAGCTGGATGGAAACAAGAGATTCATGAGAATTTCTCAAATGTGAGGGCAAATGAGTCTTTTAAAATAAAAGGTGGAAACTGAAAGGGAGTTCCTAGCTGCCTCTGATAGAAAAATGCATGCCTGTGTCTTAGGAAGAAGTCTACATTTTTAGAGCTTAACCACAATCTAGTAAGTTCTTCTCTTATTTGTATTAGTTTGTTTTTTTCAGGCTTTTAAAAGGTGTGCTAAAACAGCTAAGTCCCTAAGATGTTCATTCTTTAACAGTTTTGACTCTGTATTACTCAGGAAACAGAAGGCAGAAAGGCTTAGACTCTTAAAGGTATCCTGGTCCATAATTTGCACTGACTTAATAGATGGTAAGATTTCAATAGAAATTATAAATCTGCGTACTGTGACTCCTGCAATGTAAAACCCTGCTTGCAAGGAGCTATTTAGTATAACAGTGATGGGGAATCCTTTAAGAGAAAAATCTGTGAGAACAAGGCCTGAGAAGGTTATTTAATTTTTTTTTTTTAATTTGTTTTTTATTTTTAATAGCATTGTGTTGGACAAGTTGAAGCCTTTGGGCTTGCCATAGACCCTGATATTGTTTCTTGTGCCCCGAGTTGTCATATTCCTCTTTTCGTGTTAGTACGGGTTAGTATTAAGATACATGTTAGTGTGGCTTGCCAAATGCTTTGGGAAGGTCTGTTTTGCTCTCAGCAAGTAAAAGGTTCCTCGGTCCTGATATAATCACTTGAAATCCATGTGAGAAGTACCTTTTAACACTTAAAAGTATTCTCTCAGCAATAACATGCCTTAAATAAGAGGTACACATCAAAACTTAAACCATGTCATTTCCTTGAGCAAACAGAACTCAACAAGGACAGCTCTCCAGAAGAGTACAATGACTTCTGTCAAGTAACGCATTTGTATGTTAAGACTTCTCTTTTTGCAGTGTAATCAAACTAAACTAAAATGGGTCATCTTTTAGCCTAGTTTCCTGTGGAAACAAAATATATGCAGTCACACAGCCAATTTGGTTCTGGAGGTCCCTCCTATGCACAAGTTTCTTTGAAACTGGGGTTCAAAAACTAACGGATGGGTACTGGTCTTAGAGTATTCGTTTCCTATGAGCTCCAGGTAATCATACAGGTAGAGGAAGAGTGTAATAGTCCTCATCTCAGAGAAAAATCTTGGATGGTATTCATAACTTAGCAGAGCATTTACACTGTAGGGGGCCCTTCTAAATATCCCAGGAGAGAAAAAGCTCTGTATGGACCTTGTGTCTCCATAGATTTCATAGTTAAGAATCCAAGACACAAATCTACTGGAGATGACATTCTGGAACTGCTTGTTTGCTTTAAATTGTGAAACAGTTTTCCATGAACTGCCCAGTGAATACTGGCTCCCAGGGTTCTTGGATTCAGAGATGCAATATGCTTCCTTGTAGTCCCCTTGCACCACGAAGGGGAATGCAGCCTTTGAAAAGAAACCTCTTCTCTGACAGCTTATGAGTGAGAGTGGCACACAGGAAAGGGCAGCTGAAGACAGTTTCAGTCCTTTAAAAATAGCCTTTGCAATGAAGTTGTGGTGTAGGAGGTAGAAGTGGCCACTAAAAGCTGGAATGCAAGGATGAGGGTGCAGAGAGGTCAGCAAGGTGATTTAGAGAGATCATGGCCTGGACAGGGTGGGGGTGGGGGACACGGGGCAGGTGATGTGAAACAATTTTTAGCAACTCTATATGTAAACGGTTGTAATAATTAAAATTCTGCTATCGTCCACAGCAGTAACAGTAAAACATGAGGGCTTAGGCAAGCAGGACTAACCTACTGCTGAAATACTCCATTCCTTAAATGCTGATAAGTGTTTTTAATTCTGTTCTAGCCAGGTTAGTTATAAGCTCAGTGATATCTAGCTGTAGAGGAACACGTGGCCAGTCCTGTCATCTCTCACCTTAATGAGCACTGAAAGCGAATAACTAGGAATTCTACTCGGTGCTCAGCATAGCAGTTCATTATATAAGTTCTACATATAGTTAAATTAGTAGCTTAGTTGACAAGAAGGTGACATAGCTCAACTTATTTTTTAAATTGCTCAGCTTTATCACTCTATTGAACAGATTGTCCAAGTATTTATAGAATCCTGTGCTACAGCCAATGTGATCTGCAATTAAGGCAAAAATGGTCAAGTAAAATGACATGATCAAGCAGTTTGAAATGAGTTGACTTCTGATTGCCATCAAACAACAAGAGGTTGAGGTTTGAACCACAAAATTGCTGGTTTTAATTCTTTAAGGAAATTGGGTGCTGGGACTGAAAGGTGTTTTGACTGAAACTTTAGAAAGAAAGAAAGAAAAAAACACCTCTGTTCTAAGACCAAGAATTTTGTTACTCTCCATTGTGGTTTATTAGCATGTTGTAGAGTTTTAGTGAGAAGACCTTTTTGTAAAAGCTGTAAACCTTAGAGGAATTACAGTTGCTGAAGTCCTAAGCCAAGGATCTTGCCACCCTGAAGGTGTCAAGTTCCTGAAATATATAGAGTTTAAATTTTAGTTTAAAAGGACAAAGGGATTAAATGCATGGAAAACAGTCCAGTTGAAAGGTCTAGGACTTTTGGCTTCCAAGACTTTGATTCCAACCCTGAAAGAATGGGGAAGTTGTATCTTTATCTGTCCAGCCCTGACTCAGAAAATGTGATTCCATAAATAAATAAATAAATGAATATTTAAAAATCTAAAATTTCTTTAACACAAAGATATTTCTGTATTTGCATTTTATGTGGAGTTTAACAATCTCTTGCTTTTAGAACCATACTTGAAAAGAGCGGTATGAAATACATTAATCATAAGTAAGAAGGCTCAGGTTCAGTCATCCTCTTCTAAAATACTTTAGAATCATGACTATAACTTCTAAAGTGACGTTTTTCTTACCTTGCCAGAAACTTTTTTAAATCTACAGTGTGATTTATTTTTTTTTCCAACTTCCCTTTCACAAAGATGCATTATTTGGAAAAGGAATTCTTCATTAACAGTTATGTAATTGACTGAGGTGGACAACTGTGTGGAGGGGAGTCTTGGCCATCAGTGCCTTTGATGGACTCCTGTTGATTCTAGGAAGGAGAGCTGGAACAGTGATACAGACAGAGAGAACAAAAATTTAGAAGTTGAAGTTCAGAGGAACCTTTGAACAGCAAAAATAGAAAAATCTTCCTAGAAAGAGCTCAACCAAGAAGTGAGTTAGTTCCCACTGATAAAATGTTGGGCTAGAGAGCTCTTGGCTGGTGAGGTTTTCTGTCACAGGAATCATCTGACCTGTGTGGTTGGGATTTTCCTACCCTCTTCCAGTGCAGCCTCCAATACTCAGTAGTGTCTATATATTGCTCTCACTTATGCCAATGGTGAAAATTCCTGTGATTTAGAAAACCGTGTTGTATGTTTTTGTTGCAAAGATGGTCAGATTTTCCCTCAGTTTGAGAAACACCGGGCGTTGTTGCCCGAGACTTGATTTAAAGAATTAGCGATACATAATTTTTGCAGATTGAAAGAAACTTTGACTGTTTCAAATGAGCTTGTTTACAAGCTGCACTGCTTTAATTCACTTAGAGGTTCTTCAAGATTTTTGGAGCAGTTGCCAGTGTTTAGGTTAAAAGTTCTTGAAAAAGAAGTCCAGCACTTCCCTCTAACACAGTAGACTATGTCTTGTTTCCTAATAACTACAGATTCTTATGCTGCCAGGAAATATTTCCAGTGGATTTTGTAATAGAAGGAGCCCACTGGAGATGGGAAACAAAGATACAGGAATATCTGACATCAGTCTTGGCCAGAGCACACAGTTCTGGTTTTAACTGCACTGGACTGTGCTGGTTAAAGCATAATCTATCAGCACAAAATTATATGCCGCATAGTAGGATGTAAAGCGCTCACCTAGACAGTGCTGATGTGTGGTTCTTGATACCATACTCCAGGTGCATCCTTAGCTAACATCACCATGCTTGTTTCAATGCCTTGCCTTACTCTTCTTTCTAGTGGTATTTTGAGGACTACTGGTGGAAATAGATCTTTCCTTGCTTCTCCCTCAGGAAGGGAAGGAAGAAGAGACATCACACACATTACTCTCTACTTATCAAAGCAGGATAACTGATTTTATCATTAGATATCTTGGTCTACTGCTGAAGCTAATAGCACTCCATGAATCCCCCCTCAGCTCTCCTCCTGCCTGGCATCCAGGGGTCTTTGAAAGGATTTTTGCGCTGCTTTTCAACGGGAAATTTGTGAGAGGGAGGACTTTCTGCTGCCAAGCGGTGGCAGGGAAAATTTAGCTTAGCAGCTCGCCTTAATTGAGTCTACTGGTGCTTGCCGTGCACTAAAACTTCAGATTTGATCTGGTTGGCATGGCTGTGCACTGCATAGGTGGTTTGAAGTTGGATTTATCCTGCCATGAGAACTGTCTCCACCAATGAAAGGAATAGCCTGTGAACCTAGTGGTCTGTGACAGCCTGTAACTCCAAATTGAAATGGGTGTGCTGGCAAGGGGCAAGCAGCAGTATCCTCAGAGCAGCTAATTCTACTTCTGCTGCCTCTCTCTTTCTCCACACAGTCAATTTGTCAGTTGTGCACAAGTCTACGTAGGGAGTAGAAAGCCACATAGGTCTTCTCCACTACCACCCCCCCATTTATTTTTGCTTGACCTAGTAAACCACCCTCCCCCTCTTTTATTTTTGTGGGCAGTCAACTCTGTAGAGCCAGCCATCCTGACTCACTGTACAAGCAAGATAAAAATTTTAGAAGTGGAAGTTCAATGCTGCAATGTGATTTAACTGTACCTGTCTAAACCTCCTAAGCTTGACATGCCAGTATCAGTATATGACATGTCCTCATCAGAATGATGTGTGAAGCCTGGGGCACTTCAGGAGTGCTGTTTAACCACACTGAAACATTTAGATTTAAAATGCTGTTTTAATTTTTTTAGTTTTCAGTACCCCTGGTCTGAGTCCAAGACCAGTATGTAGCTGTTTACTAAATAGGCAATGGTGAAGAATCCAGTCCAATAGACAGTGGGACTGGTGTATGGATATTTTAAATAAGGCGGGAAAGAGCTGCAAGAAAGGTAGATTTTGTACATGTTCAACCATTCTCTGTATGCTCAGGATTTATGGGCAAGTGTGAGTGCATTCACACTCAGTTTGCTTGTCAGTCCCATCTGGGAAGGCCTGGAAGTCTGAACCTAGCAACCAATGTCCTTTCATGTCTTCCTTTTCCTTTTTACCACTTGTTTTCAAGCAGGTGAACCCCCCATATTTTTTCCTTGTTTCCATCTCTGTGATGGCAATCTTAAGTAATCAAGCCACTCCAGTAGTATAGGGCATTATATGCTAGCATGCTAGGTACTATAACCGAGGGATGACCCTCTCGTTAGGTGTCCAGTCTTGCTGGGAATAGTGTTGCAGAAGAACTGCAGAAATGAGTCTGTCATCAGGAGATTTTTGGAGCCAAATTTTATTGCCCAAACACAAAATGTTTCATTTCTGAGCTGATTTGTCTTTCACTTAACCCTAAACATTTTTAAGACATTTCAAGAAGACTTGAAGGCCAATCTCATGCCAAAGATGGGGTATTTTAATTTGCTTCTGTTCTCCCCTCAGGTCTTCTTTACTAACTTCAGCTGCCTCAGCAGAGGGTGGGAGAATTGCTTTTGTGTTGGGGCTAGAAAGTGGTAATTTTTCAAGACTGTTTTAAAACATCAGATGGGAACAGAAGTTCACAAAAAGTATTTCTGCTTTTTTTTTTTTTTTTTTAACAAACTGTTTCATAGCATATGCACCACTTAATATGGCATATGTTAACTTCAGTGTTTTAATTGATTAGCAAAGTAAATAGATGTATATAATGGGAATAATCTGTCAGTAGCATCATGAGTCTTCAGCAAGGTGCACTCTTTCTTAAGTTAAGAATGTACTTGTTTGGTAGTTTGGGGGTTTTAGCTGTCTGTGATTTAAAAGAAATTTGATACATTATCTACTGTATGTTTTGCTTTCACCCCTGCAAGCTGTACTGTCTGGCAGCATGCAAATAAGAGATGGCTTTACACACACGGGGGGGGGGGGTGGGGGTGGGGCGGCGGGAGGAAAGAAAGGGATTAGGTGGACTACTAAATACACAGTGTGGAATATTGTCAATGCTCCCTAATGACCTTGGGAACAGACCTTAACCAAGAAGAAAATAGACTATAATTAATAATTTGAAAAGTTCCAATCAACTAGGCTAGATTGCAAAAGGCATGGGATGGGGAGGAGCAGTCCCCAAACTATGTCGTCTGCGAAGCAGTTTGAATATATATACGTCTTTGCATGTATATTAGCCCTCATGTTTCCAAGTAAGAGACGTAAACACTTTACTTTCTGTTAAAGAACAATCTGAAGAAAATTCTGTTAAGTGGTACGTTACAAAAGCTGACTTCTCTTCCTGAGCTTTTCTGAAGGCTGTCAGTGTCGTCTTTGTCTTAGCAAAGGTTTTGGTCTTGGATAGGCTAGTGGGAAGTGAAGGAGCCAAAGCACTAAGATTAAAGCAAGGATTGAAAACTGTTACTTGCCCACTTGTGTAAGCTGAATTTCAGTATATTAAATGTCCTTGTCATGCGAAACATTGGGTAGTAAAAAACAGGCTGTAGCATAAGAATGTCTCTTGCAGTACTTGAATCGCTCCTATTAACATTCCTATCAACTCTAACTTCACACTGAATTTTCTAAGTCCATGGTGTTTAAATGGTTTGCTTTACTGTGGGGTTTGCTTTACTATATCTCTGATTTTCATTAGAAAAAGTCAGCTCAGACAGCAATGTCAAATGCTCCATTACAGCTCTAAGCAATCCCATTTCTGTAGGCAAGCTTGCGGATGTTGAGACTCTCTGCAGGTGGGCTTCTCAAATATGGGCATAACTCTAAAAATGCAACTGTTATTCTTAGTTACTGCTCTATGGACAGCTTTCCTGAGAGACACATTCTAAACAACTTCTCTAAAATCAATCATTCTATCTAAGGTATTGCAAAAACTCTATGACAGCTGTAGATTATTTTAGATGCAGCAGCTAAGTGCAGTTGTTTTTTAACTTGTACATGGGATGTAGTTTTTTCCACAGTTTTGATAACCTTCATGCACATAGCAGTTAACAGCTGAAGAACATTTCTTTCATTAAAGCGTATCAGCAAAATACAAAAGCGTACACCCAGTAGGACAAAGGCTTTGGGGACCAGGACTTCTTGTTGCTACTCTCTGCATGAAGCTGACCTTGTCTGTATTCTATAATGGAAGTTACTTCATCATCCAGCCTTGTGCCTCTCCTGAGCAAATACTGTCAATCACACTGAATTGTGCCAAAAGGCATACCAGCCGTGTCATGCAGATGACTGTCCACTGTGGACTCAAATGAGACCACCGACCCTTAACCCTAACAGAACTGAGAATTTGTTTTATTTCAAAGTAGAGACAAGTACATAGGTCTACAGGGTGCTTTTCTTTTTACGTTAGCTCTTGGTAGATTACATACATCACTAAAAACAGAGAAAAAAAAAAAAAAAGAAGGTTTTATTGGTTCTCTACGTACTGTGCAAAACCTGGTCATGTTTAATGTGATATTTAGCTGACATGCACTATAAGCTTTAAAGAAATTGCCTGTTAATTTTGCTTTGTTATTTTGACTTTATATGTAGTTGGTTATTCGGTTATATTTGCTTTAAAAATGTGAGGGATATTTGTTATAAAAGTACGATACCCCAAAGACCCTATGAGATACAAATCACTTCAAAGTTCAAGTTGCAGTATAACTAATGTCATCAGTTTAATGTGGGAAGTTTGCAAGGATCTTAAGGCATAATGTTTTAGTATTTCGTTAATTTTTGCAGCAATTGTTCAGACTCGAATTGCCATTTTAATGTTTTCCCTTAACTACCTTCATCAGCCACAGATCATAGGACACTGAGAATCCTGGCTAACAAAGCTAGAAAAAAAGTATTTAGCAGACAATGACCGTAAGCAAATTTCAAAGACCCAGGCCAATTACAATTCCTGTTCTCCTTCATTCAAAATCAAGGCAGTATTTTACCTCTTCCAGGGCCTTTCTGAGCCGCCATTAACATTCCAGTTTTGCTGCAGCAAAAAGCTCGTTTGTCCCCACAGGAAAAATACAGATTGATTTCTCAAAGTATGGTCCATTATCTTCCTTGTGCCCTCAAAGCCACATTTGGACTACAATCAGTGACGTCTGCTGAGCTAGCTGAGCATTAGTCCTGATGGTCGTTTGACCATTAATCCTTTGGTTGTTGTATGGTATAAGTATTAGGTTAGCTCATCACTAGGAATCATCATGAGCCTGTTCTTCATCTGACCCAGCCTGCTGAAAGATTTCATGTCCTTCACCTTTGTGTCTTAACGCTGTTGCCAAATAGAAAGTCCAGCTGGGACCTTCGATTTCAAACATTTTTACAAAAAATCAGGGAGAAGATCTGAGAACAGGTGTTTTTAAGGTCAAATTTTACTCCTTAACTTCAAGAAAAGCCTTGGTCCTTTATGCTGAGATACAATTTTATATGAGGATTTTCCTGGTCAAAATTGTGTTCACTTTACTGCAGTGAAATGTAAAATATAAATGACCATTTTAAGAAAGTTGTAACAGAAATTTTGAAACAACTTCCTATATTGTACTTCTCAGGACGGGTTAGAAGTGTTTCTCATCAGAATCTCTGTCTCCTTTCAAAAGCCACGTTTCAAAAAATTTTTCTTTTTAATGTACTAGTTATGAGACTGAAAGATCAGTGACATGGCACAAAGGCTAAATGCAACATAGAGCAGTGATGCCTCCACAGAATGGTGTCGGTGTGTGCTGGTGAAGATGTCAATTCATTGCAGCATTGTAACAGCTAATAAATCCTATGCATTTCAGTAGTTTCTCAACTCATGAATGTTTTTACAGTTTTCATATGTCACACCTGAGTCCCTTTTCTAAAAGACTTTGCCTGTGCAGAACTACTAGATTTCTCTATTGAAAGATTTCAATGTAATTAAACTGATTGCTGAAAAAGACATTATTCTTCTTTTAATAAGGCAATTTACATATTCAATAAGTTTAGACTTGCTTGCTGAAAGACAGTTTGAAAGTTTATTTGTATGTTCTTTCACTCAAATATTCTGAGATTCTCTCATCTTGTTTCCATTAACATGCCCATAAGTTAAATCAAAATATAAGGCAGTTTCTGTATTTTTCTTATTTAGCAGATAGATTATAGTGAACGCCTTGATTTGAACTTCAGGAGCTTAAAGGTATTTTGTTATTGATTTTGATGGCTTTGGCCCTAAGAAAGCATGACATGATTCCACCCCCTGCCCCACCCCCTCCCAATCTGAATAAAGTGAATGTACAACAAGAGTAGTCAAAACAATGTAATTTAATACTTGACAGGAGTAAATGATACTCAAAGCAACATTAAATTTTAACAATCATCAAAGATCTATTTTGGACTCGTACCTCAAATTTGATTTTAAAACATAGACTTCAACTTGATTTCTTCTAAATATTTTTATTAAATGCCAACAGGTATATTTTCTGTCACCAATAAACCTTGATTTCTAGTTGTAGGCAAAGAGATGCAGTAGTACCATAGTGGGATATCCTTTTATCTTTTTATGCCAGTTCTGCAGATCTTCTGATTATTTTTGTGCTTATTATGCACAATTTAGTTCTTGGTTTGCAAATGAGCCACAAAAAGAGATTGATTTTTACAGATGTTTGCTATCCAATATTGGTTGATAAATGTTTTAAATATGGTGTAGAGTTCATAATTAAGGGTTTACATTTCATAGACCAAAACTTCTTAACATAAAACATTTATTAGTTAATACGTACCACAACTGCTGGTAGGTGTATTTCTATTGGTCACTTCTTATATGCGTGTTGATCACTGAGATCAAGCTACTGTTTCTGCTTCCCTAGTTCCTTAAGTCAAAGGCTCACATGCAGGAGGAAGGTCTGTGTAAGCTATTTGCTTGTTACAGGAGATTGAACTTTACTACAGATACATTTTCTCATGCATATGGATGGCTTGCAGGAGAACTGACATGGGTATGGCTTTTGATTTTCATTTTGGACATTTCTGCTAGTTTCATCCTTCTGTATAGGGGTAACAGAAGGCTCGTGCTTCAGCTCCTGAAATTAAAAGAGATTTAAGTGGAGTAAAGACTTCTTCACAGCCCTTGGCTAAGTGACCAACTAGAAATGCTTCCTAAATACAAGCTGAAATCATAAGAAATCAGTCATGTGCAATCTTCTTTCAGTGAAAACATATCAGGTTAAATGGCAGACACTAATAAATTTTAACAGAAAATGGATAAAGGAGATTACATCCAGGGAACTGAATTAATGCTACCAAGGAGTCACTCACCATGTTTAAAGTTTTTGCGATGAAACAAGAGGACAAAAATGATAGCTATAGAATTCCATTTTCCTCCCTGTTTTACTTGCCTGACCCTAGTTAGCTATGTCTTCATTAAAAGAACAAAACTCAGAATTTCACACCCATTTAACACCAAGTTAAGTATCACTTAACCCCTTGGTACTGACCAAATGTATCCCCATTATGCAGAGTTTTTGTTAGTACCTTCCCAATTAAACAGCAGTCACAGCTATTCACTAACATTATACCAAATTAGTTTCTTGGGAGGTATCTTAATAAAGCAACCATCCCAATTAAGCCTGTCCTCATTAGATGGAGGATACAGTATTACTATTTTATTGTAATTGAAGAAAGGCTCATGGTCCCATTTCATATAGTTTAGCTACAGAATTATTAATAAACAACAGTCCCAACTAATATATTAGTGCTGACTCAGAATATAATAACATTGACCTATTAAATATGGCATTTGAGTGTAATCAGTGGTTTCTCACTGTAGTTTTCTGAGCCACTAGAAAACAGAAGGATTTTGTCTTCTTATGATGTCCTTGTTCTTCTTTGTTGACATCATCACATTTAGTCTGTACAAAAGAAGTGTTGGAAAACATACAAATTGCTGACTTAGGCTCCTTGGAGCTTTTGGAGGTGATGACTGTGATAAGCTGGAAATCTTTCGAGCTTATGGTGTTTGCAGTTTCCCAAATGTAATTCATATATTTTGCTAACTCTAATTTTTAGCTTTAGCTCCAGTTGTTTTCTAATACAATCCTGAAAGGGTGAATTTGGACAATCTCATCTTGGCCATTTTGAGCACATATGCTAGAACTAAGTCTTTTTGGCTCAGCTGTAGCTTGAATCTAATGAAAATGACAGATAATGCAGAGCGCTGTGTGCCTGCCAAAAAAGAGGATATTTCCCATGAGATAGCACCTGGTGATGCAGAAATAGACACTATAGATTTGTGATTGGCTGGTACTTACCAGTATTCATATCTAGTCAGTATTATCAACCACACAAGATCACATCTTGGATAATAACAGCAACAATGGCATGCATAAAAAATTACTGCAGCAAAAAAGGGAAAAAAATAGATCAATTATGTCAATTATATGGTAGCACTTTTTTTCCCCTCACAGTTTCAACACTGAGAAAAGGTGGCATCTATCTCTGATCTAATTATTCACATGCTTATTCGTTTTTTTCTTTCACTTTTCTCTTTTTTACACACATAAAGGATATTCCCTTTAAAAAGAAAAGAGTGTAGAATCAAACGTGCATACATTCTGTATGTGCCTTACATTTTACCAGCTGAATAGCTGGCTACTTAAAAATAAAAAAAGCATAAAAAGATTCTTGTGTTGGCTTTCTCTAAAGGGATATATATTGAGATGACCTTACCTGAGAGCAAAAATGCCATCAGCCAGAAAACTGCCATAAATTAAACTGCTATTTAAGCCCTGATTCTAGTAAAAGGGTCCAAATTTCCAAGGTGCCCCTAATGTGTCTCTGTTCGATGATAATGGAGCTTTTCTCTGAGGGAGTAGATTCACAAAAAAAAAAAAAAAAATCACAAACACAATGTCAAAGGAAAGATCAGCCTCCTTTTATTAGAAACTGTTGTATACAAACTCCAGCCGGTCAGGGAAACTACGGCTCTGCTGCATGTAGCTTGCCTAAGGTGAGATAATGAACAAGGTGATTCTGAAAAAGAAATACAAAATCATTAAGCAGATCTGTAAATTTTATAATGAATCATTTCAATTAGATTCAGGCAGCAGCAGATGTTAACTCATTTTGGCACGCCCAAGCTTTGAGGTTCTTAAGCTGAATTACTTTTTTTTTTTTTTTTTTTTTTTTTTTTTGGTGGAAACTTGATGAATCTCACATTTAGAACTGTGCATGAAAAAAATGTGTTATGTAAAAACAGAGCAAATGGGCCCTTCATTTGCTGATTAATGGGTCAAGCCTCTCTTCTTATACCACGAGGGGGTTTTAATGTGAGAAAGTGATAATAGGTTCACAGAGACAACAAGCTGGGGCCTAACGCTGCTGGTGAACCCAACAGTGTTTCTGTGGTTTTTCTTGAGATTTCCTTACAGTAGTCCAGCTGTGCCATGGAGGAACAGGCATTCCCATACGTGACACAGTCTCCATGTGTTCACAAGCATGGTAAAACATTTGCTGTTTTCAATGGATTTGTTGGGCAGTTGCTGGACAGTTGCATTCATGTCGTATGCTAACAGTTTTTCTCTGCTAGTAAAAGAGGGATCACATGGAATGTCCACCTACCTTTGCACAGAGTTTTTAATGTTCATATTTTAAAAGCCCTTGCATTAACCTAAATGGAAACTGTGCCACTACATAGGATTTAGTAGCCTTCTCTCATATCACTTTGCTTTCTGCCTGGACCACCAGGTCTGATTTCTGTCTTGCTCACTCTTAACCTTGTCTGCTATCATGAGAAAGGATAGTGTTTGGTTTACACTGAGCAGCTAAGCAGATGTCTCTGTGATGGCACTGTCTGTCTTTGTACTGGAGGGGAATTTCTGCTGGCTCATAGCGCTTCCTGAAAGAGCTGTCTCTTTAAGGAGTTATCTCATATTTTCAGAAATTGACTGTGAAAATTCTAAGTAATGGTGTGACATGATCACACTCACTTTCCGTAGTTAATCCTTCACTAGGGGTCAGGCGCTTTCCCTGCTCAATGAGTCATTTGATTGTCATCTACCTTGCACAAAAAAACTACGAAGCCCCAAGCACTGTCTGGTAAGGATGACAGGCAGTCACAGTGCTGAGCTCTGTGCAGGAATAACTGAGTTAGAAAAAAGCTGCTGGCACTGTAATAAAGCGTTTAATGGACAGACAGCCTCTTTTACCTTCCTTGGGGTAACACTAAATCCCTTTTTATTGTAGTTTGCACAGATGTTAGTGAGTTATCCATTTCTCTAATCATACTAGAAGTTGGCACATCCATCTTAAGTAAGAAGACCAGCCCACTCTGTTTTTGAGAGTCCTTTTTCTAATAAACTTGTGTCAGTTTCAGGTCACTTTCACCAATACAAATAAAATTCAAACAAATAAAAAGTATATTGTCTCATGATGAGATGTATGTAATTATGTCCCTTAGGTCAGTTTAAATTTACAGAGGGAGTTACACTGTGTATAACCCTTACTGCAATCTAGATTTTCTTCTTTTAAAAAATAAAACAAAACCACTGCAATATTTAGCCAATATATTGTAGTTATGCAGTATTCTCAGTTTTGGAGCTGAATGTTCTATATGATTCATTTTACTTTGCAATTATTTGTATATAAATGCATCATTGTGTTCTGTGAACAATATCTTCCCTCCTCCCTCTGATAAATCTTTTTGAATGGAATCCACTTGTTTTGTTTATTTCCTCTACAACTGTCTCAGTAAATGCAGAATATTTATATTTGTGTCCATTCTTTTGCATGGTGCTAAAGCAATTGCATCCTCTTGTTGAAGACTTTATATCCCTTCAAGTGGTTATTCCTAAATGCAACACTTCTATTAATGAAATGAAATAAAAGCTTTGGTTTTGGGCTGAGTGGGGAGAGAGAAAAACCCACAGCCTAGATCATACACAACAAGGTGCTACATGCTTCAACTTCTAGCATGCTTACAAAGGTCAGCTAAAGTTCAGGAAGGGATAAATGATTGCTACTTTGAGGGGGTCCATGGTAAGCCTTGTTCTTTTTTGCGCTGAGTTGATGGGTTCACAGCGGTAGCTGAATTTTGATAGATTGGCAGACACTGAAAGGAAATGCTAAATCTGCCACAGGGACTCTAACTAACTTAGTTTTGTAGGGGCAAAGGGTAAAAGACAAGGGGTACTATTCAAGGGCAGGACATCATATGACCTGGTCAACAAAGCTACCAGTGGTGTTTGTTTGGATCCTTGCCTTGTTGTACCTGGCTTCTTAACAAAAGGCCTTACCAGCGGGGTGGGCTATCAAAATAAACATTAAAGGTTCAGGGGTTGATGCTAGTCCTTTGTGTATGTAAATTTACTGCTCTCTGGAGTCTCACTGTAAATGAGAAGGCCTGTCTCTGTTGTGTTTCCTGGTAAAATACTTTTAATAAATAAATCAAAGGCTATGGAACATTAACTATTTCTCACCAAAATGGAAAAAGTATGCAGTTGGTTTTTTTTAAACAGTTTCCATACTTGGCTATGAAAAAGAAAACCACTCTCAGCTTCCAAATACCTAGGGCAAATTACACTGACAATCTTGCAAAAAACCCCAACCCCTAACCTCCCAGGTTGGCTGTTGAGTTTTACACCAAGCTGATGTGCTGAACATATCTGGCGTTTTATATGTACCTTGAAATAGATAAAAGAATTGGTTAAATTGAAGGCCACATTTTGGTACGGTCGGTTTTATGATGGGGTATGTACAATCTAGGCACATTTGACATCCTGTTAGTACACGCAATTGAAAGACTTTATTCATAAACTGGGTAATTGTGCACACAAATGCTTAATTAAGTGCATTTGTCCGGGTCATTAAGCTGGTTGTATACACAATTGTGAAAACTGTATGTTTCAACTTTTTTCTTCTTTTTAATCTTAAGTTTCCTTTGTGATCTCCTAATACGTTCTAGAATGAACCAAAGAATTTACGCTTTAAGAGAATGGGGAGTTTGAAATGTTTTCAAGGGAATCTGAAACCATGCGAAACTGGCTAAAGTTTCAGGTTTCATCAGAAACTCAAAACGCATCAGTGATTCCCCAGGTTTACAAACCATATGGTGAACCCGAGTCTAACTTTCAATGACCACAGTCTGATTTATAGTTTGCCACAGCAATTGGTCGAAAACTATGATTTTTCCCATGCTACAAAGGAAACTAGACAACCTTAAGTGATTTGACTGAGAGCTGGGTTTAGTTTGAAGTCACATTTAAGGTTGGTATTTCCATAGTTTTCTAAACTGTCCAACCATTTTATCAGTCCACTAAAATTAAAACTGGCTGCTTTAGTGGCCAAATATTATTAAAACCATTGGCTTCACCTTTTTGTTTATCTTCTAAGGCTACTTGGGAAAGAATAGAAAATTCTCATTTTGATTTTTGGTGGTGGTGTCTAACAAAAGCAGAGCTCACATAATCTCCAGGAGTCAGCTTCCGAACCAGCATGGGTTAATTTAGCTTTGTTTCCATTTCTGGGAAGTGGACAGCACGCATCACAGGGATATTTTTTTTTTTTCTTTTTTTTCCCTAACAAGGAGCAGGTCCCAAAGCACTTTACCTCACCCAAAACAGATCTGAGAAACCTTTTTTCAAATACCACACCCATTTTGAGTTAGGTAACCCAAGTCAGGACACATGAGAGACAATAACTATTTATTGGGATAAACGAGAACTGGACGGGATTAGAAGGTGAGTCAGATTGTGTTCTACAAGAAGATAAATGACTTCACAAGGCTTGAAAGCAGGTTTCTTTTTCCTATTTCTTTCCAAAAGGAGAGCAAGAGGTTTCTTTTCTTTTCTTTTTTTCTTTTTCTTTTTTAAACCTTTGGTGAGATGTATAATATTGGAGCCAAATACCATCCCTAAATGAAACAGGAAAAATTACTTTACTCAGCTGTACATCCTTATATGCTGCATTTGAATTTCTGCTCAAGCTAGTGGTTTTAATGAATTTTAGATAGAAATTTTAAATAAATTATATAGGGGGAATTTCAGAGGTTATTCTAATTTGACATATTTTAGTTTATTCTAATTTAATATTCAGAAACTGGGGTGGAGTTGAGTTGAACAAGACTTTTGTACAGCCAGTGCAGCTGCTGTATTTACTAAGGTTGTTGATGTGTTTGTCCGATTTCTGTACTGTTGAAATGCACTATGATCTCCTATCTTAGTTTTAATTTTTTTGACCAAGAGTGTGCATCGAGATTGCCATATTTAATTGAAACGTTTTGTGGATAGGATATAAGCCCTGTCATGTGCAATATAATCAGATGTTATAATCTTCCATCATTACAAAATCAGCCTCCTTTGGTGAAAAGTACAATACATAAGTGATAGGTAGCACCCTGGATTCATCAAAGGCAATGGGTAATATTTTCCAGCTGAATTCTTCACGATGTTCTAGCTTAAGGTGTGGTCTTGAAAGATCGCTGGTTTGCAGTATCCTGGAATGCATTTTCACATCTGTTTCTCACCAAAATAAAAGCATCTTTCTTTTGATAAATACATCAGTGGTTAATCACATGTCTTTGGGGAAGTGTACGTAGTCTTTCTCCAGGCAGATGTGAGGAAGGTCTGCCTGAATTGTGAGCCGACTAAGAACACTGTGAATGCGAGCAGCGTTGAGTTCAAGTTAAGGTATCTTGTTCAGGATCGTTGTTCTGCCTGCCTCCTTCTCACAGACTGTAGGCAAGAAGGAATGCATGGGAGCTGACTGGGGCTTGCAAAATACCATGCAGACCTATCTTCAAAGAAGTGGTGAAGCCTCTAAATCACCAGCAATTCAGCTATTGCTAGAAGGGCAGACATCACTATCAGAGCAATGTGGGGATGGTTGTGACCTTCGAAGCCTGCTGGAGAAACTCTGTCTGTAAGTGGTCAACCCTTAGGACCCAAGAATAGGTATTTCTGTGTCTTAAGATGAACCACAGAGTCATGCAAAATGAGCATGCAGGTTGCAGGCCACACAGAATATACACAAAACCCACAGAGCTGCTGGCGTCTCCTCCTCACGATGTACTCAGTTGTACTGAATCTCTTTTTCCTTGTGTTTTCCACTACCACTCATCCTGAGATTTTTCTTCCAACTTCTTTCCTCTGAGGGCCAGACAGAAAAGGAGCTGCTGCTTGGTAGCATGGCAATCTTTTAGTTTATTTAGCTCACCTTTTAAATTATCATTCTGGTTTCAGCAGCTCCCAATAAGCATCACTTGTGAAACAGTGAATTTTGTGTTTATCCTCAGAATTTCATAGACAGTCACAAGGCATTGAGGTTGATATTGCTAAAAGCAGCAGCATTTTTAATATAAAGAAGCAGATGTTTGGCTCCAGACATGGGTGCCACCTTCTAAAAAAGGTAATTCCCTAAATACAGATCTAAAGGCCAGGGTGTCTCTCCTTGCTTCCAGTGCATTGATGGACAAGCATGTCCTGAGATAGTCCCATTTTCTGGCTCTACTATACCCAGAGTATTTGTTCATTCCAAGAAGATTCAATACTGAATTGCATGGCTCTGATAAGCTCGGCAAAAAGAAGGGTCTTGTGTTTGCTAGAAGAACAAATATACTGGCCTTCATAGCAACATGAATCCAGCTGGAGAAAAAGGCATAATTAATTACGTTTGAGCCAGTTCAGAGGTAGGAATGTAATGTCTCCTACATTTCCATTATTACTCTGCAACCACTCAAAACTTGAGGGGGC
>NC_141398.1:48824800-49032300 GCF_034619465.1 Leptosomus discolor | reverse complement strand
AATCCCTTAGGGTTACATTTTGCTTTGCAGTTGTATTGGTTTGAGACACCAGTTGGTGCCAGGCAGTACGGCGCTAGGAGCAGTATTGCAGGCCAATTCCCAGTCTGGTAGTGTGTGGGAAGCGGACATTAGTGGTTTATAGCTTGTAAGAGGTGAGGGATATTGCAGGCACACAGTCAGCTTCTGTGTGCTGTGGTGCTCCAGCTGCTGGAAATGTTTTGAGTAGCAATCCCTTGGCTCTGTTGGTCAAAAGGTGGATGAAGGTGGTGAAGTTGTGAACAGTGAGGAAATCTTTGCTTCCTCTCAGCCTGAGTCTTAATTTTTTCCTTTCCCGTAACTGCAAACAGTCTCAAAGGGTCTGGTGGGCAATGTTGCTTATGTGTCATAGGGCAGAGACCTTGGTCTTAAAAGAATTGCTGGACACAGTTGCAAATTGCAGCATTCATTCTGGTTTACACCTGGAACATCCAAGTGGGTGAATTCACTGACAAGGAGGGTAAAGGCAGTAGGAAATAAGAGAAGATAATTTACTGCCTGTCTTTGCTTTGTTTTGTTGTTGCACTTGATAATAAGTCAAAGGTGACTCGGGCTCCAGCCTCTGTGATCGTCGTAACACACCAATGGGACTGGAGATATAGCTGACCCACCTGTCCTGCTGCCTCACATCCTTCTGAACATTAGATATTGGGCAAGTGCTTCTGACAGAAGCCTCCATTCATGGGAGGCTCAGTCTTCTTCCTAGGAGGAGGATACATGACTCATTTTTGATGATGTGAAGCTGCATTTAATTACATTGTCTTTCATAAACTGAGGGAGTACCGGTGCTTGACAAAATACTAGGTTTGTGGGGCTTTTTGTTAGATGATGCAAAATGCAGTGTACTCATTCATTTCAGCAGTGTTTTTAACACTAATAGGGATTTAGGTGCCTAATTTCTATTGATGATCTGATGCATTAGCTATGGTTTATTTGCTTAGCAGTTCTCACTGACCTATATACTACTTGTGTGTTTGCATAAAAACTTATTCTGAGATTATCCTGTAGTAAGCGAAGGCTTTCTGTGGTGCATCTAAATCTGTCTTCTCTCCTAGTGACAGATTGTAAGTGCACTGATCAACAAAATCCTCTGCTTTTCCTGTTGAATTGTGAAACATTTACCTGGGAGCAACATGAGCACAGAATGTGAGATGAATTAAGAGGCATTTATGTAACAGATGGAGGACAGAGATTTTGGAAAAAAAAAAAAAAAATCAATGCAAATGGTCAGTTTGGTCAGCTTATTAATACACTGGCACAAAAACAGAAGTATGGACAATATACCCACCCGCCTCAAACCCGCAGTCAAACCCATGCTGAGTTCAAGGAGGCCACACAAAATGAAGCACACCAGCTCCTACATCCGAGTCAGTGAACTCATTGAACTTGACTGAAATTCCTGTCGGAGCATTTTCTTTCTCCTATGAGTGTGAAGGGAGGGGGGAGGCTCCTTTGTGAGTGGCAAGTGTACATGAACACCACCACATCAACTGCCAATATGTTATGAGGCCTTGGTAACAATCTGGAGTCTCTGGGGAGCTCTGCTGCAGTTCAAGTGAGTATCAGACAGAGAGAAAACAATTTCTGGTGCCAATAATGCAGCACAGATGAAAAATGTTTTAATATTTGAAGCTGCTTTATGGCAGAAGCAATGACAGTGATGGAGTCAATGTCAGCTTTTTTCCTTTAAATGTCATCTTTCGTCTATGAGTTTTTTCTGCTCTGGAGGCATGCAAGCCTGATGCTGACTGTTTGCAACCATTGATCATTGATTTTATTCTAAATGGAAAGCTTGCCAGAAGACTAGAAATTCTGGAATTTATTAGGATTTCTTTAAGAGGCACTTTAGCTCAACAGTTCTCATTACTGTCTTTACAATGTTACTTATTTTTCTTTTTATGTCATATGATTTGTAAAGGGTTAGTACTCAGAGAACAATATACGATTAAACCATTGTGCATGCTGGAGTTGCAAGCTTAGAGGGGAATACAGGATTCTAAGGAGGGCTAAGCACATATCTGGGTGTTAAACAACAGCTAATGTCTCTTCAGAACGAAAAGCTCTGTTTTGAAATCTGCAGACATGATTTTTATTAAACAGCAGTTTTGATTAAATTAGATCACTCCTAAATTAATAACTCTTAAATACATAAATAAAAGGGCTAAACCATCTTTATATTCTGACATTTAGTGCATAAACAACGTACTGTATGCACCAAATGCCAGAATATAATGAAAGTTTGTCCTGTTAAACTAATACTACTGATGGGCAAAAATGTCTTGGACTCTAATAGCTCTTCAATACATTTATTTACGGTGACATTATTCTGAACATTCCAACTAGGACTGGTTTAAGGCTTTATTACATATTAACATTTAACAAATTTGTGTGCTTATGTATAAGTGATTATTCTTCATTTGGTTAAAAAGAATCCATTTATGATTATACAGTAGGCTAAATGTTTTCAGTTTGTGATATGTTTCCATTGGCACAAGACTAGTTCAAACAGGTATGTTAGCTCTTGGCTGACATGCCTGACATTCAAGCTTTATTACGGAGCAGTGTACCCAGGGAATGTGAATTATAGTGAGTATCAGCCTTGGCCTGCTAAAAGCAGCATTCAGCCTAGTTGATTATGGAATTTACTCTGGATTTTGAGTTTGAAGATCCGTCTACTGAACTGATGCTGTTTATTTGTTTAGTCACAAATATGTTGCAGATGAGACAAAGGGAAATCATAGTGGAAAACAGACTGGTTGAATAGCAGGGAAGAGCAAAATCTTGCAGGCTAAAAAGACAGTAGTAAAGTTTATTGCCACTGTTTAGATAAAACTAATTCTGGCAAACCCTTTAATAAACCATCAAGTGCAGCACTTGAAATGTAAAAGAAAACTTCCCAGAAAATAAAATTGCCATCTGCAGTGTTACCTTAGATGCCGCAAATGGAGTTTCTGGGGTAATGGGGTCTATTGTACCCCATTGATCAAGTAGCTTTTAATGTTTATGAACTGTCCTGATCTGCAACGCCACATATAATACAACAACTGTGTTGTAACTGAGGTAGAGAAACAGCAGAATAATGTCTGCTTGCCTCAACACCATCTATTCGGGGCCATATCCCCACATACTCATATGTGTTAACAGGTGTGTTTCTGTGTCTGCAGCAGGGAAGCTCAGGTAATAAAGATGGCATATTTTCTCTTTATTTTTAGATAACCTATGTTTGCTTCTGTGTAGATTGCCACCAAAAGGGCTTGTTTAGAGTTGTTCTATACCCAATGATCTGTTATTTCTGGCAAGGTTTTAAACATTCTGTGATGAGATCAGACTCTTTGGCTAAGTGCAACAGTTGGGAAATACTGAATACTATCCAGCAGTCATTTATTGAGAGTACTGTTTAGAAGTCTCTGCTACTATGAATGTTTGTATCTATAAAGTGCAACACCATTTGCATGAACTATTTGTGCACTTCTGGAAGGTGGATCTTCAGAGATGTTCCATCAAGCGCCCTTACAACTTAAAATCTTAATGAACATTTGCAAAATAACCATGAATTTGCCCTAATAGGAACAGCTGGAAGCTTATCTGACAGTTTTGGTATCTGTTTGTGAACCAGGGAATACTAAAAAAAGATATATTTAAATATTAATTGGTGACAGTGTCTTATGCTCCTGTGGCATACAGATCCTCCTTATCATTATTAATTTGTGTTGTAGCAAGACCTAGAGGCTGCAATGGATTTAAGGGTCCTATTGTGTTAGTGCTGCACATACATGTTACAGGTATTTCTTGCACTTAGGAACTTAGTTTCAAAAGGATGAGATAGCACAGGCAGAAATGGGAAATGAATATGAGTTGTGCCATTGATACCCAAGATCGTATGATTTGGGGGTAGAACTGAGATTTAGTGGGGTTTTGTTCAATGTCTTGCTTAGTAGGTTGCTTCATACCCTTCAAGAACCCCATATTTTTCTGCATAGCATTAACTGTTATAGGCTTCTGCTTGGACAAATTATTGGTTGCTTACAGGTCTCTCCTTCCATCAAGAAGTGACTGGCAAAGGAAGGCCCTATAGAAAGTGATCTTTAAAAAAAAAAAAAGGTCAAATTAATCCACAAAGAAAAATACAGAATTTTGTTCCTTGGTTGGGAAAAGGATTTTAAGGAAACACAAATCAAACTTTTCCAGAGGACCACAGAGGCAGTGGCGAGTGTGTTGAAAATGGTGACATTAAAAAGAAAGGAATTTTGGGGGGAACCCTGAAATTTCCTAGAGAAAATAATTTCAGCTGAAAATCATTGAGTAGATCTAGTGAGGATGTTACTCCTTTACATTGGGAATCAGTGACTTTAGTATTCCTGTGCTCAGCAATCCACAGCTTTGTGAATTTATCCGTCTGTCTACAAATGTTCAGCTAACGTCAGTGAAAGGAGTCAGTTCCTTCAGGGTGAGGAGCTTAGCCTTGCAAGAAACCTCCTCCTGCTAATCCATATTCACAGAAGCCCTGAGGGAGCTATCAAGACTATTCTGAGAGTAAATTACCCACCCAGGAAAGGATTACAGGATCCTGGCCCTGTTCAAGATCCCCAGCTAGATAAACCTGTGTCAGTGTTTGACAAAGGTTTATGCTGACGATATGTTCAGTGTGCTGATGTCCCCAGGACCATTTGTTCCTTAGAGACCTCTGAGCTGAGAGACTGAAGAGCAGAGGCTTGATTTTGGGTTGTGAAAAGAAACAGTCACTGGTGACTTCCAGTAGGGTAGCATGAGCAGAAACAGAGGTAGTAAGGGTATGCTGTGGTGCTTTACGCTGGCATGACTTCCGTGGTTTCTGTTCTGACAAGGAAAAGGTTGAAGCTGCAAGGTGACCTCCTTGCTCCTCCAGAGAGGAAAGTATAAGCTGCAATAGCTGATCTCAGCTCAGCTGGACTGCCCCGGGGTATGGGGACACATTTGTTACATGGAGTCAGTCAGGATGCTGGTACCATGCACCACATCATCCTTCTCATCTTCCAGATGATGGAGACATGGCGGAGTCACCCAGCATTTCATTCCTGATGACACCAGGCTGGGACACAGCTGTGATCACCCTGTGACATTCTGCACCAATGTGACTAAAGAGAAAAGTTCAGCTGCCGAGATATTCTATCTGAACTCCTCATTAAAAAAAAAAAAAAAAAAAAAAGCGAGCTATCAGATGTTATATCTTTAATAAATGGCCTATATATTATGACATAATTTAATTTAGTGCTCAGAATATATTATGGCCGCCATAACAGTTTTACATTTATAGATTTCATAGTTTTGCTTCTATAAAACAACTACAATCTGTACCCCTTCCAGCTAATTACAATAAAATGCTTCCATTCACATTTACAATGTAAACTAAAGGTAGAGGAGGGTGAATTCTGACTCAGGTTTATAGCTTCACAAGCTGCTGAAATTGCCTCGGTTTAGCATCTGCTGACTAAGGTGCCTTCTGGGGTCAGGTCCTGGGGGAGTCCTGCCAGGCAGAGACCATGCCCATTGCTAGGAGATCCTAAGGATTGCTGCTGAGGGACTGTATTTGTGGGGATGGTTGAAGGGATATTGAGAAAATAAAGGTAGTTGAGAGTAGATACTCATTTAGGCTGACCTGGAAAAAAGAGTACCAGGCCTGAGTATAATAGGACTCGTTGGGAAGAGGAGAGGAAATCAGCTGTAAGAGATGCAGATTGATTGAGCAGGATGCAGGGGAACCAAGGTTTGGAACTTAAATGACAGGTTCAGAAAGCATGTGCTTGTCTGAGAAAATGCAAAACAAGGTGAGAGAACAAGAGAAGCGTTATAATGGGATTCATTTTCCTATTGTGGTGTAATGTATTTATTCAAGACCTGTTTGCATACAGAAGTCCTGCTAAAAGCAATGCTTTTTTTTTTTTTTTTTAACTAAAATATAAAATCAAAGATTGTTAACTTTTTCCACAGTCATTGACAAGATCCTTTCTTATTTCAAAATCCTCAAACTTAAAATAACCTTGTGTCAAAAAAAGTAATAATTTCCCAGTTAACGAAAATTCAATGTGATACTTAATGGGCTTTCTCTGTTTATTGATTAACAAATAGATTTCACATATCTGTACAGATCAGCAAAAAATTAGATACTATCCACCTTTGATACCCTGTTTGTTTAAGCTTTCCCCAACCTGTTTATAAACTCAGTATGTAAGAGTCTCTAAGAAGGAGAGACCAACAGCAAGGACTTTTGATCTTGTGGAAATCCTTACTCTGGAACCCACATCATTAATGATTACACTGGAAAGAAGTCATTTCTGTTTTTCAGTCATGCCCAAGTGCAACGAATGGAAATGGTTTTTGAGCTTGTAGTGCTTCTTACACATTAATAAAAAAATGCTATAAAGAGCTCAAATTGTTTCTCAGATGCAGCTTGGTCAAATATTTTTATGATCCCTTCCTAAATTTTCTGATTTTGTGAGGGTCTCTCTTTTGAGGAGAGAAAATGCTATGTTTATGTGGATCGGAGGTGACCACTGTTTGTAGCAGTAAACAACACTGCCACTACAATTCCAATGAGGTAAATGTACATGTGAGTTTCTATTTTCACGTACCATAAAAATATGTCTGATTCCACATCTACAAAGCGGCCCAAGTATATTTGAGAACCCAATTTTTGACAACTTACAGTGTGGTCCCAGGTCTAACAACCTTCTTCTGCAGATGCTTGTTTTGTCTGTTTTTAATCATGAATCATTCCTTATCTATTAACCAATCATATTTGCTAACTGGATTGCTTGTGAAGACCTCTTATTGTAATTAGCATGCTTCAGTTGAAGAGTAAACAAATATTCTAACAAACTACTACGACATAAGTTGATTTTCTGTTACTCAATCACTACCATTGTGGATACAGCAAATTTTGAATTAAACATCTCTCCAAGATTTAATGATCTCAGTCAAGAACATTTTAATTAAATTAAGGCGTTGAAACTTTTACTTTTGACAGAGAATGAAAAAATCAGCGAAAGGTGAATCTGGGTCAATGAAAAACTTGATCCAGAGAAACAGTCTGGGAAATAATTAAACTTGCGTTGACCAACTGTGCTTAGAAGGAAGAGTAAATATTTTGTCAAGAGATGCTAAAACATAGTGTATTACACTGAATTCAAAGCATTGTTATAGGAAGATAGGCATTTGCCTACGTAGCAACAGCCCTCTGATGAGGAGGTCATGACTTCCAGCAGGACCAGACCTCTATTCTGTTATCCTTGTGTTTGAGTTGACAGATGTGAACATTGGGTTATTTCATCAACTATATTAGCAACATTTTGGGAGGTCTAGATATACTGGGGGATCTGGCTGATATGACTGGTGCACTGAATTTGTGGTCTGCACTTCGCTAGTTCTCCTGTTGGTTATTCATCCATGGTTACTGGAGCTGCAATAGACTACATTTATTATCACCTTTTGTTTTACTGGCAGAATAAATAGAACTGGACATCAGTCCAGAACAACAGATTTAGCTATATAAAAACTGTATGACTAACATACTCCTCTGCATCCTGTTTAAGCCCCTTCACTTTCCAAGAAATAAAACGACACCAAAAGCAAGGTCTAAACAGGGGTTTCAAGATGTTGTGTCAGAAAAAGTGGCAATTTTAGTCTGTAAAAGAACACTATAGAGAAAGGAGGGGTTGTTCTTAGGGTATTTGTCCAGGTTTATTGAAAAGGTCAGCGTTGCCCACGGAAATATTTTTGCATCTTCATGGTGGGAACATGTCTCTTTTTCTCTTGATGAGATTTGTGAACACTAATGAAAAATCTGGCTTTCTCTCCTAGAATGGTTTTCACTGGCTTTGCCTTCCCTTCTCATAGGATGGAGGGCAAAATACAGCAGGAAACAGAGACAGTAATATTAAGTGTGCAAAGGAAAAAAATGCTATAAATATTTTGTTTGAAACAGCAGAGACATTAAAGATAAAAGTTAAATGGAAATAAAGGCAGTCAGATGGTTATTATATGTTGCTATAAAATTCAAGAGCTGTTAGAAAAGGTAGATCAGAATTTGCTTTTTAAAAAATGACAGGCCTGTAAGAAAGCAATATTTTTGATTGATAGAGATTTTAATTGCTCTGATATTTATTGGAATGACAGCTATTAGGAATTGAAGCAGTGATAAGGGATTCTCTGAAGCTTGAGGGTATTTGGATAAACACCTCAAATTTGAATGCCTATCAGAAGCTTATTAAAATTATTAAAATCCTGAATTTTTCATTTGGGCTAAAAGTCTTTGAAAAGAGGTTTGCTTGAAGAATTTCTTACGAAATGATATAGATTCTATTAGTGATGATTTTTTCCTTCTCTCGAGAAGTATGTGCAAGCAGGAACTGCTGACGTGTATATCTGCAGAGATTATGGCATTAAGGACAAAATTCATGTGGGTAAAACATGTTCCAGAAAAATGTGTAGCCTTGGAATTAACAAATGGTGTTACTTCCCCTAGCAATTTAGGTTTTATTTTTAAGAGATCTAATCTGTACATGTGCTATTTTCCATCTATGGCAACTCTAGTTTTTATAAGATTAATTACTTGCTTTAGATATGTAACTGGAAAATTTAGTCCTGAATTATTAACAGTTCTGTTCTGGATTCCTGACTTTTCTGTAGTCCAAAATGATTTTCAGAACTGTTGGGCATCTGCAAGCTGAACCAAAGAAAGGAGGGAAGCTATCATTTTATCAGAGACTGGGGGAAGTGAAAGTTCTGAGTGTGGTCATCACATCACAGCTTTGCTGATTAGTGTGTCTTTTATTATCCTACCGAGATGAAACACAAGTGGAAAAGTTAATAAAACGGCCATTCATTACCTTTCATGCATGTTTCCTTTTTTTTAAATGTTTTATTTAGTCATTTCCACATTAAAAAGGAAGAGGGTAGAACTGTAGTACTACTTAACCTCGTGACACTGGTCATATGAAGGTAGGGGTTTTCTTTCTTCCTTTCCCCCTGCAAATGCCATCCCAGTTACATGATAGTCATGACCATTCATTATCATTAGCTAAACCAGTTCCCTGGGAGATGGGCTAATAAAATGTCTAAACTGTACATTGATTAAGTGCATATGTTAAATACTGATGGTTGGATATAAAATCAGAGTACAGGTATGGGGTACATTTGGCTGGAAGTGTTTATATGGGTGCTTTGAATAAGTGGGATGGTGTATAATTGTAACAGCTTGAATGTTGTTTCCAAGAGTATTGGAAAAGGATGATGTGAGGAAGCTGTCACTATTTCTGGAATGATACAGCCTAGGATGATCAGATCACAAATGAAATATAACTATGCAACAGTAGCAGCCTGCTGCTTTATGGAACAGAGTTTACATGGCTAAGCATTTTTGAATAGATGTGATGAAATGCTAGAGGGTGGATCCTTCCAATATAAATATGTTTTGTGAATCAACAGTGCCATAAACTGTTACAGAAAAAAAAAAAAAAGTGTAAGAATCAAGGTAGTAGTATAGGCAGCTGCTGCATGAGTTTTGGAAGGAAATGGAGAGCAAGGGGATTTTGGGAGAAAGTGGTGCCTTATGTTCTAGGGATAGACAGAAACAGAGTAGAATTATCTGAGAGGTACTAAGAAGAGTTAGTCTGGAAAAGTAAGTACTGACAAAAAGGAAGATTCAGTCCAGAGAGTTTCAAATACACATACCTACTTTGGAGATGTTATTTGCAACCTGCTTCAATTCCTTCACGTGCAATTTTTCCCTTTGTCAGTTTTTATCCAGTGAGCTCTCTTCTTGACTGTACCCCTTTATAATTTCTTTGTATCTTTTCCTCCTTCCCAATCTTTTCCTCTTCCTGTCCTCTTCCATTTAGTCCCTCACTGTGGGATTCAATTCATTAATTCTTGCAGAGAAATACTTCTGAAATGCTGCACTAGAAGAAGGGCAGAGTATGCCTACTAAATACATGCAACAGCTTTCTACAGTTTGTGGTACAGAGCAGATTTCACTCAATGTATTGCATATATATTATACTATTTCAGTCTCCTGGATATTTGGGAAATTTTGCTATTTGAATTTTAATGCTGAACTCAGAACTGTAGCTTTAAGTTGATTTTATTCTTCCATGCACCAGGAGGATATATCAGCCCATAATTAAGAATGTGAAAAACAAGCTGCAGTGGAGAGTCAATAATCCAAATACTTCTGTATATCACACATCCTCCAGATTGTTAGCAAATTTCTCTTTGATAACAACATATTTTCTTTCACACTGGCAAAATGACATGACATAACCCTTGGCATTTGAGAACAACATGTATTTTTTTCAGATGGATTAGTTCAGGTAAGCAGATCTGATTCAAATATTTAACAGATTGTCCATAAATCTGACATTCATGGGAAGCTGTTAATTCTGAAGTGATCATAAACACTTCACAAATGCAGAGACTTCAGTTAGTGCATAACTCACCGAAGACTAGAAACTGAGATGGTTGCTTCTGATAAATCTTTCATTGATGTGTGTGTCTAACCATCAAAAGATGAACAAAGAGTCAGCATGTTTCATAAAATACTCTCCTTATTTATTTTAATTCTTCTGTAAAAGTATTTGACATCTTTTTAGATTATTTCTTGGATTTACTTTTTGTTGCGATCAATCTTGATTCAACAAAATGTTCTTACCAAAACATTTTTAATAATGAAACAATTACAGCAGTAAATTTACATAACCAATGAGTTCTTTCATTGTTTCTTTTTACTACAGTATTCTTCTTTTCTTTTTTTCAGAGTAGTGTCTGCTAGTCGGTGTGTACTAAAGAAAATAGTTTAGTTGAAACTGATTTAATTTCTTCATTAAGGCTTAAAGTTAAAACAGTTTATTGGATAGTTCTTCATAATTACAGTGAATTTGTAGTTCTGGGTTAAAGCTAGGGGCAGCACTGCAGTAGATAGACTGTTCCAGCAAAAAATCTACAGCAAAAAAGCTATTGGAGAAGTAAAAGCCAGGCTGTCTGCACAATAAACATTATTCCTGCCACCCGCAAATGTGGTATGACCCTTAATTTTTCCTGTCCATGTGACCATCCGTGAAGGAACAGTGGGCACTCAGTGCCAAATGTCTGTGAGAACCTCCACAGTAATTCTTGCTATGTCCACCAGGATACACCTGTTTGCTAGTGGAATAAAGCAAGGACCAACCCAAAGATAAGCTATGGTTTGATCTGAGATTTAACTGCAGAGAACAGGGCACGGATGGCATCCCTGCTTGCCTGCCTGTGCGTCAGGCTGGATCAAGAGCAGGCTGCCAAGTGCTGCCAACTTCTCTTGTGCTGGAGGCGCGCTCTCACCGATGCTTGTCTCTGGGCTTGTGGCGCAGGCACGCTGTGCTGTGCTGGGACTTGTGTCTGAATTATTTGCACCTCAGTCCACACCAAGTAGCCACCAGGGCTTGTCTGGAGGTGTGTAGAGCACTGTATTGGGCCACGTAAATGTAACCTCCAATGAAAACTTAAATAAGGCTGCTGTGGTGGGTGGGTGGACCTTCAGCTGTAAGCTCCCTCTGGAAGGTCAAATTCAATCATTTCAGTATTGCTTTCCTGCACTGTTTGGGGACCTAATCTCTTCTAAACTCATTCTATCTCCTTCCAAAATGAGTGGCACTTGTTTATGATGCCAGCTGCATGTTACGATTAAACAAGTCTTGTAGCAAACTGTGTGCACAAGTACTAGATTCGGTGGTGTTCAGCAGCTTTCCCAGCTTCTATTTCAAACGTACTAAATGGTCACAATAAGTTTTCTCCAAATTTTCCTATCTTTATTCTAATTAAGGACATGAAAGAAGACTGGTTGTGCACAGGGTATGGGCTGCCCCACATATTTTGCAGCAGGCATGAGGATAAATTCCTGCTCTTGCAGCTTCCTTCATGCTGTTCGAAATGGTGGCCTTTTGAAATAATCCAGATATGTGGGTGCAACTAATGAGGAGAGTAAAACAGAAGAAAGAAACTTCAGAGTAAGATTAAAAATATACCATGGAAATAACCTGTCTAGGTTTTGACAGATGAAATTTGGAGACAAATTATTTGTCTTTCAAGCAAAGGCATTTTTAAAAGAAAATTTAAATGTAATGCATGAGGAAGAATTGTGCTGATCTGAAAAGGAGGATTAACTGACGCGATCTTGATTGCAGGGTCCTTATACTGCTACCTTGGAAAAAATAAAACAAACAAAAAAGTTAACAGGAGGTCAGGGCAGTGGCTTTTAGCAGCTTAGCCCATGGGTGAAAAAAATGTAACATACAGAACTGCAGAATGTAGGAATCGCCTGATTGTGGGAGATTTATGGGCTTTGTGGGGAACAGAGGGCTATGTTGCATTTCTACCACAGTCCTGCTGTCCACAGACCTGGGGGAGGGAGAGCAGCCAGAAACAGCCTTCCCCAGAAATGTTTCCTGAAATGAGGGCTGCAGTCTCTGGTTTGACTTAGCAATCAGGTCGTGCTGGAGCTGTGATATTCCAGTCACTTCTGCAGCAAAAATCTTTGTATGGAGAAAAAAGAGAAGTGTTGCTAGATTGATAAAATGTGCACATCACATAATCTTGTAGCACTGCTCCGACAGAAAAATGTATAACAATATGTGCAATTTATTGATAAATGTCAGCCTAAATAGTCTGTGAGAGAAGGGGGGGAGAAGAAAGCTATACATTTCCCACAAGCACCCCCTCAGGCAACAGCTTGAGCAAATACAATACATGTGATGCAATAAACTAAGATTATGGGGCTTCACCATAGACAAGTGTGGCCTTCACCGTAGGCTAAGTAGGCAGTCACCTCAGCACTATATTTAAAGGGGCACTGGAGTAACAGAGATAACATGGTCATTGTCCAGTACTCCAGTTCAGACCAACTCTTCTATGACTGTTTCAATACACTTGTCTTTCTGTCTGATAGGATCTTTCTGCCATTTTTATGTAGAACCTCAGGACTTGCACATCTTTAGCATAATTTTCATCAATGAAGGGCAAGGATTAGCGTGAGCTTGATTTAGAGCAAAACTTCTTACTCTAGTTTCAAGCCTTTTCAGGCTATGGTTGCCTGCTCTGGGCTCTCCACATGGGGCTTGACCCTGTGCAGGCACAGAGCTGGTGGCAATCTCGGGTACGTGAAACCAAGATGCGTACCTGGGCTCACAGAGAGCTCTACAGAAGATCATCTTGGCACAAGGCTGCAGACCAAAGAGATTCACTGCAGGGAATGGAGCATTAAGAAATGTTTCAGTCTTTCAGCAATGCATGAGAGAAGATGGACTGAGGGAATTTTCAGACAAAGAAAACAGCTGCAGTCTGAAGGTACAAATACTGTTTTCATGGTGGGGATAAGGGGGTTTATGCTGTTCTCTTGGTCCAGTTCAATCCCTTCTTGTTGCAAGTGGCATTTCAGTAAGTAACACAAAGTGACTACAATTAGGCTTTACTTTCCTATAGGAAAACAAAATTTTAAGGTGGTAAAATGACAACGTCTGGCCTAGATAACAATTTGAAGAAGATATTCTAAGCTTGACATAGATCTCTACTGAAACACGGACTTTCTCACTGGTGGCACAGGTAAGTATCAAAATACTAAACAAATATATTTTTCTGCATTCAGGCTCCTGTCTTGTAAGTGAAAGACCCTTCCAAAAACTGTATGAAATGAAAGCACCTCAGAGAATTAAAACCCCATGCAGTTATTGCTATTTATAAGACAGCTCAGATTTGAAAAGGATTTTAATGAGAACATTTAGTCTTCATTACTCTTAGCATTTTCTTTTCCAACAATACTTATACCTGTGCATGTGAGATTTGGGGTGCTTTATAGTAAGATGTGCAATAAATCCCTAAAATAAAAAATTAAAATATAAATAGATTGTTCTCCTGTACTACCAGAACCTAAGGAAATTTTGTCCATGTAGGCCTGCTAAAATACATATAAGCTGAGGTACTTGTTTTTGATACTGAACTGAGTACATAGAGAAGCATAAATCACTTTTTTCCTCTTTACTGCTGTTTTTCTCAGTCAGTTTTCCCATAATGCCTCTGCAGAAGCTGACAGTTGGATGCAGCACAAGACCCTGCTGGACAACTGTCAGGTTTGTTGAAGGATATTAAAGAGAACTTGATCATGTGTCAGCTCTCTTCAAAATACACTCACATTGGAAAAGTGATATATCTGTCAAAGCAAGGACTTCAGCATTTGGCAGAACAGGCCATTTTCACAAACAAAACTGTCCAATTACATTAGGGGGCATGAACTTCAGGTGTGTATGCCAGGGACAGAAAGATCTGCAGCCACACATCACAGAGACTGTCTCCTTAAGCCATATGGTTGGATGTGGGCTGCATCTCAAGCATAGTTTCTTTATGCTTCATAGATTAGGAATTAATTTAAAATTATCAGAAACATAAATTGCTGCTTTGAACTTCTCCATGAACTTTTTTTTTTATTATTTCACTGAAGGCTGCCAAGAATTCATTTTAGGGGAGAGAGAGAGAGAGACAGTGGAAAATTTATCAAGTTTGATTAGATGATTAAGAACTAAGCTATGGAACAGAAATACTTCTTTCTTGTTTTGTTTTTTTAAATGCTTTTAGGAAGACCAGTGTGAGTTTTGATTAAATAGCATCATTGGTTAGGAAACAAATTGTGCCTGAGAGAATAACAGAAAAGACTTTTTCTTGGAAATATGTAATAATTGAGTTTAGGTCTTTCTTGGCTCACACATAAATCCAGACATTTGGTGGGAGTGAACTTTCAAGTTAAAACTGCTTGTATCACACACAATATCCTGTGTGTGGGGAACTGTTATATCTAAGTTCAAGAAAACCATCAAGATTCAGTGATAAGGATGGAAACTGTCTTGATCACATTGTTTATGCCAAAATGCTCATTTTTGTGTACAAGAAATTTCAGACTTGATCTGTGTGTGGAGGTAAAGCACTGCAGTTTAGAGCAGAGTCATATAGAGTCTTTCACGGGTACAATTTACAAAGGCTGAGCTCAGTTTTGGGAGTAGTGTTAGGAGATCCTAAGGTGAATTCGCTTTTTTAGGGTGCTTACAATTCTCTTAAAGCACTACAAATGTTTATACAACTTTTTAATATAAATTATGTTAAGATTTCAGAACACATGACATTAAGACAAATTTTCTTATTCCAACTAATTATCTGGCTGAATTTTATGCTGACTTTTACCTTGTGCAGTGCCACCAAAAGCTGTTCATTAAAATTACAGCTCTCAATATTATTTTTTTTTCGTTTTCTTTCTCAATTCACAGGAGCAAAATCCCACTTTGATTAGCAAACTGATTTATTTTGAATAAAAATAGTAATTATTCTTCTTCCTTCTCTGAGGCAGAGAATTCCACACGAGCGTTCTCAGTTTCAAGAGAACAAAGTACCTCTTCTTTGTTTCCTGGGCTGTCTGGGCTTCCTTAGCTAAGTCCTCACTCAGAGGCAGGAAAACTGACAAATAATTGTAGTTCTTTATGTTGTAAAATAAGGAAACGTATGATATATATACACAGGCATGTGCACACACATACATGCGTGTATGTATATTACATACACGTGTTCTTTCATCTTGCTTCAGTTTCCTCGCAGGCAGGTCTTCACGCTTTTTCCATTAGGAAAAACGTCCTCTTCCTTCTGTTTGTCTTCACTTGCAAAAACAAATGTATTTTTGCAGGAAGATAATACACAGCTATGAAGCTATCTAGCTTTGAATCTTTGTGGAGACAAATCTCAGGCAGGTTTTCCATGAAGCGTTTGGGCAAGATTGACACTGCCTGTAACAGCTGAGGTTTTGAGCTTATCAGCCACCTTGTAAACTACTAGAGATTGTGAATTAACGATATTGTGACCTTACAGTGTATTAGCCATAAAAGTTTTTGATGTCTTGGTCCATGCATGCTGAAATAAATGAGTGGCTCTATACGCTTGTTTTGAGGCTCTTGGCAAACTCATAAAGATGTTTCTGCAGTTGCAGCACTAATTTTACATTTTAAATATTGTTTAACTAGATTTGTCTTTTTTTCTTGTGAGATCTCTGGAAACAATAGAAGGAACCCTCCCTTGTCTCCACCTAGTCGTTTGTGTCATTGCCCTGATGGATGTAACCCACTTTTTGAGAAATAGGCACTATTCTGTGTGATTACATTTGTTTCAAAATCCTCATCTAAAAGTAGCTTAATTTCTGTAGAGCTGACATTATGATTGATAGGAATTTCTACATCACAGTCACTAATCCTTAAGAAACTAAATAGCTAAGTGGAAACAGTTGTAGTGAAGGCTTTTAACTATATGTCCTTGATAGCTACACAGTAAAGTGGTGACATGTCACCATGACAATGATGTGACATGTCACCTCACACAATGACATGTGACAGCCACAGAGTAACTCTGGCACTACAGGGTAAATCAGTTTGTGCGTAACCATGATCAGCTCTCTGGCTACTGATGCAATTCTGGTACAGATACAACACTTCAGACTTCTAATTAGCTCCAAAACTCACTGTTGCAAATCAACTGGCCAACTTGTAGTTGAGTGGACCGATCTCTTCTGCCTTCCCAGTTCTCTCCAGCAGGACAGATGATCTAGTGTGGGTATGATGAGGATGAAGGGCCACAGGCAGCTCAGTTGCTGGCTGAGGAGCAGGTGTTCTGCCTGTACACACACACAGCTTTTTGGTGTCCAAAGGACTTGAAAGTCTAAAAGTAAAGCGCAGTTGACACAGTGAATTCAGCAGTGTGCTTAAATCCTATCTGAATTATTTTTCCTCCAGATTTTCCACTATAACATTTTAAAATTCTTTATTTAATATAACGATCAATATAAAACATACCATATGTGTGAATAGCCCCGTGAAGTTCTGGTATGTATATTTTATTGGCATTTATGATATGTGTGTTGTACCATTTGCTATTCACAAATAAGAGAATATACCTAAATTTTCACTGGTAAACTTTTATACCTTGTTTTCTCTTTTTCTCCTCATCTTTCTACCTATATAGGAATCATGATAACAGAGAAATCCACTGCCAGTACAATTTCGGTAATTTTCACAGTAACCTCAGCTGACATAACGATTTGAGATATTCATGGTTACAGCTGCGTCAGGCTCTTCACAAGCTTCCGTTGGTGGAATAGCTCCTCCAGTTAACAAATGACTTGCTGCAAAATACAAGGGGATCTTAAATTTTAGTTTTCCCTCTGCTTTGTTCCATAATTTAATTTTGTAACTGGCATGCAGAGTTTAGTTAATGATCTGTGTCATGACTTACACTGGGTTTTAGTAAAGATATTGATGCATCTGATGCTCAGCTTCCAGCCAGCACCAAAGTCTCACCATGCAAGAGCTCAACAACTGCTGAGGGAAGGTGAGAGAAGAACAAAAAAAAATGAAGGTTAAAAGCAGTAAGACTCTTTATCAAACATGAGGTATAAGACTTGCTCTTTTAGTAATGTGAAAAGCCTTGAAGGCCTTTAGACTTACCTGGGTATACCCTAGCTGGGGTGGTGTGAGGGGACAAGCTGGTCCACCATCTGTGAAAGCTGAAGGGTCAAATCTTTCAATTTTGTTTCCACCACATTCTACAGTTGCTTCCAGATATACCTGGTACCTGATGAGTCTGGACCTTTATTTTTAAAGTAATGTGTAGGAATATCAGATCGCGGGGGTCATTTTGATCTCCTGGTTGGAAAAAGCTGGAGGGTGGGGAAGTTTGCAAACGGGCTATTATGACCCCACACTGAGGATAAAAGAGTTTTCATACCTTGTGCTGTGAGGCTTCTAGGCAAGGAGGAAAGCCCTCATGGGCTCAGAATAGCCCCTGTGGAGCACCCAGCAGGTCACCAAGCTGCTGCAGGGCACAGGGGCACTGGGCACCACATCGTGACACAGGCAGCACTGGAACTCTGGCAGCCTTAGGGTCTTGGGGGTGATTCTCCCTGTTTGGGCACAAATCTCAGCAGGGGAGTTTGGAAGGGATTTTAGCAGCTTTTTTTGCACTGCTCTGGCTCTCTCCAGACACAAGGGGTCCCAACAAGGGTGTAAAGATTGTTGAACTCCGTGTTGTAAGTGCAAACTCTGTGCTTGAATGCAAAGTGATAACCCAAAGTTTTAGGTGTGAGCCTGTAAAGCTGGGAAGTAGTTCTCTCCTAAAATGTAGGTAATGATCATTGCTTTGAAAGCTGAGAAAAATCTGCTTGGTAAGCAAGCACTCTAAAAAAGTCAAAGAATTAAGATGGTTTAATTGGCTTAATTTACTTCCTGTTACTTTAAAATATGCCTGTTTGAGCCTTGACATTACAGCACTTCAAGATGCTCCCTCTCTGATGCTGCATCAAAGCAGTGTTGAAGCAAGAGGGGCTGTAGTTTGAAGTGGCAGCTCCAAAAATTACAGTTCTCCTTTTGCCCTCCTTAACTCCCAGCAGCAAAATCCCAGCCCGATTAGCAGACTGATTTATTTTACATAAAAATAATAATCTCCCTTTTTGCTTGTCTCCTCCCAGTTGGTGAATTCCATTCCTGACATCTACAATTTCATCTGGATACTGTTCTATTTTTTTTCTCCACACCCCATCTTCAATGCGTATTGAATTGCTGGGTGCTGTTAAGTATCTGCTATATTTCCTTGCAGAAGTGGGTGCATTTGGATGATGAATTGGATATTTCCAATATATGAATAATCTTCAGTATGCTGCTTATATCCGTTGGGGTGAAACACATTATGGGTCACATTTTAAAACTGTTTAGGTGCTTTGCTCAAATCAGGCATTTAAATAACTTTAAAAATCTTTCCTTCTGATACTGACTTTTATATATTATTACCTTGCCACAGTTTCTCATTAATTTATTTTATACAGCAGTAAAGGAGAAAGTTTAAGTCACAGTTAGTATGAAGTCTTCTATCCTTCAGTACACCCAAGATGAAGGCCATCTTAGGCGTGTGTTGGAAGCAGCCAGAAGAATAGCATACTGTGGGATATCAGTGAAATGGTAGGAGAGCAATATTTTCCTCTCTGCATTCCTGTCATTTTAGTGAGTGAAGGAAATTTCTTTGCCATTCTTCCCATCTTCCAAAGCTCACTCAATCAGATTTCAAAGCTTGTGGAAAATCTTAGAAGTTTCAAAATGATTTTGCAAAACCTCCAGTTTTTGGCTTTGTGATAAAGTGGGGGAATTTGCTTGCTCCTGTTCTCCCAAGCACTGAATCGTCAGTGCATTATGGTGTCTGTAACTAGAGCCTACATGTCTCCAGTCTCTGATGCAAGAGGTGGCTCTGCAGGGGCAGAGGTCTGACACCCCACCGGCACGGGCAGGGACGAGACCAGCCCTGGTTGTGTGCTAGGTGTTGCCAGAGGCTGAGGTCTGAGAGTGCCCTGGGAAGAGACCATACTTTGTCAGGACAAGGTTTTCTTGCTCTCATCCCATAAAGTCCAAGTAATTTCCCAACTTTGTTTATACTAAAGTGTTGTTGGACCTTAGGCTAAAGCAGGGGTGAAACCATTTTTCTTGTCCTGCTTTCAAATAAGCCTAGGTGAACTTGCAAAAAGCTCCCATGAAGACCCTATTGACTGGGAGAGCACCACATTTCATGTTTGCTGAAAAACTCAGTCATCCCTTTGCGATCAAAATGACATCGAAGATATGAATGGGGTCATCCAACTTGCCAAACATTTTGGAAGAGAGAGTGAAAAGGCCTTTTCTTTTCAGAGAATACTTAGAGGTGAAAAGGTAGAGGAAGTAACTCCTAGAATCACTTCAATGTGGAGGTGGTGTTTCAGGAACACAGGGTGAGGAATCTGGAGCCAGAGTAGGACAGGTTGAAATGCTTTCTGCATCATCAGAGAAAGAGTGGGGAGAGAGGGAGCGAGAGAAAAAGGGAAAGAGGCATTATATCAAAACCAAGTGATCTTTGTCTGGTATTGAGCTGAAAGTTTTGCTCAGCATTAATCATTCTAGAAACCAATTTTCATCCTCCTGTATTACTTCTTTTGGGAAAATGGGCATTTGGAAAGAAGAAAAATGCAAAGAAACTTGACTGTGGTATTTAATGCTGTGAGTATGTAGTGAAAACTGATCAGTTCTTCCTTTTCATGTTAAGTCCTAATGTAGCAACAACATGTCATTCACTAAAATTAATGGCAGGTACATTTAGAACAAATGAGAGGATATCTTTCTTCATCCAGCATGTTGCCACCCTTTGAAATTCACTACCACAGCAGGTAATAAGGACCACTAGTGTAGCTGAAAGAGCTACACAAGTTTATGTCCAAATACTATCACTTACAGCAATAGCTGCTAAAATAAGAGTGAACTAACTACTGCTTCTGTTCAGAGTCTACAGTGATCTCTGAACTAATGGGGAAAAAATTTGGTCCTGTGGGCGCTCCAAGACGGCAGATAGTTTTAGTGTTCTCAGATGTTCCCATAGTTTTGTTATTTTTGTGGCTTGTTGAGGTTCACTTTTTGATACATCATTTCCTTTTATAAACCATTATTTTTTTACAAAGGTGCCTGAGATTTGCTGTTAAACTTCCGTTTGCCTGTTTTTTCTCCATGCTGTAAACAGCTGCATGAAAATTGAATGTAAGTTGTTAAAGATCGATGGACACAACTGATTGCTGTTCCAAATGAGAATACCAAGCACTAAGACACTGAGAAATCAAATTGATGACCTGTAAAAAATAAGTTCCAATTAAGAAATATCAGGTTGAAAGGAAATCCTGAAAGCAAGGAGACAAGGGAAGATGAAATACTTTTTGAGAGTGAATCATGAAGTTGTTGGTTAGGGTAATTTTGAATTCCCTTTACAGTCTGTTACAGCACATCAGATCTATGGCTGATCAGAAAAAAAGCCTGTATGTGGCCAGGGATGTGTCAGCGCTCAGGTGGTTAGTAAAAATTTGTGTTTGTACTATGTTTTTTCTGCATAGGCAGGTACTGGACATTTACGCATTCTCCTTCTCCAACTGCAACCCTAGCAAAAGAGTATCTTTGAACATTTACAGAAATCAGTCTGCATGTTATTATATTCTTCAGTAGTAGTTTATCTAGGACATTTGATTGAGATACTATACAATTAAGAGTATTGTTTTATACAGACTCTGATGTGAGCTTATGGACATGTTTTGGTGCCTGGTTTCAAGAACTTGACCCTGCAGATACTTATAGGCATGAATCTTAAGTATATGAGTACAGCCATTAAGGTCAATAAGACTTTTTGCATGACTAAGGCTCAAGTAAGAAATTATTTGCAGGGCTGAGTCCTCAGCTTGTTAACTCTTTGGTAGACAAGACTCATATCTCCTCTTTATCCTAGGCATGCTGTGGGCCCTCTAAAAGCCACATCATAGTCCACATTTTCAAAAAGAAGGGCTGTGCCAGTGAACACTCAGGACTTTGTCTCTTTGTGTGTTTATGGAACAGGAGCGAAAAATCCAAGGGCTGTAGAAATGAGCGAGCTGGCTTTCCTTTGATGCCTTTTTGTAATTTTACTTGCCTTTGCTTCTGGTGCACTGCTTGTCCCTCCAGTTGTATCACTATAGCAGAAAGACAGTCCTAAATTAGGCCTTGATGACTTCTGAGGAAGGCATCTGCATCTGAGTTTTGGCCTCAAAAATGGCTTAAGAGGAATACAAATTGAAGATAGGATCCTTTACTCTGATATGGATTTTCATTTGATTTTTGCTGTATGTTTTCAAAAAGAACTGTCAGTGTGTTTGTTCAACTGAGTATATATGATGTTATAATTGTTTTGTTTAGTACTGTAAATATTATATGTGATTAATCTTGTTCATGCTGGAAAGGTATTTGAGTTTCTTACCAGACAGTATATATTTAAGGTTTGCTTTATTTATGTGGAGAAAATGACAAATACTGTAGCTGAGGGAACAGAAAAAAATGAAAGCAGTGCTCTGAAAAAAAAAAAAGGTTGGAAACTGGGGAACAGCGCTGCTCTGCTGTGCTCTGGGTTGGGGTGACACTGTGTTGTGGAGGGTCACAGCTAAAGATTGCTGGCAACTGTCACATCCAACCTATGATAACAGAGAAACTAGAAGGAGCCAGATGAGCAGGATGTGACCCTAAAGGCTAAGGAGAATAAGCCAGAGAGCCTGGAGGAGGCATCTTCCCCAGAGTTTAAATCTTTTGTAAATAGCTTGTTCCATCACAAGTACTGATATCATGACCCTGAGCTATTGAAGTTGCTGCTTTCAATAGATCCTGGAGGCTCCATTAATACTGCTAGATCATTCACACAGGATGACATGATATTCCTTTCCTTTCGTGTTTTTTTTTTTTTTTTTTTTTTGTACTTCCTGAGCAGTGTGCGCTTAGGAAAAGAGTTTTAAAAAACCGCACCAACCACCCTTCTCCAAGAGTGCCTCTACTTAAAATGTAATAATAAATTGCACCCCATTAGGGTTAAAATAAACACAGCTACAGCCCTGCCATACTTTTGGGAAACACCGCTGTTCTATTTTATTTTAATACTGCAGGACTGTTTTGCTCTCACTCCACACCAGCCTCACAAATCACTAGTGCAGTGCTCTCACTAACTTGTCTGTATTATGTTCATTTTCTGGGTGGCAATAAATATTAGAATAAAATAAACTAAAGACTGCTGGCTGGGGCTCTGTTAGCTATCTTTATGGTTTCCACGGCAGCTGAATGACAGCTCAGGCTGGAAGCAAGCAGCCCCTTTTCACCAAGTAAATTTAGCCTTGGGAAGGATGAACATCTTCTAACTCTTGAGCTGTGATGGTTGATGCCAGTCAGTAAATCAGTCAGATTTTAATTATCGGACACATGACAGGGAGCAGTGACAGGCGGCAGTCCACTGGAGAGCATTCCTTCAAAGCAGCTTTAAAAACAGAACAGCACTTGAAGAGGAAAACCAAGTGAACAGAACACAGTCACAGCTGAATTGCAGGACATTAATAGCATGATGGAATTCCCTTCCTAATAATTTTAACTGCTTCTTGGCCACAGCCTTCCTGACCAAGTAGATCTAATGCAGCTTTATTGGGAACTTATTTTTTCTAAACCCCCTTTATTCAGACCTGTGGTTTTTAATAGTTTCACACAGTTACTTGCATAAGCAGCTGTTTGGTGCAAAGAAAGCAGCGACAGATTTATAGTGCAGCAAAACCTGCTAATTGGATAGATGAAATTGCATTTCTGACAGTGGCCCCTCTCTGAAAATTGGTAATATACCTCACAATGGTTTGCATATGTAAGAACTTGATTATTTATTATATTTTGCCTTTTGTGTTAATCCTATGATTAATTCTTGGGTAATTACCTACAAACACCTCCCTGGAAGCCTCTTTAGATAATAAGGACTTGATGGTTATTGAAAGGTTACGGGAATTTTATAAAATCTATTTACAGAATTCTCAGGACATCTAGACACACTTTATAGTTTCATTGTGTATTTGGGGGAAACTGGGGAATTACTAAATATTAGCTAGGTTTTTTTTTTTTGAAAGAGCTATTAAAGGAATCAAAATAATCTTTGGAAATTATCACTGAGCTAATAAAAAAGCTTAAGAGAAAATGTAATAATAATAATAATAACAATAACAATATCAACACAACAAAGCTTTTAGCTATTCAAAATATATTAACGTGCTACCTTTCCAAGTGGGCAGTTTGCCATTACTTGTTAATTGCAATACGTGAAAAGGAAACTAAAGTGTAGCCTTAAACTGTTCTGCTGTTTCTCTGGCACCGGTTTAAGTTAATTTTTTAGGCTCCCAGGCTGAATCAAGAGGAAGCCTTTGATCATGCTTGGTTGCGTGGGACACTGTACCACCTTTCTCGCTGTTGCCACATTGCTGTAGTACACAAGGCACTGCACGTGTGGAATAACCTGCCCCCACTCAGACGAACCCATTTGGTGTACCAACAGGATACAACACAGCACAGTTCAGAGCAGAGCTTAGAGTCTGCTGAGAATACGTGAAGTTGTGAAACCAAAAGTAATGTTTGCTTTATCTCAGTGAACATCAATAATTTTTCAATGAGTAACCCACAGCCAGATACAAAATAGGCAAAGCTTTAGAGCTGGACCTCTCTTCTTCTACGAAAATAAATGTCTATCCTACTATCACAAAAATTACCCGGTATCTGTAAATGAATCCCTTTTCCCAATGGGAATAATACTGTGCACTTGAACTCTGATTTGTTTTTGATGTTCTAGGCTAGGCTTCAAAAATAGTTTTAATTTAAAGGCTTCTGTGGGAACAGCTATATGATAAGGATGCAAATTTCCAACAAATGTATAACTGCTCAGCATTGTTGGAGTTTCTTGGTAATCATCTTCACAAAGCTAAAAAGCTTCATTTTTATTATTTGTTTTATGAAAAGAAATCTGTAGATTGTCAAGTGTTCAGGTTTCCTTGTTTTGTTTTATTTCGAAAAGAAACAGAGGAAAGGAAAAGTACCTTTTTTTTTTTTTGATGCCTTTATTTTCCAATCAGGTAATTCAAACATCCTCCCCAGCTGACAGGAACAGAGGCTTAACCAGTACCTACCCAAAACAGGCTTGTCAAGTACTTGTCAGCTTCCAGTTGTTTATGGTTCTTTAAGTGTGGAATATGCAATTAGTCCTGTTTAAATAAATCATGGGCCAAGAACAAGGACAAGAATTGGAGCCTACTGTGCAGGACACTGTCCTGTGTGTTCTGGTTGTAAGAGGATAACTCAGCATTCATGAGAGTACCGTTTTCTCACTCCAAGTCGATGGAAAAAGACAGGAAATGCAGTAAAACAGGATAAACCCCTTGCTCTGGCTCTGTACCTGACTTCCAGCTGCTAAACTGCACTGGAAGACAGGTAGAAATACATTAAATATATTCCAAATGCTCCTTTCCCAGGAAAACAATTGCTGCAATTGCTGCAGTGATGTTTTCTGGCTGTACATGGGAGGGGATGAAGGTACGTGTGCTTGGGAAAGGTGAGTCATCCTGCTGATGGTGAATGGGGAGAGACTGTCCCTGAGACAAAATCTGGGAAGTATGGCTCACTGTGAGGGCATTTGTGAACATCTAGGTTTAGTCATTTTAGGAGAATGATTCATGCCTCATTTTATGTCACTTGTGAATAAGGATGTATTATTTGAGACCGATGTTAGTGAAACGTAGAGCAGAAACTGGACCTCGTGTTAAGTTCACTAGAAGACATTCATCTAGTCAGGATGAGTTGTTTTATTATGTTGTTCAAACATATAAAGCAGGTTATTCAGGTGACTTAAATAGTAAGCCGTAATTTCCACAGAAAACAGAGATTTGTAAGTAGACAGCAATATATGTCAGTGTTTTACCGTGATTATTAAATGTTACAGGAAATGCATCGCATAATCCGTACCTTTTGTGGTTTTTTATTTCTGTGTGAACAAGAGGATGTTATGGCTGCAGACAAAGAAAGAAATCATCCAGCACTGAGTGTGATGTAAAAACACCATCCTTTTTATAAGGCAGCACCTTCTGGCTAGGGGACAAATAACCCAGACAAAGAAAAAGCCCTTTCAGAAAGGTGGGATGGTAGCAAAACAACAGAAAACAGGTGAATTAGGTCTTTTGTTAGTGTAAGTTAACATAGCTTCATTGGGATATAATCAAGTTGAGATATATTTCTGAGAATTTTGCAGATTTTGACAGAGAAAAAACTGGAACTCAGAGGAGATTCCGTATATTATCGGAAGCTTATGACATCCAGAAAAAGATAGCTTTCTTTACCTAGGATTTAATATTAAGAAAAGTTCATATGGATTTCTAAGGGAAATACACTACAGCAAATGGCAAATTATTCACTAATACTTGATAAAAGATAAATTGTGTCGTACCGAATGTGACAACCAAGTCCTCTCATTACAGGTAGTATTTTCACAGTAATATTTTCCTATTCCTGTGGTTTTAGTTGACAGTGAAATATATAATCATATACTTGAGCATTCAAAGAACCTGCTTATGATTTGATGTTCCTCATCTGTGCAAAGAAAAGGGTTTCTGGGAGTTTTTCTTCTCTTCTTGCAGTATTTTGCATTAGATAAGGAGAGAGAAACATGGGAAATCTAAGATTAAACCTCTAATTTAAACTAGAGTGTGCGTAACTGCCAAATTTGAAATAGAGTCTGAGATTTCCAGGCAAGGTTTGGTTTAGAAATAGGGTCCCGGAACAATATCTGCATACAGATTTAGATCTGAGTCTCTTCCAGATATCAATCTGCTGGTCAGTCTTCTTGAATGTATGCTGAAGAGGGAAGAGGAGCTGATTACAGCTGCATTGGGCTGGACTTTTGCCTGTTGGAAAGGGTGACAGCCACTGTGTGTGACGGGTCTGATGCTAGTTATCCTGACCTTGGTCCGTCACATTCGCCAACGCAAACTGGCTACAAATGCTACCATTTTAATAATGATTTGCAGCCACTTTTCACCATGTAAGCAAATGCTCAAGACACATTTTAAAGGTGATCAGAACCTGTGTCTGGTTGACAGAATGTTTCTGGTGATGATCACTCAGGTTGTTCACTTCATCATTTTCCTCTTCATCTCTGCCTCTTAAAAAGGTATTCTTCATCTTAAAGCGTGTTTATAAACTTTAATTACCTAAGTCTAATAATAGTCTTCAAGAGGTAGAAGCTCTCTTCACCCAACACTAACATGCAGCTGCTCTTTTAATAGTGAACAAGAATGCTACTAAAGAGTTTTGGGCAGGAAATTGATAAATAATGCATATCAACTTCTGGTTACGTGGCTGATGCCATCATGAGGGTTTTGGTTTTTAAGACGACAGGACATCCTTTGACCATAACCTGTTAGAAGGGGATGGAATCCACCTCTCTGGAAGAGGCAATGGTATTTTTGTCAACAGGCTGGCCAATTTGGTGAGGCAAGATTTAACCTGAAGGACTTGGGGGCGGGGTCCAAGGTAGCAATGCTCATGCCATTGTATCCTACTGGGGAATAAACCAGGTCAAGCAGAGCAGCAACAAGTGTTCCCTAGCTGCCTCCCAAGATGAGAACCAGAAGGCCAACTGCCTCAAGGGTGTGTAGGCCTTCTTTGCCTCAGTCTTTACTGCTAAGACGGGCTCTCAGGAGTCCCAAACCCTAGGGGTAGGGGAAGAAGTCTGGAGAAAGGAAGACTATCCCTTGATTGAGAAGGATTGGCTTGGGGATCTTTTAGGCAAATTAAACACTCACAAAGTCATGGGCCCCAATGAGATGCATCCACAAGTACCGAGGGAGCTGGCAGATGATATTGCTAAGCTGCTCTCCATCACCTTTGAAAGGTCATGGAGGACAGGAGAGGTGCCTGAGGTCTAGAGGAAAACCACTATCACTCCAGTCTTTAGAAAGGGCATGAAGGAGGACCCAGGAAACTACAGGCTGCTCAGCCTCACCTCCATGCCTGGAAAGGTGATGGAACAGCTCATTCTGAAGATAATCTCTAAGCATGTGGGGGAAAAGAAGGTTGTTTGGAGTGGTCAACATGGATTCACCAAGGGGAAATTATGCTTGACCAATCTGATAGTCTTCTGTGATGGCATGACTGGCTGGGTAGATGAGGGGAGAGCAGTGGATCTTGTCTACCATGACTTCAACAAGGCTTTTGACACTGTTGCCCATTACATCCTCATAGGTAAGCTTAGGAAGTGTGGGATAGATGAGTGGATAGTGACATGGATTGAGAACTGGCTGAACGGCAGTGCTCAGAGGGTTGTGATCAGTGGCGCTGAGTCCAGCTGGAGGCCTGCAACTAGTGATGTTCCCCAGGGTACTGTATCCAGTCTTATTCAATATATTCGTCAATGACCTGGATGAAGGGACAGAGTGCACCCTCAGCAAGTTTGCTGATGATACAAAACTGGGAGGAGTGGCTGATACACCACAAGGCTGTGCTGCCATTCAGTGAGACCTGGACAGGCTAGACAGTTGGGCAGAGAGGAACTTAATGAAGTTCAACAAGGGCAAGTGTAGGGCCCTGCACATGGGGAGGAATAACCCTACCACCAATACAGATTAGGAGTTGACCTGCTGGAGAACAGCTCTGTGGAGAAGGACCTGGGAGTCCTGGTAGACACCAAGTTGACCATGAGCCAGCAACGTGCCCTTGTGGCTAGGAAGGCCAATGGTATCCTGGGGTGCATTAAGACGAGTGTGACCAGCAGGTTGAGGGAGGTTCTCCTCCCCCTCTACTCTGCCTGGTGAGGCCACATCTGGAGTGCTGTGTCCAGTTCTGGGCTCTCCAGTTCAAGACAGACAAGAACTGATGAAGAGAATCTAGTGGAGGGCTACAAAAATGATTAGGGGCCTGGAGCATCTCTCCTATGAGGAAAGGCTGAGAGGTCTGGGTCTGTTTAGCTTGGAGAAGACTGAGAGGGGATTTTATGAATGCTTAGATATGGCTAAAGGGTGATGACAAGAGGATAGAGCCAGGCTCTTTTTAGTGTGCCAAGTGACAAGACAAGGCACAACAGGCACAAAATGGAGCGTAGGAAGTTCCACCTGAAAATGAGGAAAAACTTCTTTACCGTGAGGGTGAAGAGCACTGGAACAGGCTGCCCAGAGAGTTGTGGAGTCTTCTTCTCTGGAGATATTCAAAACCCACCTGGACGTGATCCTGTGCAACCTGCTCTAGGTGAGCCTGCTTTAGCAGGAGGCATGGACTAAGTGATCTCCAGAGGTCCCTTCCAACTCACTACTGTTCTGTGAAATAAACATTATCTTAGGCAATTGAAAGCATAGGTAGGCAGAAAGGAGCTGGAAAGCATCCAGAAGGCTGATGCACAGAGAAAATGACCAGGAACTCTGGTTCACATCTTATCTGAAAGCTTACAGTGTTAGCATTAAAGTTCCTCCCTTCGCACCATGCTTGATCACATTTGCCCTTAAAAGAAGCATGAGATGTCTTGAATCACTCTCCCCACTTCCTGCAGCACCCAAATATTTTTTTAGTGATACTCTGTTCAGACATATACTGGGCATGACCCCACTTCAATCTGAATTCTTACAAAGTCTTAAGACTTTAAGAATCACCTTGACAGACGAAAAACCAGTCAGTGACCAAAATTGAAAATTTCAAGTCTTACTGCCATCCCCAACTACAGCAGTTTAAAAAGTTTCTCCTAACTGTAGGCTTACAAAAGCGAAGACTTACTGTTACTTTACAGTGTTGGGAAGGATGAAGTATCTGCTAGGGTGCATTTAGTTGGGGGACCTTCTTAATAAGTCTGAGCTCAGCATTAGTGCTTTAGAAAAGTGGAGCTGAGATCTTCTGGTTCTTAACAGGACAAATACCACCCTTGTTAACCCAGACATCAGAAAACTTTTTGGAAGCTTAGATTTAGGGTGTGAACATGTCATTGTGCAGGTAACTCCACTTTTCTTTGGTTGATCTCATGACAATTTCAGATGGCAGAATGTTGGGAAAAATGGCTAGAATTGCAGAATTCTTCTGCCCTTTGCAACCTGTGTACAGTCACACTTCAGTGCAGGATGAGACAGAGGTGGTTGCACACCTACAGTAGGAAAATATCCACACTATTCCATCCAAAAGAGGATTTAAACTTGTCTATTGCTAGTATTAAAGCAAAAACTTTGCAGAAGCAAGAGCAATTGTATGCTGCAGAACTTTACGCATACCTGAGCATTTAGAGTGCTTCTGAGACAGGAATAGGTGCCAGAGGCTGTCTGATATATTTTTGGGTGGCATTAAATTAGCTTCACTAGCAAAAAAAGAAATTATTTGGTAAACTATATCCATCAGTGGAAAAGAAGTGGTCAGATGGAAAGTATAATACGACTGGCTTAGGCAAAAGGCCTTTTTTTCCCAATTACAATTAATTTCAATGGACTAGGGCCTACAAGCCCCTGGCCTTGGGCACTTTTCACATGATAACAGTTGTGGGGAGGGAAAATGCAGAGATGAAATGCAGCCATTCAAAACTAGCCCAAAGCTGTTCTAGCAAATAGACAGACCTTTCTCATTTTCATGAAACCATTGAATATATGAATTTCACTGGATTCACTTTCTTGTGCCAAAGAATTCAACATAGTTCATGCTGGCATGTTCAAAATTGGAAGGATCTGATTGACAGAAGAGGGAGATGGCAGATTCAGAATATTCAAATCTTGCTGTTGCATAGTTCACTGCAATACAAAAGATACACACACAAAGAAATACTGCTGACAGTCCATCCATTGCACTGTGCCATATATGCTTACTTTACATTCCCTTTAAAATAATTTTTGTGTTTTTCTGTTTTACTGCTTCATAATTACCTTTTAAACTTCATATCGTATTTTCATATTTTAAGCTAGATTCCTCATGGGTCATTTTTTAAAATAAGAGCGGTGCAATGCTCTTGTTATAGGGAACATATATAACTATATTTTCTCTTTCAGTAAAGGTGTCTCTCACTAAATTTTAATTTCAGTTTTTGGACTGACTGTGTACAGCAATAAAACTTACCTGTAATCATGAGTATTTCTTCAGAAAATGTGGGATTTCAACTTGGAGCCAACAGGGAGCAAACACACAAAGCCCCAATAAAGAGCCTACAGAATAAATACCCCAAGACTTGCCACAATCCAGAGGATGGCCTGAGCCCTGAAAACCCAGCCAAGGTTTTTTTTTTTGTGAGACTAGACAAATCAGTGTTATTCAAGGCTAGAGAGATGCTTGATACACATGTGCCCCTGTGACAGTATTGGGCAGTGATACCCTGTGGCACCTCATGTAGCTCCAGTCTCTGCTGGTAGTTCATGAAGGAATGGGGCAAACATCTCTCTCCTGTTTGTTCTCTTATCCTCTTCCCCAATGCATCTGCTGAAGGGCGTTTCGCTTTGAAATCTTTTAATAATATATAGACACATTGCTATGCATTTATGTCAGAGAGGGCCAAGCCAAAGGCAATGCCTTGCACTTACTGCAGAGAGATTGGTGTTGATCCTCAGTTGCTGTGGGATTTCAGTCAGGGACCAGTCCCCATGGAAATGTGGTAGGAATAGGTAAGTTTTATTGCTGGACAAACTCAGTCCAAAAACTGAAATTAAAACTTAGTGAGAGAGACGTTTACTTCTTCTCTTCTTTGTGCAGGTGACATGGAGACCTCCCCTGGGTGCTCCCCTGAGGAGGAAGCCCTGACCCACCCAGGGAGGCCAGCCCAAAAAGGACAGCAGCTTGGAGATGAACCTATCTTCACCACCCTCATATCTGTGTCTGGAAAAATCACTTTCAGGTAGGGTTCTGACAGAGAGTTCCATGTGAGTGTGCTTCCAGGAAGTGTGGGGAAGCAAACAGGTTGGAACTTCCTAGATTTCTGTTAAATCACGTGATCTGTTTGGTGTGGGGAAGAAGCATTTTTTTTTTCTCCAGGGAAATGAGAAATCAGTCACAAATTCCATCCCGGTGGAGGCAGCCCAGGCAAACTAAGAACTAGGAGAGCATGTGTATAGCTATATTCCTTTGAGGTTCCCCTCAGCTGACCATAAGCATTTCCCTAAAAGAGGAAGCCATGGCCGGTAAAGCTTTCAGGTATGATGTGAATTTAGTGGTCTCCATTCTTGCGTTTTTTAGCTCTGAGGCACTCCACAAGTAAGTTGAGTCATATCAGCATGAGTCCTCAAAACTCAGTCCAGCAGTCAAATATCATCAAATGATGAATGAATCCTGTCTGAACGCTGGCATTGTAACGAAAGCAGGTGAGTTCTATCTGATCCTGAGTTCAGTTACAAACACTTCAAACATCACCAGCTAATATGTCTTCTCATCTCTCGCTCTATTTGCCATTAAAATATCCTTCCTTAGGCCTTCTTCCATTCTGCATAGTCATTCAGTTGAACTACCATTGTCTTTGGGAAGTTGCAGGATTTTCAAATGCAGGTTAAAGCAGGTATTTCCCAAAGCAGATAGTGCACATAATTCTGGAAGCAACGTGTAGCATGTACTGTACTAAGGTCTAGTAGCTCCAGTTTGCCATTTCTCTCATTTCAATCTTATGATTAAACATTTTATCTCAACCCATCAAAAAAGCCCTTCTTACAACACTAACTAGAACACTTCACATGAAAACTTTCCAATGAAAAGAAGGTTTCTGGATACAAGACATACAGTAATTAATGCTGCTTGATAGAATCTATAAATGTACACTGTAGCAATGCTATTTGCTTTAAGTACTACTTTAAGCAGGAAAAGGCAATGAATCCCCCTTCCAGTGTCTGATTTTATGTTTAAGAGCTAATGAACTGAATTCTTCGTAAACATTGGCAAAAGATGCAAATGAACAGACAGATTCTCCAAATGCAAAGGGACACATGAGAAAGAGCTAATTTTACACAATTGACTCTCTAACCTTTTTGGATCAGTGGAATTAGAGGCTGATTAATCTGCCTTGATTAGCATTTATTGAAGCTTTTGACACTGCTGCATTGTTTTTCTTTTCCTTTTCTTTTGTGTCTCTGGGAGTTAACAGTTTATAATATATTTAACTACCAGTCCATCACCCTGACAGGGTCATAGCTTTCCTTTATGGACTTTTAAAATTAATAACAGACAGTTCTATTTTGACATGCCCTTGCTTCTGCTGCAGAACTCGGCTGTTTAATTGTAGAGCTGGCCTCTTGTGGCCAAATGCTCCCAATGTTTAGCAAGGGTTGAAAATATGGATGTTAGGAGAAAAACTGGCAGATGGCTGACAAGGCATTTTTACTCATAACACACCAGTAAAACTTTAACTGAGAAGATTTAGTGCTAGAGCTTTGCAGTCAGCAAGCTGCAGCCATATGCAGATTTTTTTTTCAAACTTCTAAACTGATGGTTTTGCAAAGCGTGCATAAGCAGCCTTTATTGATTATGATGTTAAAAATTGAAAGCGTCAGTATCATTTAGCTTGAGAAACTTTTAAAGAAAAAATGAACATTCATTTTCATTATGAATTCCTGATAGGCTAGACACTAGTAAGGTCTATGGACTTTATTTTTAAAAGTAAAGAAAGGAACACTCTTACTATGCTTTTTTTCTAAAAGAAATGTTGTATATATGAATCAAACAGCACCTAACATATATACAGTAACTGTTGGTTACACATTCATAGACTCCAGATGATGTCCCGACCCATGAAAGTGACTTGTTAGCTGGATATAAAATCACAGACAGCATAAGCCTGGGTGATAGCTTCACAGCCTAACTTTCAGACACAAGTTAGTATTTATAACACTCTCAGTACCTATCTATCACTGCAAAAAGCGTGTTAAATAACTTTAAAGGCCTGACAAACCCACAAAACTAGGAAATGAAGATTTATGGGTGCACAGTCCATGAATTCATTCTATTGTGCCCAGGTGTTACAGCACACATAGCAATGACATACGTTTGCTTTAGTTTAACTGTGAAGTGATCCAAGTACATCAACATGGGTATCCTGCAGTGGCCGGGCAACTCTCCCCACCATTTTTTCCATTAAATGCAGACAAACTTTGTGTTTGGTCATGAAACAAGGTATTAAGTAGCTGGTTACTTACATCCTTTCTCTGTGCTTTTATCCACAAGACATTAATTTGCTTATATCAGCTAATTATAGACATACTTTATGCTAAAAGAGTAGAAGAAATGTTTTCATTAGAAGCTCGGGAAAAAATGATCTTCCTTACTCTTAGCTCAGAAAGAACCAGATAATTTTTCACTGAGGCAAATAAAAACAAAGAACAGAAAAAGACATAATTTCCGTAGCCCTGTGAGACAGTACTCTGTCCTAAACACAATCTTGGTACAAAAAACCCCCAGACAAGTGCATTTTCTAGTGCAGCTGAGCCTCAAATTTGTCTGTGTAAAACAACATTTGTAGGTAAAAGAGGAATAATGATGCACCTAAATATATTTGCTCAAATGGTGAATGAGTCTACAGTTAGATGGGTGACATGCGGGATGGTGTATCATTTGCAGGCAAATCTCTTGCACTGGCTGGGGCAGCACTGCTTCCCCTGACAAAGCTTTACCTGAAATTCCTTTTAGGAAGAAACATTGGAAATGGAATTCCTTTAAACCCTTAAGCACAGTGGTACAATTATAACATAAATCAGTGTTTACATCTATCATGGCCTCCAAGAACTCTGACAAATTTTGCCCTGCCTGCAAGTCAAAAGGAAAGCTAAATGGTAAGGAAAGAGGCCCTCTCACAGCCATTACTGGTCAGAGTGGTCCGTTGTTGTGGGCACTGCTGCGTGGTTGAACTAGACCTGGAATTTTTGAAGTAATGGGACTGGAGACTTTCTCTGACAACTCATGTGAGGCAGATCTTCCTTATTTTCCAGTCTTTCCCACCTGGTGGAGAGCTGCTGCTCTTCTCTCCCTGTGACCCATCCTGGTCTCCTCCTGAGGTCAGCTTCATTGCTGCCTCCACCCTCACACAGCCGTTCCCCAGCAGGGAGGGCTGTGTCCTGCTACCAGACACTGAGCATCCAAACTCATATCTCACGGTACTTGATGCACGTATTTTCCTGATTGCACTCCCAGTTTCACTTCTACTGAGCCTGCCTATTTTTGGGCATCTGGTACAGCCATCCCAAACAGCTGCTCCATCTCTGGGTTGGACAGCAGTGGGCTCTGTTTATGTTCTGCCAAAAAGGAAAGGAGGGCAAGGAGCCTGCTGCAGACTTGCCTCTGCTTCCAAAAGAGAGCAGGTGGAGACCTGACCTTTCCCAAGTCCCAAGGTCAGCCTTACAGGATATTTATGAGAAGGGTATGTAGCTCCCCTGCCGGATTTCTGGGAGCCAGCGGGTCTATGCTGGAGCCCTCCTGGCCTTCTCACACCTCCAGTCCTCCAAGAAGAGGAAGAGGAACCCTATGCACCAAGAAGGGATGAAACCCAGCCTTTTAGTTGGAGGTTGTCATGGGGAAAAGGGCAGGAGAAAGTGAGGTTGTGTGGGAGGAAGAAATTCTTTGTGTAAAACAATCAGGAAAACCTCCTTTGTGAGACATATAAATGAAATAGGGATAGTATTTTAAAAACACTTTCAATGCAGCAGCAGTGCTGATAGCATCAGCAGATCACCTGACTCTATAATTTCATGTTACCAATTACTGCAATCGAATTGATTACATGATCTAAATCCATGTGTATTACCTGAGCTTGTGGCCCCTGGTGTTTTGAGTACTTATGCATGGAGATTGCTATAATTCCTGTTAATAGTCATTGCAGTTCATCTATCGCTCATCTATAATCTCTTGAAGACATAATAGGAATAATTACCATGAGGCACAATGGGGAAACAAAGTCTGACACCCTGACTGAGGCTGAATCACACCAGAGCCTGCATTAGTCAGGCTTTGACTGAGGAATGCCTGAAAAATCTTTCTGCCTTACAAACCTGCTGAAAACCTGGCTGAGTTCCCTGCTTTACGAAAACTTTCCAAAGATTTACCCTGTTTTTTGCCACGGAGTTATTTCCTCTGAGGACGATACTGCAAGGGCAGGAGTTCATTTTGCCAAATAAGTATTATCCAATATTATGGAAGTATTGGCATTTCCGAACCTAAAGCAACAAAATCCATTTAATACTAGGAGTCAGGTTTTCTTGCTCCCTCAGTACCCTGCCAGCTCCAGGCTGTGCCAAAGCCACTATTGCCAAGGGGATAATGAGGTAATATGCTTGGGTCGTAAAATTCTGGCTTTCTGGCTTGTTGCCTGAGATATAAGATGGCACACACCTATGTTCATAAGAAAAGGCAGTGTGAGTTCTTTTAGGAGACTTTCCATCTGAAAAATAATGTATCAGAGGAAAAAAGAGCTAGGAATTAGACAGATAAAAATGTTCTTTAGCTGCTTATAAACTGAAAGGAAACTCCAGTGGCAGAATACGGGCCCATGCCTAATCCAAAGTCTGCATTAACTAATGCTTGTTGGATGTTGAATTACAACAGAAAGCCTATGTTAATGCATGTGAGAGCCACATGAATATCAAACAAATTCATTACGATCAGTGCTATTACAGTGAATACCAAATGAGTTCATAATGATGGAACAATGAAACTGTTACTGATAGATTTTATTTCTGCAACAAATCCTCTGTATAAGGGTCCACTCCTGTAGTATTAATTCTAATATAAGACTGCATCTGAATATTAGCATCATCAGATAAATTATACCTTTCAATATTCTGAACTATATAGTTCAACCTTTTTTTTTCCCACCAGTACATATTTTTTTTTAATCTCAATTTGTCCTTAAAGTTTGATGGCTATTGTAAAGGGGTAACACTTTCTTTTAAGTATCCAATCATTAGGAATTCATTTAGTATTCATTGCAATAACACTAATACAATAGAATCGAATGAACAAGAAATTCATATAGATGTGATACGCACTTCTAAAAGAGTTCCACTCTAGTTCAGCATTAGTTTAGCATTATTTAATGGACACTTTATTTTAAGTGCACTGATAAAGATGACTTAATTTCTACACTTAGATATTTAGCTGTGGTCTTTTTTTTTTTTTTAACAAAAAAGCTTAAAATATATGGCAATTTCATCAGAATATAATTTCAAACCTGTGCAAGAGTTTCAGCTTTATGAAAATGGTTAAAAGAAAATCTGATTGGTATCGACATATTTACAGAACATTCTAGTTACAGATGTTGCAATAATTCTTTAATAATACAATGCATACCTGCTCTTTGAAGGACTGATTCGTATTGGAACTTAAAGCACAAAAGTATCTTTTTTTATTAGCATGAAGGACTTCTAATGTATAAATTGCAATTGTAACAACAAAGGTAAGTCAAGCTTTCCTCCAGATTATGATCTTCAAAGTCAGAAAAGAGCTACATCCATGTTCAACTGTTCCATATGGTGTAAGCAAATCGAAGAAAAGCCCCTATCCAGCAAGGGCACAGCCTTATAGATAACCTCTCCTTCCTCTTTAAGCTTACTCGCTGCCATCCATTAGCGATGGTTACCAGCAAACTGCAGCCACATCATTGAATCTGCTAAAGTTATTCTGAATCCAGAGGGATTATGATGATTTGCCTACAATTTCTGGACTTCAGCAAACACACAAATGCATTTATGAAGTACCAACTATCCTTTCAGCTAACTCTTCATTAAAATGTATTTAGATGTCCTTCAAAAAAAAAAAAATCATCTTACAGTGAAACTCAAACTGGCTGATTCCCAGGCTTACAGTTACTTTCCTATCAAGAATTAATGCAATATCATGCACACACCATTACTGAAAAATTCTACGCTGTTTTTTGCCAAGTGTTCCTATATAACAGTTTTATCACAAGTCTGACAGCCGCCATAAAAATTCCAGGCATTCTATATCAACAGCCCTCTTTGTACTAAGTTATTAAACATTAAATTTTTATTCGTCATTTGTATTCTGTTATGCAAAATAAGCTCCTTGATAAGATGTGTCTTCTTAATTGGGCCCTTGATGCTTCTTGGATCGGAGTTGTCAGATTAGCTGGAAGAAGAGGCTCTGCATTGAGCCAGCTCGCTACCAGGAGACCAATAGCTTTGTAACAACGATATTAAGTTAGAGGGGCCAAATGGAGGGCAGCACTAGGCTCAGGTGAGACTCTACATCTGTGCATGTCTTATGCTCAGGCACTTTTCTCATAGCATCAGCAGGGCTGATGGAAATAGATTTGTTTGTTGTTTACAGCATGCAGCTGTGGATGCTGCTGCATGGGAGTTGTATAAGATTGAAGCAAATTTGTACTGAGACTAAAATATTGAGCTTTTCTCCAGTCAGCAGTCTCTGGAATCTTATTGTCGAAAACTTTATCTAGTTGTAACCCTCCCCTGGGTGATTTTCACTTGCAGCTGCCCTGCGCTGTCTCTCACCCCCTGCCCCACACTGCCTCTTCATCAGCCAGCACAGGAGCAAGCTCCTGGTGTAGGAGGTAGTGGTTGGGCCAGGCAGAAGTAATGACAACTGGATCAAGTGTTTTGTACACTAGGTTTTCCTAGGGTAAAGAAAGCTTTTTGATTCCCACAAATCCCTCCAACAGCTGTCGTTACAAGACATCATTATTTTCTTCTCTTTTAGCTACAACCTGAAGAAAGGGCTCAACATTTAGTGTGGTGCTTGGTGGCAAAGCATAATAAGAAAACTCTAAACACACAGAGGAAAAAATAACCCTCATGAAAATGTAGGATTTATTATTTTCATAAGGTAGACCAATTCTATCAAAAGTATAGCACATTTCTAGGCTGGTGCTAGAAATTTAGTTAATTAATGCTCCTGGTATTTGTTTGACTGAACTCTGTAATTCTGAAAAAATTACTCCTTCATTCTATTAGTTATTTTCTGTTATACAGCCAGACATGGAGACCTCACCAACATCAGGATATGCTGTGCTATGTGCAGAAGGAGCACAACCACTGCCTCACTAGGGCAGCTGGGCCAAGGCAGTGTGAAGGGAGTCAAGTTTCCAGTTTGCAGATGGGAAATGGCTGGTAAACGGTATGACCAAAGTCACTCTCAGAGGATCCAGTGGAACAACACATTGAACTGAAACTTCTCACATTTCACAAGATGTCCTAATCATCAGACTTTCCTCTTGTTACAATTAAAGAAAGCTTATTTAGTATTTAGCAAAATACTACATCTCCGGCTTTGTCTGACCTGTAAGAGCACATTGCTTTTACTTCCTGAACATGACAAATCCTTCTTAGTTTTCATCTAGGACCCTTTGCGTTGGTTTTTTTTCTTCAGATTTCTGGCGCAAAAATAACTTAGAAATATTGGCATGCAGTATTATGTGAATTTAATAATCTATTTCTGTGAGATCCTTTTGGATTGTTATCTAGGAAAGGTTTAGAGTTTTTAATATGGACTTTTTTAGTAAGAAATCTTTTAAATGAGCACAAATCCTAATCCAATGGATTGGTGTACATTTTCATTTCAGTACACATGCTGCAGTTTAGCTTGTGGGTGACACCAAGGAATAGAGATCAGTCTCAACTCTTTTACTAGCTTCTTAGCCATGGTGATTTTTTTTTAAGCACTTCTTCTCTACAAGGCATTTGACTGAAGTTTTGTTACCCAGGTGGAGAAACAATTTCTTTAGAAGCTGTAACAATGAATGCTCTATATTGACCCTACGCATACTCTGTCTAGTTTTGAATGAAGGCCTTCTGCAAATCTCCCTGTGTTTGCTCACAGGAATCCCTACGCAGATTGTATGACTACAAGGCTGCTGTGGATCACTGTATATTGAAGCAGCAGGACTGAGAATATTAGTTTTCACCTAACATGTTTTGTGCTTTTAGCTGGGACAAAGGTCAAACAGTGGAAGCATGGTGGGTGAAAAAAGCAGCTGTAATGTCCAAAGACATTACAAACAGGTGTAGAGACACCTTTTCTTTCTGTTACGTGTGTGAAGGTCTGCTTGCTTTCTTTCAGGTTGAGGACAACTGCTCCTCCTTAGGAGACTCTGCTTGCTTCCTATTCTAAGGCCACCTATGTAAGACCTGTGTTCAAAGACAAGTAAAAGGCATGAGGATCCAGCGAAGGCAATAAAAACACTTGGTGGCAATGGGGAAGATGTAGTTGGTTAAGCCATGTGTCTCAGTGTCAGCATCTCACACAATTCAAGGGTAAGGGAGGAGTTGGTGTTGGCAGTGCCCTCTCTATCTCTACAGTCAGCTGTGAAGTGAGGAGGGCAGGGAAGATGACGTGCATTTCCAGCATTTCTCCATTGATATTTAGTGTAAACCTCTTATGTATTCAGAGTATTTTCACTGGAGCAGGGTAGAGCAGCTTGCTCACTCGGTGCCTCTGCGCCTGGGACCCAGTGATTGCCCCCAGCAGACAGCACACTGCCTGGCACAGCTGAAGCAGCCCTGTTGTTGCTAGCAGTGCTGTGTTTCCTAGAAGTGGCCTCCATGCCTACTGTGTTTAGAAGCTGAACATGTAGGTACCTCCTGCAGCTTAGTCACAGGTATGCACACATTGTGTGTGGTCAGAATCTGTCTGCCTATCTTCCCATTCCATCTGAGTCAGGATGAAGGACACTTGGCTTGGAGGCTGACAGCTAGCTAGATGATGTGCACCTGTGGCAGGAGAGCATCACTGTGGCAAAGTAACATGCCAAAGGTCACACTCTAGTAGGTCGGTGGCAGAGTTAACCCCAAGCCATTGTTTGCAGGACCATCTCAGCTGTCTGAGACTGCATGTTATCTTCAGCCTTCCCTCACAGGGAGTTGTTTTAGCTGCGATTAAGCTTAGAAACATAGCACTCCTTCCTTGACTTAGAAAGTTTTTCCTCACAGCACTTGAGACAGTGTTTGAACCTTGTTTATAGAAAATTATGAAGATTTCAAAAGGAAGAAGGGGAGAGAGTCTTTAAATTCTGGGGGAGAGCCTGCTCTTATCTGCAGAATTAAACCCCACAATCCTGACTGGCTAAATAGATATCTTACCTCTATAATAATTCTTTCAAGAGACACTAGCTAACCCATGTGATTTCAGCAGCCATGGCTCCAGCATCTGGCTGTGTTTTGACGTTTCTAAGATGTAGAGGTATTGTGTGGAATTGCAATGTTTTTGCTCAAACGTCAGTGATAATATTCCTGGCATGCTCAAGCAGTGGATATTCCTGTGCCTAGATACCTCATTATCTGCAGATGCTATAATGAGAATATGAATGCTGTCAATCACTTTGAGACACTTATAAAAGCAATAACATAGGAAAACTTTCCTTGATTTTTCTCTTACTGCTGTGTGTTGGTTGGCTGGGAAAATCATTGGGATGTGAGGAACTGGGACTTTACAAACTTGAATCTCGAGCCAGTCTCCTTAAATACCTGCAATTTGTCTTCCCTTCAGAGGAGGCTAGTGACACACAGGGAACTTTCCCAGAGTCTCTCAGACAACTGTTACCTGTAAAGAAAGATTGTGGGGGACTTGCAATGGCTCATCCCAGATACGACACCACTGATGCCAGATCATTCTCAATTATACCATTAAGGTTTATGGGCTCTCCCTCTCTGTTTATTTCAAGACTACACAGACAGCTCAGGTTCAAAGCAGAAAAATCATACTTTCCATCCCAAAAATTATTAGAAAAGCTTGAAGCGAACAGGCTATCCCTGGAAACCACCTTTTCATCCAGAAGGGCTTTCCTGAGCTAGATGTGTGAAGGTTTTTAATAAGTGTTATGAAATCCCTACAGATGTAGATACAAAACATCTGCAATAGTTGACAGCTTCACAGATTTATTTAAGTTGTTTCTGAAAGGCATATTCTGTAAGCAAACATCTTACAGTTCCTAATTATCAAAAGGGGAAACAGTTTGACTAGTGTCTCCTTATTTTCTCCTCATTTCAGTTTGACATCCTTAGAATATTTTGTAGATAATATTAATCTTCCTTAACTTTGATGTCTAAAAGTTAGACAATTAAGTCTAAGCTAGTTACCCTTTAAAGTCAGTGGAGTGAAACAGGCCCGTTTGTGCTAAGACAGAGTCTTAGCATTGGTCAAATGAATTGGATTTCTAGACTCCACTGATTATAAAAAAAGATGTAGCTTAGTGATTAGTGCAGGCTAGATACCTAACTTTACGTATTTAATGCTGGTTGAGATTGATTCCACCCACCACTGGCCAAAATATTACTCTCTGCACTTTTGTTTCCTACACATCTGACAAAGAGCCCCCAGAAGCCGAGGTGGCTCTTCAGGGATGCTGGCACTGCCAAGGCTACACTGCCAGCCTGGAGGCTCACCTCACCTGTTCATGCTGCAAGCCAGCCCAGCAAAGTGTCCTTTTGCCTCAGCAGTGCCCAGGTACACCTATTAATTTGCTGTGTGTTGGTGGTGCATTGATAACTGCGTTAAGCAGGATAAAAATCTAAATCAGGGGCAGGGAGGCATCTCTGTTTTCCCTGAGGAAAGATTCCTGCATCCTTGACCAAAGTCACTGAATGGGGCCCCAACTTTTGGGTATGTTCTACTGGTGCAGGAGGAGGTGAAGGCCAAAGAGTTTTATGGGGTGTGCGCCTCTGCATGACCATTTCTGGAGGCTGTTAATGTATTCCTCTCCTCTCTTTTAATTAATAAATTAATGAATTCAGTGCTGATTTTGCACTGCCCTTTTGAGTGTTGGAGGGCATGATAAATAGTAATCATTAATGTGTTGATGGAAGGCTTAAAATGGCTTAGGATAAGGGCTCTTCACAGATGCTGAGGAAGGTGCTTTGAGTGACCGTAGGTGGGGAGGTGACACGCTGAGTAGCAGAGTAGAGGTGCTAGACTCCATCTCTGGATGGGTACCTGGCCTGTTGGGCAGCTTCTAGCACCTCAGGGTTACCATTGCACCACTCCTAGACTGACCACACTTGAACAAAGCTGTTAAGGTCTTTTCTGCAAGCTGGTTGGACTTTCATTCTGGACCTACTTGAAACACTTTGTATTTTACAGCACTCTTGCTACGCATTTTTTGAGCACTGCTTCTCCCATGTTATCCTTGCGTTTAACATAAACATAATGTAGCATAAAGGTGAACTTGATTTTATCATTTTGTCAGGACTCCACACTGAAATTCAAACGCTGTGTGTTTTCACTGAATTCATTTTACCTGTATAATCTCACATTATAATGTTATTGCCTTCCAGAGGGTCACAGAAAACTGGCACTGAGATCATTTTGTCACTGCAAGCTTGTGTGATAATAGGATTACGATGGCCATATTTTGAAATTGTTGTAAGATTGCTGCGAGGACATTAAGTTTCTATTCAAGAGTTTGCATCACTAAGAGTAGCACAAACTAAGCTAGAAAACCTGAGAAATCCAAACATGTTACAAAAAGGGAGAGACTTGACATATCTTGCTCATGAAAGGAGACCATTTGTGTTTCTAGAAGTTTTGCAACAAGCATGAAAGTAAATCAGGGAAGCTTGAAATAAATTAAATATTTATTGCAGGTTAGATTTACATATATAAATGAAAGTACATACACAAAAATGCAAATGGAGTTACTATCAGTGCCTATAGAGGCAAATGCTTATGTCAATAACTAATTAAACAGCTGCATATGGCCCTGCATTTTGTCCGAGTAACGATGGTGCCTGTCTGCTAGGGCTGCCCAGTTGTGTCAGCTTTTTTATTCTTAAGTAAAAATGTCCTGTTACTAGTATTACTGCTACGACAGTGAGTATTCTGGTATATATACAATTGTATATGATTTCTTGTTTGAAATGCAGATAACTTACATGCAAAAGTTTTGATCAAATAGAAAGTGAATGAGTCCATAAAATTAGTGTCATGGAAATAAAGCATCATTACAGCATACTCAAACTTTAAACAAATAATGGGAAGTATTTAATTTCTGCTTATCACTTTTGATGCTGTTTGTGTTCTTAAGGCTTACTTAACTAAATAAGAGCTTGTGGCTGCTTTTGGGAAAATAAAAGAACTCCACCCAGAGAGGTGTATTCTATTCTAATTCTGTCAGCTTCTTGCTTTTTTTTTTCCTTTTGATTACAGGGCATATTTACAATGTGATGTAGTTTAGCAGTATTATTTAAAATATGGCTATTAAGCTTACCTACTGTTCTGAAAGCTAGGTAAACCTCAGATCATCCTGAATTCTTGCCCGTCCAAACCTTAGTCAGTGACAGATTAGCTTAGCAAAGGGCCTTGCCTGGCCGTCCCAGCTGGCTTCTATACTCATTTCAAAAATACGTTTTCATCAAAAGCTCTTCAGCTGACAGCTGAGTTGGGGGGCAAATAAAACAGGAAAACTCTTGGCAATTTAATTTTTCAACAGAAGCTTTGACAAAAAAAAAATGTATTTTTTTTCCCATTGTTAAATCCTGCTCATCTTCAGCATTATTTTCTGAGTAACTCCTAAAGGAATCTCTAGCTTTTACGCCTGATTCCAGCTCAGAAATCACCAACATTTCAGAGAGCTCAAGGGAATTTTCAGCTGGCCCTGAGGAGACTGCAGTCTACACATGGCTCGTTAAAGTGGGTCACCGCAGCATGATACAACTGGGATGTCCAGGTACATGGCTGGTGAGTTAGTGGCTAGAGTTGTGGGACAATGGCTTGGAGCGGCAGGTGTTTTAAAACCAATGCTGCCAAGGGCTGCAGTCATTGAATCATAGAATAATTTAGGTTGGATGGGACCTCTGTACGTCACCTACTCCAACCCCTTTCTCAAAGCTAGCGTTAAACTTGTAAAATACACCGATCACTTTATTTATTATCTGATCTAATTTCAAAATTATGTCACCTTTCATTCAAAGGTATAAATGCATCTTTGAAAATTAAGTTTTATACTCATTTTGCGAAAGGGCAAGTTGAGGTAACCCACTGCAAAGCTACTGGCTGAGACAGCTCCACACATTTCCCATCCTGTCTCCCAGCTTTGTGCTTTCCTTGCTGGGCATGCTGCCTGTCCACAGTACAATTGGTTATTATGTACATGGAGGCACAAGATCCTTGTACTAAAATGCCTGTCAAAGCATCAAAATGGTCATCACTGTGGTCTTATTTTTTCTCTTGGTATCATTCAGACTTGTAAATATGTGTTTCCCAAGGGGTAGGATTTGACACTTACTGCACAAATTAAGAGGTTCATTATTAAAGCAATGTGATTTGAAATTGCTTTGGTAGTTGCTAAGCATATCTGTGATTACATCAATTTAGGTTTACCTAAAAATATAAAGCTTTGAGTGAAATATTAGAGAAGCAAGGAAAAATAATGTTTTCACGTGTAAATGACATATGCTGGACAACCAAAATAAAAAACCTGCATGTGGTTATATTCTGGGCTTGCTTTTATTTTGCAGCTCTGCGTATACTGGATCGAGGTCTACAGTTGCTGACCACTGCTTTGATTATCTCACTGTAGCACATAATGCTTCGTACCCGGAGAATGTATTCTAGCAAGCTCCTAAATTGTATTTGGACAAAGAATAATTGAACACTGGACAGAATAACAAATGCTATGGTCAAGTTTGCTTCATGGGTTTATCGTGTTGTATTAACATGATAGAAATATGAATACTTAAATCTTATCTCAGGTATAGTTTATAACTGCATTAATCATTTACTGTATTATATATTTTTCATGTCACTAAGATTGTGAGGAAAAGATTCAATTTTCCCAGTGCAGTCACTTGAATGTGGTTTAGATAAGTTAAAGGCATTGCATTAAACTGTTTCAACAAGGCTTTCTCTTATAGATCCTATAAAGGAATGGGGAATATATATCAAACAGTAATAACTGGTCTATTTTACCTTTTTTTAAAGTCATATAGAAGTGCATTTTCCATTTTCATTAAAATCAGATAAATGAAGTTACTAAGTTTACACTTACAGGTAAATGTATTCAAATTGACACAAGCATTTTTACCTACTATATTTACTTAAAATTGTTAAGGGGAAATGCCCTCCTATCAATTAAAGTAGCAGTTTGATAGGCACTGAAATTATCCAGAGATATCATAGAGAGGGACAACAAATACCCCAAATACACCAACAGCGTTTCACTTTCCTTATATTTACTGGTGATGTGGAATATGAACCTTCCAAAAAAGTGTGTGACTCACTGGCACACATCTCTGAGATTTCGGTACACTACAAAGCACTCCCATTTTACTCCACATAAAAAAAGAATATGTACCAGCATATGCATTATGCACTGCTAACTGCCTTTTTAGATTATTATATGAACATTGCACATTCATTGCCCATGAATTATATGTAGATTCTAATTTGCAAGAGAGATACAGATTCATTTCCTCGAAGTCAAGAGGTGGCCAAAGGAAAAACAGTGGATGAAAAGGCGAGGGATGCCAGGAAGGCTGCGCCAACTGCTGCAGGCTGAGCACAGGCAGGGCGCTGCGGCTGCTGACCTCAGTATGAAAAGCTGTAAGTGGACTAGGTAGTAGTATTTACATGTCCGTAGGACGGCCTCATCAGTCTGAAGGAGCTTGGGGCATACAGGTGAGTATCAGGTGGTTAAGTCCTTTTGCGGTACCTCTTACTGCCACACTGATATATAGCTCCTGGGGCTCACACCTGGAGCAGCTGCTTCTGCTCCATGGGGAAAGGTGCAGGGGACTGCGTCCAGCTGGGCTTGGGGCTGGCTGGGGATCGGGTCCGGCGCTGTGGCTGGGACTGCCTAAGTGCAGGCAGGGCAGGCAGCCTCCTTCCAGCAGGCAGGAGCTGGGAGGTCCTGAACGGGTGTAGCATGCGGGTACATGGGTCCCCTGTGCAGGGTGTGGGGTTTGTAGCAATGGCACAGAAATACTGTGACTGGAGATGAATTCATTGCATTTCATCAAGCTTTCACAATTGCTTGTAGCCATGTTTTGGAAAGTCTCATTTAATACCCAAAAAAAAAAAAAAAAGACAATTACAGTGCTATAGCTGCCATGCTTTGCCATCATTCATTATTACTGCTTTTCAAAAGTTTTGTATCTGGGAAGCCAATTGAAATACTAGGATCCTTACGCCGTGACTATTCTTTTGCTACAAAATTCCCTGCAATCTATCTGCTGTACTTCAACATCGTCCTCTGTTTGCTTTATGACTATAAAAATAAATAGGATATTTAAAATATATTGTACAATAATAACTTCTTTTCCGGTCAGATTTCCTCTAATTGAGATCAGCTGAAATAATCTTAATGAAGTTGTACAATATGGAAGATTCCCTGCCATGGAGGATTTATATGCCTAGACTGTAAATGGTGAGTGAAGTATTTGCCAGCACTCAATTAGTAGTTCCTATGTCATTACTGGATTTTTAGAGTTTTTTTTCTCAAACTGGTTTGAATTACAGTGTCACAAAATGCTAAATCAATTGCATATGTGTCCTTCTATCTACCCAATAAGGATACCTGCCATGATTTTTGTGGTCCTTTTAGACTTCATGTTTACTTCAATGAAGTGAAGTAAAGGTCATAACACAGTGCAACTTATTTCTTAAACTTTAGAAAAAAATCAAAACAGCAGGCTGTAGAATGGAAAGGTGAGATTCAAAGACACAAATCACTTCACAGTCACAAAAATTGCCAAAAAATAGCAGCTTGCAGCTGTGCACAGCAGGGACAGAAAACATTAAACACATGTTAAATAACAAATAGGAGACTTAAATATAGCTAAAAGTGGACCTTATTCTGAATAAATCATGTAAACTGCATCTTAATGGTTCTAAGGAATGTAATGGATCATGTGAAATATGCTAAATTTATATTGTTAAAAAATCAATAGTTAACCCGCTCTCTTTTAAAAAGGGGACTAGTGAGTCCATAAGTAAATATTTTGTCTTTCATTTTCTTTTTCTATGTACGGCTGGATTTGTGAAATTTCATTTCGGTTAAGGGCAAAGCAGGACTTGCATTCAAAGCAGTTTGGATTTTGGGTGTGAAACTATTTAACATTCTCTTTACAGAGGCTAGACTTTTAATGAAATTGTCCTTTTTCTCTTTCTTCTATTACAAATGCAAAGAACGTGGATTATCCCATTTTTTTTTATATACTCCTGGTACAGTGTTTGAATTGGTCTATCCAGCATCCTGCACTCATTTGTGGTGTCTGTGAAAGGGCAGCCATTGCTCAATGGGCATGGCAAGCCTCATCCCATCCTTTCTACCGTCTGGGAACGAGTGAGTGAGAGCGAGGGGGAGAGGAGGGGAAAAAAAGGATCTCTTCTTTTTATGAGACGCATGAAAAATAAATCACCAGTTTGAGTATTCAAATCAATCCTGCTGGCAACTATCTTTCCCTTGAAATGTTTGTTGCCTGTATATTTCTGCCTTCTGAACATTTTCAAGCCTTTTTCTTGCCTTCTGTACCGAGGGTCACGTTTTAGTTTCCCTGTATATATCTTTTTTGAGATTAATGTACCTTAATGACATCATTGTGTGCGATGATGGGAAGGTCCCCAAGTTTGCTTTTCTTCCCATCTCAGTTGCACTTCTGAGCAAATCAGCTCTCGGGCTTTGATGTTTTTTCCTTTAGGGCTATCTTTCTTATAGGCAATATAGCTTACCTATACATTTAGCGAGCCTGCAGTCTCTCATTAGATGCATTTTTGTCATCAATAATAAGTTCCCAAGGAGCCTAATGCGATGGGTAACAGATACAGTGTGGAATGGAGCCATTGTTTGATAATGCAATATCTCTCATAACAATGTAAATAAGAGGCTGAATACATTTCAGGGCTCCTTTGTGTTCCACGTTATTAGATGGTGCTCTATTTTCAATCTGAATATTCATAATATGCTCCTAGAGTGCAGCATTGAAGTAAGTGGCTTTGAGAAAAATTATATTTTTTTTTTAAGTGGAAGGAAAAAACCCAAGAAATGAGGAGTGTTCTAATGAGGAACAGTTGAGTACTATGATTTAACATACTTCTGAGGTTTCTATCAGCCTGGAGCCGTTCGTTCTTGGCTTGTACACAGTGCATTTACATGGAGCTCTATTTGGATGAGTGCCTTCCAAAGTACTAAATGCTTTAATGTACTGAAAAGCGATAAATATGGAAAATGCATACATGCATTTGCACACACACACAAAGTGCAGATACTTATGTGAACACATATACACACAACACCCCCTTGCAGACACACTCACCCTCCCCCATACAGATGTTTTTGTCTCCTCTACGGATAGATGGGTGAAATTTCAAAGGTAAAAATAATAAAATTGTACAGACTTTATTTATTTATTACATGATACTGAAGTACTGTTTAAACGGATGTGATCCCACCCCTTGCAGTGTGGGACCGAAGGATAAGAACAGAGAAAGCAGAAGAAAAACAAGAGGAAAAAAACAGGGAATAAAACGTGCGCGAGTGTTGTCACTTCCTCCCTGACCTACCTGACCCTGCTAACCTGAAAACGAGGCAAGGAAGGGTTTGGGTTTAACCACCAGAGCAAGCTGTGTTGTTGGATATAGGATACTGTAAATGCAGACAATAAGCTCTGGAAAGCGTGTCACTGTTTACCAAAGGGCTCTTTGCGGTGACCTTACGAGCTAGCAACGTTGATGGGAGCAGAAATAGTAATTGTGATTTTTATAGCACACCCTTTGCTAATTTCTTTCAGTTCATTCCTGAAAAAACTAAACCACGAAAAAGAGAAATGGAACAGTGAAAACGAAGCTGAATAGGTTAATGAAATGACAATAGAAAAGTGTCCTTAATGGGGATACAATTGCTGCCTGAAATATTTATTACTTACGTTTATTTAGATCCTTCGCGAAAAAATGTGTCTGTTTCCCTATACTTTGATTTTTGCTCTGAAGTTTCGAGGAGGTTTTGTGCTTTTTCATCTAATATTCCTCCTCTAACTCTCCCAACGTGATTCATTTCTTTAAGATCTTGTTTTATTTTTAAGTCATCAATTACTCAAACTTTGTTGGCCTATCTATTCTCTGCCATCTGGACCCCATACCTTATTTTAAAGCATGTTCAAATAATGACAACCTTCTTTTCTCAATTAATTTATGGGCTGTGGGGACCATTTTTCATTTGTTATCATGCACTTCCATTTGATCTCTCATATCTTTCTTCTGCATCTGCAACCATAGTGTATAAATCTTCCTCTCAAGCATTGTCATGGTGCCCAAGATATATAGGTGTAACTCCCTATTAGTTCCACAAAACTGACCTTAATTTCTAAAAATGGTATCAGATGCGAATAAAGTTTGGTAAGATGATTTGTTTTGATTTACTTTGTACCACTTATCTTGGAGTTTTCTTCCTACTTTTATCTAATTTAGACAGTATAGTCTTGCAAGCCCAGTTGCATGTTTATCCATTACCTTCCTGCCAATGCTACTCCTTAGAGAGATGGTGCTGTAAGATTTTGGATGCTAAGAATAATAAAATGGCATTTTTCAGCACCTGTAGTAAGTATGCAATTTCTATTTGCATTTAAAAATGGTAATTTTGTTTCCAATAAAATACAGGGATTTTGTAGGTCTGATTGAGGTGACATTAGTCTTGTAAAATGAACAGAAACAGACAAATCCAAATAGCTTTCATTTTATTCTGCTGTGTTGACAAATGATAAGACTTAAAAATCCAATTCTCCCACTGAGCACTTACAAGAAGCTGGTTTGGACTGCTGAAGGGCTGTGGCTCACAAAACAAAAACCTCTTTTTTTGTTATTGTTTTGAGGGGGAAGAAAGAGTCTCTATGTGTGAGTGCCCGTGTATATGTGTTTTGTTTTACATAAATAGACTTCAGTCCAAACTAAGGATTGCTAATTAAGCAAAAACCATGACCAGATGTTTATTAACACCTCTCAGGTTCATGGGATTTGGATAGTGTGCAGTTTTCATGGACTAATTTGAGAAGGGAAACACCTTTATTGGAATAATGGCCAATTATAATTGCCTACTTTGCCTATTTTTCTTTTATCTGATGTACGGGGGAAAAAAATAAGCCCAACCTATCATACTCGTGCTGTTGATATTAATTCTGCACATTATTTGGTAGATATTATTAATAATAAATACATAATAATGTACAGATGAAAAATTCCGCAGCCGTTTAGTTTACTACTTTTTTTGTGTGTGTTGCTATTAGTTTATCACATGCCAACATTGTTAACCTATTTATATGTAGCCTGCCACTAGGTTTGCCTCTGCCAAAGCAACGATGCGTCACTTTGATGCCAAAAAGCACTGAAACAGGAAGAGTTGCTGTTGGGTCCCAGCATGGTGACTTCATCACAGGCCTCAGTTTCAAACTGTGGAGTAATAAAACTGAATAGCACAATATAAAACTCCATGTTTCATAAGACAAATATTGCTTTACGCATTCATGTCCCTTGTACTATGTTAACTGTAGGAAGAAATGGAATACAGTTTTAGTGACCCCCTGGGACCTATAAAGGCTATTTCTGAGTCTGAATCTTGCTGTTTAATTTAATCATTTATTATATTAATATTCAAATGGGCTGCATCTTATTAGCTACTGCAAAGATGTTAGTATGTCTGAAATAAATACCTAATTATGCTTTTGAAGAGAGAGGTTCTAAAGACTTTGGTACGTTTGTGCTAATAGAACAGTTCATTTGCAGATTTTTTCTGCAGAAATCAGCAGTCTGAGCGTTTTGGTTTTTTCCCTTCCTTACTTTGAATAAAATAAGAACACAGATCAAATATACCATTGTGATGCCTAAATAGCACATACGAGTTTTCCCCTTTGTGCTGTGAGACTTCATTCTCCAAGCGAGTGAGTTATACAGTAGCAAACTGACCAGTGCCCTCAGCTTCTAGCTCAATAACACATTAATAAAAATAACTGCTTTAACCAAATGACCATGAAATTAAGTATGTTCTTATTCAAATTAAACAAACAGATATGCTTTTGAAAAACATTTTTGAGCCTGACATGGTCATGTTTAAAATACATTGACATTTTATTGTTTTAAAAGCCCATTATTATTTTTTTCCCTTGAGTGCAAACCAGAAAAAAAGAGGACTTTGAATTTCACGTCTTCAAACAATGGACAGCAGCTTCTTGCAAAAACACATATTGTGATCCTGCATCAAATGAGTAGCAGGATACAGGGACATGGAGGAAAACCCATCTGCAGATTTTTAGTGCCAGCTCATCTGCAGGATCTCCAGGAAAAAGCTTTTACTAAGTCTTCATAAGGATGACTTGAAATGCAAATACTATGCATGTCAATGGTACTAACATGTTTTGAACTAAGTGTGCACAGTGTGTTTAGAGCAGTGCAGAAAATTAGTAATAAATGCAAAAGTTACAGTCTACAAAACTAAGAATTACAAGTTACTATCTTTCAAAAGATCACCACAACCAAACTTAGAATAGTCTTTTTTTAAAGTCTGTAAACCCAAGGTTCCTGCTAATATAAAATGATTTCTTTGGTAAGTGTTTGCTGAACAAATGATGGTGTTAATAAAAGGTTAAAGGACAGAGGCTGCTGGAAGCTGAAGCCCTTGTTTTATCCACAAACAGCCAAGTTAGCGAGCAGCAGGATGAGGTCCTCCGCGAGCTGACCTGTAAATGGGCTTATCCTCACTCAGCTGCAGTGGTGTGAAAGCCTCGCCAAAACATCTCCAGCAAGTGAGGATGACAATTATCACAGTTATTACTGCTGGGCAAATTACTGGCCTTCTTGAACCCAAGGGGGAGAGGTGGGTCAGCTCCTATATTTACTCGGGGAAGTTTTGTCTAATGCCTTGAGTCCTGCTACTGCTCATGGGAACGTTGCCTGTGAAGGCTGACACTAGACCCCATTCTGCAGTTCATTCCTTAGTTCTTCCAGAGCTTTTGGGGCTGCACCTCATCCCATCACCCCCACAGAATCTTCACTGTATCCAAGTCATCCTTAAAAACCTGTGAGCTTTGCTGTGGGGAACTTGAGTCAGCAGCACACCGCCATTGCAGGACACTTTGATGACAAGTATTTGGTTACCTGAAACTATTGGCAGGCTTGCAAGGAGGACCACTGTGTGTTATGGCACGAAATGCATATTTTACAACAACTATTATCTTAGTGATCAACTGAAATTATTTACAATGGTCATCTGAACTACCCTGTATATAAAACAATACCCTTGGCAGTTTTCTAATAAATGGCAATAATGTTTCTCTCAATAAGTAATTGATGCATTTCTCTGTTGGAAAATATTTTAAAAGATACATTGTTATCCAGTTTTGCCTTCTTTTTTCCTGCAGAGTACCTAAAGATTAGATTTTCACCCTCGGTTTAACGAGTGGAAGCAAAGCCAGGGCATCAATGGTTAACCTTATATTACCCTCTGCTGAACAGACACAGTATCAATGTAGGGGTTTAACTACCACACCACTAAAAACACATATTCCTGCAGTTTTAGACTAGCCGTAAGAATGCTGTGTATATGTTTTCCTCATTATTTGGATGTGCTGTTTGAATGTTGTGATCAGTGATTCAGAGCACATGATTCATCAGGAAGACATTTGCTAGGCAGACATGTGAGGAGCTGTCTGCCTCTTCAATCTCACTGACAGGGCAAAAATGCTGATTTATAGTAAATCATTAAAATCTGCTTATTATTGCACTGCTTGTTCCTCTTCTCCACTTCAAGCCAGCATCTTGATCTGCATCATGTCTCTTACAATTTTATACTACAGCAAGCAGTTATTTAAACAAGAGAGAAATGATCCTTAGTCTTTATTAGTGCATATGAAAGGATATTTTGTTTAAAGAAGACTAATTAAGAAAGCAGACTCTATTTTCTTGCTCAGTTTAGGGAAAAATAAAGATTTAAAAGATGTAAGTGTAAAGAATTATTATAATAAAACAATATTTTAAAATGATTATTGAATAGCTTATTTTTTAAATAAATAATCATAAAGAGGCAGCTCAAACACAACCAAATATATCTGGGGGGAAAGATAGGTTGGATGGTTATTCAGCTTGTGATAGAACTCAGTGAAGACACAGCTAAATATTATGTGATTATTGGTGGAAAGGGAAAAAAAAACCACCTGAAAACTAGAACTAGGTGCCAGTTGGGTACAGTTACAATGGGAACACTAAAATAATTTTCAAGAAAGAGGGGGGGAAGTTTTGTTTACTTTGAAAGAGGTGGTTTTGTGAAATAATACAATATTTAAATATGCCGCCTGATAGAAAAACAAAGAAACAATACAAAAAGGTCCATATTGTGTATGTGTTACTTACAGTAAAAATTTTAATTTGATGCCTGGGGACAGAAATCCTTGCCACTGAATTACAAAGAAGTGAATAAACTGACTCAAAATTAATCCATACAGATCTGTCCCCTTAATAATACTAATTCCAGAGAACAAAGCAGTGCATAATGCATTTTAAATTAACTTGGAAAATGCATAATTTATATTTGTTTTATTTCTTAATATTTGAACACAGGTACATTTTAGAATGCTAAGGACAAGAAAGAAGAGGACAGATTTTGTCCATATATGCTCAATTTAAAAAAAATAAAAGCAGACAATATTTTTCAAGCTCTCTTAGAAAAGGACTTCAGCTGTGAAATATTACGGAGAAAGGATAAACACAGTTAGGAGAGAGAAAATGATTTTTAACATGCTGTGAAATGAATATGTTTGGTTAAAATATAAAAAGGGTCCTAATTCCTAATAAAACATTCTGAAATAGATAATTACGTATTAGTTTGGATCAAAAATAATGTCCTTACTCATGAGAAGCAATTGAGAGATACACGGCGGGGTGCCCTGTCGGGCATGGCAGGCAGATAGAATACAGGATGTAAGAGGGGCAGGGGTAAGGCACTGCCGTGCGATGCTCCACTCCGTGAAAAAACCACTGTACATACGAGAAACGACAAGACTCAAGCCTGCTTCTTTATTAGTGCTCTTCACCTACACATGTAACATTGTCACCTGCCTTTTATATGTAGCATATTATTTACCATATGGGAGTGCAAGTAGAAAACCAGACATCCTGTGTCTAATCTAGAAAAGCCGTGCCTGTAACTCAGAGCTGCATTGATCCTTCGTCTGCTGGGGTAGCTCAGCAGGTTATCTTCACCCTCTCCAGCCCAAGGGATGAACCTTCAGTTACCCAGGCACCACATTACCATGGCGAAGAGGAAACAATTTTATACACTGGTATATAAGTCTCCTTCTGGGCTATGCCTTTTGGACAAACTCATAGGCACTTCACTGCCCCACCATACTATGTCTGTGTTGCTGGATTTGAAAGTTTGTTGTTCAGTTTGAGTTAAAAGTAAAGGAAGGAAAACAAAAGGATTGCTGCTACAGTACAAACATAGGTGCAGGTGGTAATGTAATACAAGGAGAGAGTATCTGGATTTAAAGATTCTTAGTCTGGAAAATTAATCCTCACTATTTTCCCCTTTCCTCTTCCAGAGTACTTTGGATCTAATAAATTGGAAGGGTGTTTGGAGAGGGCCAAAAGGCAATCAGGTAGGTACATGCCTTTTGCATAGCCATATATGCAGACACAGGGCACGCCTACATGGGGGGCAGGGGTGTCTGCATTTTCCATCTGGGGTACCAGTCTGGATAACTCCTGAAAAGAAAGATAAGCTTTTATAGAGACAGGAAATTTTGCAAGCATTTCTGTTCTGGTATCAAAGTACAGTGCTGAGTGAGAATGGAAACCTGAGTGAGAATTGAAAAAATTGGACCTGCCGGGGGGAATGCTGGCTCACCTGGTATTTAAAACAGTGGTGGTACATGTGTAACTGGTAATCAGTAACAATTAGAATAATTGTTGTATTATTCTAAATAGATGTAGATTTCAGTTATTAATACTGGTGATTGATTGTTAACTCACTTTGAGTGGTTATCGTAGGAGCACATGAAGGGTAAAGACTGTATTTTATGGAGATTTTTCTAAACAATCTTTATGATGTTCAAAAGAGGTGAAATTTGCCTGAAACCAGGCTTGCTTACAACACAGAAATTTAGCCCCCAGTTGCCAAGTTATAAATCTTGCTGCCAGAGTAGGTAGAACATCACATTACCTTGAACTAAATTTGTAAAGAATGGCCATTGTCCTCACAGCTGTAAGAGAAAAATGTAGAGCTTGTCCCAAACCATGGGTTTTAATAGGCTGTTCACATGAAACTAAAAAGTGAGGAGATAAAACCCAGCCAACGCAAATTTATCCAAACTGATTACTTCCATAGTGACAATTTGTTAAATAATGACTTTACTAGACAACTAAATCAATTACATTTTGCACACTTTTAGTATTTTAACTACCTGGAAAAAACCATCAGCTTATGTTTATAGGAAAACATTCCTAGTTAATTCCTTCCTTGGTGCTATGGTTGCGAGTTATTTTCAATAACTCAATTTACAGGCTAGCCTTATCGTGGGCTAATGCAAATTAATGCTTTGAGTCATAAGTGTTTCCCTTGGAAACAGTAATTTCAAGTTAATGTCTCTTGATGTGAAATGGAGTGCAGTGTCACAAGCTCTCTCTCCCCAACCTACAAATTAACTTCTGTTCCCTCTGTACAAGAAATATGGATGGCGTCCTGCTTTACTTCCTGTAAAAAGTTGCGTACATATTCATGTATGTGCATGTGTGTCTGTGTGGGTGTGTGCGTCGGGTTGCTCTTTAATGAACTGGTTATCCGGGATTTTCACTGGTGCAACCAAAACCGTGTGAAACATCTGTACACAGCCATTGGAAATGAAAAAGAAAAAACAAAGTACTAAGATTTAGAGCATACTAATACAACGGTGATTCATGAAAGACAATTGTTGATCCCCAAACCAGGCCTGTTTGGGCAGGTTGGTTTGGTTTGTACCTAGGGATTGGGCAAGACAGAATTTGCAACTGGCAACTAAGAAAAGAAAATAACAGAATTAAAGTAAAGAAAGAAAGAAAATAGTGAGCAGAGCAGAAAAAAAACATGTTTCTTTATTGTACTAATGATTTTTTTTGTGACATATTTTAAATGAATCAACAGTTGAAAATTTCTTCAATCCAGTATGGCTATGTCTCCTGCATATGTATATGATTTTTGTATTTTCAGTCCAATCTTTTCAACACAGCCTGCATAATGCCAGCCTTGTGGTATTGCACAGAGAGATAACCACAGCACTTCTCTCTCTTTCCAGCCCTCTGCACATGTTGGAGCATGGGGTTTTTTTATACTCATAGTTGGGTGAGACTAAGATCAGGGTAAAGTCTGAACTACTAGTGGCAAATTCAGTTACCCTAAAGGCAAAGCAGACTAATTCTCCCAGCTGTGCCCTTGACCATGCCTCCCCCTAGAGCTCTCATATTATTGGAGGTACCTGCGGTTTGGACTGTTGATTGTTTACTCTTCTTGCCAAAAAAACCTTTTTTCTTTGCCACCTTATTACTCCTGAAGTCAAACCTCTGATTTTATTTGCACCTACCTTCTGAAGTTTATTTTGAAATAAATATTTAAAACCCAACAAACCAAACAACCATCCCTTCTCCACTTTTCCTTTGCATAAGATAACTGAGTTATACAAAACAAGCTTTGTAAGCAGAGAAATTACAAAAATCCCTCCTTACAATATAGAACATTTTCTATCTTTGCATATTCCTGAACTTTTGGAGATACCCAGCTCCCTGTCCCACCACAGACAGTACTTGTGGGTTGCTACTCTTTCACTTCCACAAAATCCCAGAGCCTTCAACAAACTCTGCAGTGACACCAGTAGTGCTACTTACTTTTTTCCAGCAAATGGAACGAGTCTCCAGACTCCTAAGGAAAAAAAACAGGTTAAAAAAAAAAAAAGTGGTAAGTAGCAGTTAATGTAGGGTGCCCACTGAGCACCAGCTAGGACAGCCCCAACATTCTGCCGAGCTTCAGAGAGCACACAGCTCAGCAAGCCTCAGGACAGCTACGGGAAATCATGCGGTGCTGCCTCACAACACCAAACTGCACAGGCTGCAGGTCTCTAACTCACAAAGTTCACAAAGGAACTGGCCTCTTCTGAAAATTCATGGGGAGGATGTGTTCAATGAGAAGGGAAAAAAATCTAAATTGCATGTAGCTCTTGCTCCTGAGAGAAGTAGTGATGCATCCTTGGGAAATGTCTTCCCTCACCTTGAGTACAGGCAGGAGAATGAAAGTGGAAGTGCCCGTCACCAGCCAAAGGCAGATGTGGCATTTCAGAGGGAGGGGAATCCAGGGCAATAATAAGACCTGAGGTAGAGAACAAGGCAAAATCCTAGAAAATGAAAGGGAAGGGAGAAGAAGTGAGAAGAAGTGAGACTGCAATAAAAGGAATGAAGAATGGAGAACAGAGCATTCATAAACCAAGATCAACAAATAAGGTAGTAAAAACTAGTGAGGAAAAGGAGCAGCATGGCTGATTTTTAAAAGCCAAGGTCCTGATGTCTATAAGAGGAGGAAAGGAGTAAAAATATTGGTGGAAACAAGGAAATAAAGACAATCTGGGCTGATGGAAATAGCAGAAACAAAGAAAACAAAGAAGAAATAGCAGCAGGAATGGAGAGCACAAATTCCTTTGGGAGGAGGCAAAAGAGAGAATAGCTGTGTGCTCTGGACAGGAAGGGATTGCTTGAGAAACCACTGGCAAAAGACAACAAAATTCCTGATTATTAATACAGACTGTTTAATGATTTTTTTTTTTCCTGAGGTTTGAAGCAAATTATGGGACTCAGAACACTAAACAAGAGAGAAAATATTTAGTTTATGTTGTGCAGGTGAGCTTTAGTTTTCAGAGTGTCTTGAGATAGCACATACCGAAAAAATGCAGAAAGTATAATAGCCTGTTTACAAGATCAAGGCACAGTAGCAAATCAAATGAAAGGTTAATAAGATCAGAGTTCATAAATTAAGGTTTAAATTCTCTTTTTCTTAAAGCGAAAGATTTAGATGAAAGATCATGCAATCTATTTTAATTGTAGGAATAATTAGGCGAATGGAAGAGCAGAAGGAATAATATGTAATCAGTGACAGGACCTGGTTTTCTTGACCAAGGAAAGACCCTTCCAGACAAAGTCAAAGACACTGCATATTCAGGAATCAATACATTTTTCTTTATTTGAAGAAGTCTCTTATTGTCCACATTGATTCATATCATCCAAATTTAAATGCTTTTACTTCACCAAAAGAAGAAATTTTTTTTTTCCCTTTCTTTCCTTCTTCTTTTTTTTCTTTTTTTTTCTTAATGTTGCCACAGATAATTCATTCTGACCAAAAGCAAAGATTCAGATAGGAGCAAAAAGACCAGAACAGCTACTGGGAAAGACTCCATTTAGTACTTTGATTTAGCAACTCAAAAACAACTGAAAATAATAATTTTTACATTTCCAGCATAAATAGTGTCATGTTTAGAATTATGTTTGCAATCAAATTTATGAAATCCAAATATATCACTTTACTGCAGAAGCATCACTTCTATCTTTTGGAGATTTCTTTTTTTTTTTGTGTTAGGTTTCTTAAGAGTGTGTAAAAAATAATATGCTGCCAATTCAGTACTTAAGAGAAACGATAATCAGCCAGTATCACATTTAAATCATAATGTTACTTTACATTGCAACACCTTGCTTTCCTTACAGCAATTCCCTAAGGACCAACACTCTTTAGAGAAAATAAGAGATTTCATCAGTAACAATCCCAAAAGAATTCTTGCATTTTGGAGTGTTGTTTTTCTTTTTTTAAAAAGAGAGTTTACACACAAGAATATGGCTGCTGATGTGATAATTGAGACTCAGTTTGCAAAACTGTTTTCCTTTGCACAATTACTCCTTTTGGACTTCATTCTGCAGAAGGCTGAAACAAAAGTCTTGGCAAAATTTCTATGACTGAATGGTAGAAGAAAGCAGCTGCTGTTTGAGGGGCTGTACTGGATAAGCACAGCACAGAGGGACGTGCTGTTGGGTCACTGTCACTCTGTGCCAGGAGAAGGTGCCATAGCAGTATCAGGAGCATTTCACATCTGAAAGGCAGTTGTGCTCACAGCTTTTCTCACCTGCCTTGCAGCACTCCTCACTCACCATGGTGCAGCGAAGAAGCACCAGGAATGCCACCAGCTTCATGGACATCCTTTCCTCCTGGAGCTATGCTCTTCAAAGCTCACGTGGCTCCCGAGGGTCCAGCTAGCCTTTAAAGTCTGACTCCCGCAGAGAGCAGGCAGACTTGTCTGTCTATCTGTATAGTCTCCAGAAAGGGAGAAAGTAGAAACTTAAGCAAAAATTGGTGGAACCTGAAGGACAAGTCTGTGCTACAGTGTAGAAGAAGGTAGTAGGGAGAGATGTGGGCTGTCGCCGCCATCTGAAGGGGCTGGCAGCACTCACTGATGCGCATGGCATGCCGGTGCATCCTCCTCTGCCGTGGTCAAGCAGCTGCTGGACATCAGACACAGCAGTGAGAGTTTCCCAGCATCTAGGAGGAAAAGCATCACCTCGAGGGGTGAAGAGCAATGTTAATAGGGAACGTTGCCTCCTTCCTTCTTTGTCAATGAAACAGCTTGTTTCAAGGATTTTGGTTTTGAACAGAACAAACGGTAACTAATCGGTAAATGTTATTTTACATGTGTGTATATCACTGGATTGCTCCAGCTCCTGTAATGTGATATCATACATCAGACTCAAGAGGGATTAACAGCTCTGTCAAATGTCATCAGTGAAAACTCTATATGTACAGTCAGGTCCTGTGGAAGCACTTCTGAGAAGGCTAAGTTTAATTCAAATAGTTTTCAAAACCATCTCCAATTGGCATAAATAGGAGAGTCCCTGGAGAAGCAGATATTAGTTCTAGCAAATACAGTAAAACACCTTAAGAAAAAAAAAAATCATAAATAATATGGGCAAACTTTACTGATAATTTGCTAGAGAAAGACCAAAAAATTTAATGTGGATGTCATTTGGTATTTAAAAATACTATCATGTGTCTCATTAAAAAAAAAAAAAAAAAGACTGTTCTTTTAAATGTCTGTTATTTAGTTTTTAAATGAAAAATATCAAATAGTTAAACTTTATTACGTGTAAAATTGTTTTTATATCATGATGTAAATGTTACATACAGGAAAGCAAACTTGAAAAGAAAGGAAAAAGCAGCTTGCTGCAGAAAGATTCAAAACACGAAAGCCAAACAGATGCTTTTAAGCTAATCTGACTGTCACAAGGACCACATGCCACCATCTATAACCAAGCCCTCAAGGAGGAAGGCCAAGATTACTGTGGTGTTATAAGCCCTGGTTTGGCTATTGAGAACCATGTGGAAACCCTTGAAATGCTGTTTGTAAAATGTGAAGGGCCTTTTGGCAGGTGCAGTTTCCATCCAAGGAGAAATCCTGGTTTAGACTGCTCAAGAGCAAGAGCTGCTGAGAGGACTGAGCGCTGTGGTCGCTGCAGCACGGCGTGCCACACAGCCTCCTGCCCAGCCCGCCAGCCTTTGTCTTTTCCTCTCCATGTTGCACAGAAACAAGACACAAAATAGAAAGCATTTGGGTGCAATCATGGAAGAGCCCTGCTGGTTTTTGCAGTGCTGGCACTGGCTCTGCAGCTGGCTAGGGACATTCCCCTGGGACTGGACTGCAGTGCTGCCATGGCTCTGACCATGGGAAGCTCTGCTGTGTTTTCAGGCAAACATCAACTCCTCCTGCAGCTTTCCAGAAGAGAGGTTTTCAACCCACACTGCACCCTATATATAACAGGACATAACTTCCCAAAAAGGGAAAGGGTTTTCTTTAAAATAGTGGTCATGCAGCTTAGTATCTTGAAGCAGTCAAGCACTAAGCTTAATCCTAGTGAAAACTGTGTGAAAGTAGTATGTTTGCTTACTAATTTTTTTCCTTCAAAATAACCCAAGTTCTAGAGCTACAGCATTGCCTGCTCAAAAAGAAACATCTCTTGACCAGTTCTGGATCATTCTGGACTGGTTTTTCTGCTGTCATTCTTGGAAGAGTCTGAGGTGGACTACACTCGTGTAGAAGTATGTGCATATTGAACTCTAATTGTTAATCATAGTGGCAAAGGAACATCTCCCCATGTAAACAGTTCTTGATTCCTTGCAGCAACATTGCTGTACAGGTGATCCCTTTCTCTTTCTTTCTGAGATCTTTTCTGTAAGACTTTGAATTTCACCTGTTGTTTTTAAAGACTGGTAATCTCTCATTCACAGCTATTCTAACTTTTTGACAAGCTGGATCACCAGAGGCAACGTTGGCTAACCAGAAAGCAGAGGTACTAATATCATGTAAACAGTGCCAAAATGATTGAGATTTTATGGCATATAGGCAAAACATAAGTAAATCTTCAGCATTCTTTCATTTTGTTAAGAATTTTTTCCTTCAAAAATCTTACGTGTCAACTGAACATTTAATTACCACATGTAAATGGTGACAACCTCTACCAGTAAAATACATTGTTACATGAATGAGAGATGAACTATCACATGAAGGTACTCCCCATGATGTAATGATCCTTCAGAACACCATATTGTTCAGAAATTACCTTGTTAGTTCCTCTGCAGGTAACCAGCACCATTCACATGTCACATTGCAAGAGGATGCTGAAGATCCCATCGAGGGCCGGCTGCAACACGTAGTGTGCCTTGTAAAACTGACATTGCAAAGGAAAATATAAGAGATGTGACTGATCTGATGGGTTGCTGAGAATGGCGATGAATCCTGCTATGGCTTGTGATCCATATCCATGGACTTGTGCACCCACCCATCCTTCCACCCACCTGTCCTGCAAACTTCTGATGTATGTCTCCAGAAACTTCTGATAAGATGGTAGTTTTCAGCTTCTAAAGCCGGGTTTTTTTTTTTTCTTTTACTGGAAAACTGTGTGTTCTCTTCACAATCTATATCATACTGCAGGGCATTAATAAAAGAAGTCATGACTAACAGGTTGAATTTCTTTTGTATTAATCTTAAACTTGGTGAGATTTATCAGGACCTCAGATTCTTAGCAATAAAGAGAAAAAGTCGTCCCTTACTAGGGGATAAACTTTTGATAACAGATCTGTTGTTGTTCAGCAGTGTGAGAGATGCCTCAAACTGCAAGGAACTTAAAACACCTAGTCAGGCCCTAAGGTTGACCTACACTGGGCCAAAATACTAAGTATAGTCTATAAAAGTTGCCACCTCTCTTTACCTGACGCTTCACAATTAATTCATCTGCAAGGCTTTTTCTAATATCCTGCACTCCACTGGAGTTTTAAAAGTCAATCTCTATGTTCTTATTAGGTTCAAAGAGTTTAATTATTCTATAAGGAATTAAAATAATATTGAAGTTTTAGCTTTCTGAAGATTAATTAATACAATACATAATTAAACCTTGTGTGTATTTAAGGGATGACATTCCTTAGGTTACACGAATTCAACCTTCAGCACTGACGTTGTGGCCATATGGACAGAGGACAGCAAGCCTCCACAGGAGAAACTGGGAGAGCAATGGCTGGAGGACAAGAGTGACGCTGCACAGAGGAGATGCATTGGGCTCACTTTATTAAACTAAATTATGGGAAAAATCTTTGTTTGGGGTTTCTTCATGTGTTGGGGCTTTAAGGTTAAAAACCGTCAGAGGCAAGCCATGCAGTCTTGCTTCTGCTACTGAGTGCTTCAGAGTTTCACAGCCAGGTCCTGCTGTTGCTGGTGGTAGGAGGTTTGGTTTCCACTCATTGAGTTCTCTGACTTTAAAATTCATATAGCTGCTTGGGCAACTAAGCAATCAAAATGCTCCATTTGCACCCTCATCTTCACACACCTGGTTCAGATATGCGTGAATGCCCCTGTGATACCATTCAGGGAGGCACATCTTTTCTTTAGGAGGCAGACATCCATGGTCAGAATGGCGCTAAAAAGAGTTTATTCAGCCAGGGAAGACAGGCTCTCTAAGTTGTCTTTGTTTCACAGCATTATGTTTAATTTCAACTGTTAATGAAACCACACGGGTTAATGTTATTTAGAATGCATTTAGTATAAAGGCTGCATATGAACTAAATAAAAAAAATCAAAATCATCATAAAAGCCTGCTTTCTTGGAGAAATATTGCAGTGAATTTATTTAAGAAAGAAAGACTCAATATTATGTGTTTGAGGATTTTAATGAATAAATGTTATTCCTATTTATTATTTACCGCTTTCAAAATTTAATGAATAGTCCTGGTGATAATTTCTTTATTTCTATATTTATAGAAATACAGAATTTCATACATACTGAACTGTGTTATTATCTACACATGTTCTGCCTTTCTGTAAATACAGAAATTTGGTGTTTGCCAGTAGAACTATTCATTACAATTTGAAAGTGGATAAATAATGAATAGTAATGCCATTTCTTCATTAAAATTCTACAAAAGGAAAATATATACTCGTTATTCCTTTCATGAATTCGGCCCATTGAAGGTTCATAAATAATTGTGCTTCACAATTGTGTCTAATTAGCAATGAACTTAATCCAGTGCATCCAAAAGCCTGAAGCAAAGGGAGGGATTTTTTTTGTTGTTTTATTTCTCAGTCTCAGTGGCAACTGTCTGATTTTTGAATGCACCTTTGCTGATAAGACAAAACGATATATCTTCAAAGAGCAAAGTTATGTATCTTTTTTTTTTTTTTTTGTCCCAAATACACTCTTTTAAGTACCAAGTTCATAAACACTGTCCCCATCGAACTTAAGGTTAGCTCAATAGGAGATCAGCAACACAGTATCTAATAAATCTTAAAAATACTCCTCTATATCTAAGTTCTCATAGAGTCCTTTTGTTCCCTAACATGAGCTTCCCTGCAGAGCTGTGCTACTGTAGGAATGTCTCGCTATGAGAGTTACTTCTGGAGCAAGCTTAAGCTGCAGCACCTGCTGTGGAAGCACCCTTGTGGAAGAGCTCTGCAAAAGCCACAAGGCTGGGTCTTCCCTACCGGGGGGGCGACACAGGGACACACGGGACGGGACGGGACAGGGGGGACACGGACGACGACTGGTAGAGTTTCAGCACAGAGGCAGTGTCACAGCTCTTTCTTTCCCTGCGCTGGCTTCAAAGTCAATATACAAAATAAACTGTTCATATTGTTAGTGAGTATTTCCCAACAATGCACCCTGAAGAACTGTTAGAGAATGATTTATATTTAGCTGCCTCTCTTTTCTGTATAATCCATTTACTAGGGACTGGCTGGTGTAAAAATGGAGCTAGATGTACTAAATGTCCCATATTCTTCAGCTTTCAGTATCTCTAGTTTCTGTGATGCTTATCACATGCCTGCTATATAGCTATCACATGCAGCCTATATAGCTGCTCCCATCGAGATTCCTTGGCAGGTTTGATGAAAGTCCTAAATATATTCGTTGTTTTTGTCTCCCGCAACTAGTCAGTCATCAGTAATGCTGTTGGCTTTGTTCTTTGTATATTTTCAAAGGAGCTTAAGCTCATACTCTAACTGATTTGATGTTATCTGATTCTTAAACCATCACCAGCTATGAAACATCTAAGTCTGTTATGAATAGTCATTTAAACAACCAGTACTTCTTTATGAGACACCAGCAGGTTATTTGATTATATTACAGTCACATGCCTTGCAGTTGAACTTTACTGTTGCCAATGGAAAGCAGAGGAGAGGGAGAAGGAAAGGGAAATGGATCTTTGCTTTTCTTAGTGTCCTTTCTAACTCATAGGACTCATACAGTGAGGACACCAGACAATGTCTTTTTGATTTTATGCCATCAAACTATTTAAGACAAAACATGATATATTTTTAACTGACCTTGTCTTAGAAAACAAAAAGACAGACTCCAAAAGATTTCCTAAGTGAAAGCCTCTAATATTACAACTTTAATAAAATAAACATACCTTTTGTTTTTCCTCCCTATCCTTTATAAAGACCAAAGGAAGGTCTAAAGACAGACTCCCTGATGGAAAAAATTTAACTGAAATAACACCATAGCCTGGTTTTAGAATTATCTCAGCTCTTTCCAAATATAGAAAATAGAAAAATAGATGCTGTTTTGTCATCATACTTCACCCCTGAGAAAATCATATCCTCCAACAAACAAAACTATAAATTAAAATGATCTTTCAATACAACTGGTGATGAGAGTTACTTAGGGAAGAGTCGGGGATTAAGTATAAAGACTGGTTTCCATCCCTAGTTCTGCCACAGACAGTCAGAATGACACTGGGCAAGTCAGGGATTTTTTCGGTACCTGCTCTCCCATAACAAAATCCATAGCCATGAGTTAAATCCTAATGGCTTATAAAATGCATCCAGAGAGTTAGGCAGAGAGAATAATAAGTGAAAAGCTGCCTAATATAACATAAATCTAAAAAACGTAGTCACCCTTGGGCATAATAAAATGGGCATAATAGTATTCTCCTACCTCACAGAGTGCTATCAGCATACATTTACAAATGCACAGGTTCATAAAGACTACAGAAACAGTTTTGGAGACCCTCCTATCACATCATCCTGAACAGACCCTGACATTGCCTGTCCCTGACGCAAGGTGTGTGTGGGGGCATAAGCGAGAAAAGTGCTGGTAATTTATTCTTCTTACAACTTATTGTTTGCACAGGTTTTTACTCGGTACCATTTACGGTCTATAAGAATGCAGGAATCATGTCTTATGAACTAGTTGGGATGAGAAGCTTAGCGTTTCCCCATGCTTTTCCCATGTTTCTCACTCTGCCATATTTTCTATGTCTGGGAATTATCTGAGTGCCTCAGAAACCAGAATTCAGCAATACTGATTCAGTATTTGTCTTTCTGTCAAGCCTCCAAGCAAGAAAACTTTGTCTAAATGCTTGGCAATGTCTAAATTCTCAGAACAAGAATGCGTATGTCTTCACTTACTTACATGTCCTTTGTTTCCACGGGCATATATAGCAAAGCGATAAAAGATCTGCAGAAGTGATTTCCCATTTGAACACACTGTGACCTGGATGCACATGTAGGTCTATTGTTGCAATTTTTGCAACCTAGGTGCAGAGGTTTGAAAATATGCCTCCAGTGACCAGTCACTAGCGAAACTGAAATGAGGACAGCTTCACGTAAGAGGCTTTCTGAATGCCTTGAAATATACTCAGCATATTTTAAATGGCTTTAATTCTACAGTACTTTTAATATAACCCTTTAAACATGAGGGAACACAAAGGGAAGGTTAATTGGAATGGCTAATTAAACATAGTGAAGTTAAAGAATTGGAACACTGGGATTTTGTTTTGATATTTAGCAACATCTCATAACCCTAAGGACACTGATTTAGCCTAAGGTCTGGTATCTTTATAAATTGCAACATAGCCTGGAGACCCAAAGGAGAGACAAAAGGGTTGAGTGCTTGTAACAACAAATTCCCAAAGGAGCCCTAATAACAATTATAGCCAACATGATTATTTGCATTAGTTAAAAAATAAATCCATCTCTCAGGTTTTAGTAATTTTGTACTGATCAACTAGGATATGGAAACAGCGAGAGAAAGTCTGCAACAAAAGCACGCCTGATCTCAGGATCCAGAAGTCAGAAATTCATATCTTATGACTATCACTTGTGGATCTGCAGCCACAAACTGCATTTTGCCCTGGATAAGCCCATAACAATTAATTCCCCAGATTTGCCAATGAATAATAAAAAAATAAATAGTGCTTTTCTAGACTTCTTTGACAGTCTTTGATTAACTTTCAGAGAGTCTAGGAGGTGCAGTTATACCCATTTTATAGATATAAAAATTAACAACATAACTAAGTCATAGCTGGCAGAGACAAATACAAAAGAGGTGACTTGATGTCCAGACCTGTTCCACACTGTGGAAGGGTGTCTGTGCCTTGTGCTTTGCCGTGTTGATATGCCAGAGACAAATCCAGTAGAGCAGAAACTGCCAAACAGCACTGAAATTAGAAATAGTAGAGCTACACAGCAAGATCCTAAACCTTACAATTTTCCAGGTTTTGGGACCAGATCTCTTCTGCACACTGCACAGTGCAGGAATGCATGATGGAAACCTGCCTCGTTGCTATGTCTCCTATTATTGAACTGGAAGCACAACCAAAACTGTTGGATTTGGTCAGTGAGCTCCATTTCCAGAAGAGTTGCCTTTACTACACAAAATATAGCCTTGCTTTAATGAAGGTATCCAGACGGCCTTCCTAGACACAGCTATAGACTGCTGAAAACTAAGAACAAATCCAAGGAGTTGTTTGGAGTTTTTTTGTTTGTTTCTGTTTGGTGTTTTTTTTTTCCCTTAGGATTGTCTTCGCACAAATGTGCGTGCATCATAAGAACATGAAGAGCTGGATGTTTTCTTTAGGCATTTTCTTTTCTCACTGAGAAGTTCCCACAACAGAGCATAGTTTGCTCAGTTGTTTACTTTCCCCCTTTCTGATATCACCATTCAGCTGCTACTGTCACGTAACAGTGCATGGATTACAATGTCTGCCGAAAACCATGATTTCTTAGCCTTAGCAATGGTACCTAGGGAATTACAAGACCTCTTAAGTATTAAAGTGAGATCCTAGCCATACTTGCATTACTGGTGCATCCAGCGTGAGGAAGAGTTAGTGTCTGTGCTACCATTATTCACATGGCTGATGAAAAGTGTGTAATCTTTTTAGGAAGGCGACTTCTATTAATTTACGGATACAACGATCAGATTACTAGAATATTAATTGTGTAGATGCATAAAAGATTAACGAACTATATGGGTGTGTTTTAATTTAGTATCTGGACTGACAGCAAACAAGAAGAAACAGAGAGTGCAGATATAAAATCTCCAATAACCAAACTCAAGCAATTACCTGCCATGTGCTATGTCCAAGCCCTACCAACATGATGTGTATATTTTGCTCAGGCCCAGAAAGAACTAGTAGGTTAGAGCTAATTGTCTGGACAGGACAAAAATGAAAAGAAATGAGGCCCTTTCTAAACTAGCAAGGCAAGATGAGTGATGGGGATGGGCATACTTAAGTGAATTTTATGATGATAAGCAACATTAAAACCAGCATTGTTCTGCCAAGTTCCTGTTCCATTTTTATAAACACCAGCTCTGTGATGCCATCACACCACACCAGCACATAACCGGCAAGCAGATCCAGTGATTCCACCTTGCACATCAACGTTGCCAAGTTCACCTTATACCTGATCTGCACATCTTTCCTGCTTGCTTCTCACTCTGCGTGGGTTTGAGTTGTTCCTCGAATAGCTCAAGTGAGAATAACACTTGCAATTCATTACAGGCTACTGTCTTTCCAAAGGGCCTTCAGCCTCAGGCAGAAGCAAACCGAAGAGCAGGGACGTAAATGCAATCTTCAAGTTGTAGGTTAAGTACTTGCCTCAGACATCTTTAAATCTCAGGGAATGCAGGTGTGAGGTTATAGCTCATACTCTATTTTATTTTGCAAATACTGGACCTAAAACCCTTTCAGCTGACCTTTCGGCCAGTGTATACCTTTCCCACTCCTGCACGAGTTCCACGCATGGCACTGCTGCTCACAAAAAGGTAGTACCAAGGCAAAAAATGGCAGAGCATGGCCCGACATTCTCATACACCTCATTCACCACTGCATGATCAGGTGCTGCTGGAAATCCCCTGAGGTCTGTCCAGAGCTTCACCAAAGTCAATGAAACCTTGCATTTAAAGTAGGGAAGGAAGTCCACATGGGGTTTTTTTTGTGAGTGTAGAGAAAATTAGGATTTGGGTCATATCTGTGAGGCCTGGCCCCATCTCTCCAAAGAAGATTTGCTGACAATCTACCTATGTTTCAATACATAATTCCGATTTCATGAGGTAGCATTAAATGATTGTGTGAAGCTGCAATCCTGTTCTGAAACAATTTGCAGCAAAAGGTATTCAGGCACCAGATAAATCTACAAATTCGCTGCTTTCATTAATACTTACAGAATGCTTGAGAGTAGAAGAGGCCTTTATGCACTATATGAAATATTTAACTGGAAACATATTGCAAATAATCAAATATTACGCTTGAAGAAACTTAAATGCAGTCTAAAAATTGGGAACTTACTGCTGAGATAGCAAATAGCTTGTTTTTTATTTCTAAAGGTCTTGCAAAGTTTCATCATTGCTTTGCAAAAATATCTGTGAGAAAAGTGAATCCTCCTTGTAAAATCCAGCAGCAAAGGACCACTTCCCAGCTGTCTTGTCGCCCATTTAGAAAAATAGAAAATGGTTTCACAACGGTTGCTTTCACTTCCATTCCCTCCCCCCCACCCCTAATTTCAGTCAGAGGAGACTCTGCTCCTAAAAGGGTGGTGTAAGTCCAAAACTACTCTGCTGACTTCACAGAGGTGTAAATGAGAACAGAACAGAGACAATTGCTTTTAAATGGATTAATCAGAGCAAGTTAAATAAAAAGCAGCAAATTCTGTTCCCGTTTTATATTCAGGTCAGAATTTGGGGATTGGTCCTCCTCATTTGCTAGTGTTTCAGAACTAGGAAATAATATCTGAGAATTCTTTTTTCTTTCTTGACAAAGAGTGTTAGTCAAAAATTGGGAAGCAGATGGCTGCTTATATATTTCTTTTTTTTTATTTACTGCAATACTAAAGCCACCATAAAAAAGCAAAGTTGAACAGACAGAGCTAATAATATAATCATTCAAAACACCTGCAAACAGTGCAGATGGGCAATTTCTGTCTGCAAAATCATCAGTGAAAGACCGCCTTCCCATATGGGCAAATCTAGCTGCCTTAGAGCTTCCTAAGCCCTGTCCCTTACCTTAAGAAAACCTGCATTGAGCATATGCAGTGTTTTTATAGCAGAGCAGAAGTGTCTGTATCTGCCTGTTTATTTTAGTTAAATATAACTTACAGCAGTTATAGCCCTCTATCAGTGTGTTTGATTTGCCCATTGTATGTCCCAAAAGGGCAGAAACCCTGAAGTAGTAAAGCAAACAGCTTTTATTCAGGCAGAACATTTACAATTGTTAATGTCTATTAATGAATGCCAAACACACAAGTTTTATCCCTTCATGTAAGCAAATAGTTACAGGACCAAGGTTGCTGTTGCTGCGATATGTGAGCACGTGTGCATGTGTTTAATATTGGGTTATGAAATTATTTCACCCCCTTATTAAAAACCAAATCCTCCTTCTGGCATCCTTTTGGCTTGTCGTCTCAAATGCTAATATATGTCAAGAGATGGGGAAGAATGAGACCCAGGGTGTTCTGGCGCTAATGCTGGTTCTGCCATTGATCCCCAATCAGGACGGGATGATTACACGCTGCAAGATCTTTTTTGATCCCCAGCTTATTGTCACTTGAAGTGTCAAGCCTGCTTCTAGCTGTGGCTGGTGGGAGCTCCCCATCTGAGCTTCCCAATCAGACCTCAACCCAAACCTCTTTGGAATTCAACGTGATCTGCAAAACAACCGTTGTGAGCCTGGACTCCTCATTTCATCCCTGGCACTCTCATTCAGGTGAAATATTCAGCTCTGATATTAGTGTTATTTTTGAGTCAGCATCATTAAGAAACCTTCCCACCTAAACTTCAGTGTTTTACATAGAAGTCTTATCCATAAATGTGATTCTTCTCCAGGACACGTGATGTTGAAAAACGAAGTGTAACTAAACACTGTTAAAATGAAAGTAGCAAGGATGTTCCAAGCCAAATGAATTATCTGCAATACCACTTTATTCAATGAATTTATTCTCTGCTCTGTCTTTGCTCTCCACAACATAGACAGAAACAACAGATCTAACACTTTTTTTTTTTTTTTTTTTTTTTAATACTAGCTGTGGACAAAAATAGAAGGCTTAACTACGTTTTTACACTGTTATTGTACTTGTTAGGTGTGGGCACCCACACCAACTGCTAAATAAAAAATATTTCTTGTTCCAGAATATTCATGCTTACTCTGAAATTCCTGTTGTCCTTACAAATATTATTTTTGATGTATTTATTCTGTCCAGAGTGATCTCAAAAGCAAGTCCAGCTGAAACACAAATGGCCAGGAAATCATAACCCACCTTGAAATGACTGCATTAGTGAGTGTCCTCAGCCAGGACGTCATGGGAGTGGGGGTAAATGCAGATCCTGTCAAGGCAGTGACCTTCTCCAAGCGTTTTCTGTGTTCAGGGTCCATGCACAAGGTCTCTCTGGAAGGAGCTCATTGCTGTGACAGGGCCTTAAATTTCATTTTCTTCAAATATGTGCACAACTTTGAAATTTGCTTTGTATAAATACTTCCTGGCAGTGAAATGCAACTTCTCAAATAGCCAGTGAAAGAACGCAAAAGGAGCAGAAACCAGGCCACAAGGAATGGAAACATTCACAGAAAATATTTTACATTATGTACCTAGTTCTGGTGAACATCATCATTAGGCCATTTCCCTGGGATGCACAGCGTTAGCAGCTCATGTTGTTTTAACATAACTATTAAAAAGATAATATGTCATAGGAAAGGAAGGAGGGGGGAATCCAGGTAAAGAAAGATCGAGTATCTGTTTCTATATGAATATAATTTTGCAGAAAAGCCAAGTCTACTCTCCTAGCAAGAGCCTGGGAGACTACAGCTTTTACAATGCCAGCTCATGTAGGAGGAAAAAGAAAGATGTAAAGCCTTTGCCAGGGCTTCCTATGGCGCAGTAGCTCCATTATTATTATTAAGTATCTTCCTTTCAAAGTTTTCTGGATTTCCTAAATGTAACAATAATTTTAATAATTACAAAACTGAGAATACTACTTCTATGACCGACTGTGTTCCCTGTTTTCCTCCAAGCTAAAGCTCTGCTTTCATGTAATACATAAAAGAGCAATATTGCTCTGATGAACTAAGACACATGAAATATCTAATTAACATTAAAATATTGTCTCTTGTCATTAGCTTCATTTGCACTTTAAGTGTCAGTTCTTGAGAGAGGTTCAGAAGCAATGACCTGGCCCTTGAATAAAAAAAAACATGCAAAGCAGAAAAGAGGGGAAAAAAATACACTGTAACGTACCATGGTAAGTACAAACAGAGCTGCTTTCCTTGGTACCCAGGCTCAAAGCAGGATTCTCAACAAATGAGAGAAATTATTTTCTCTCTTCTTCTTCTTTTTGTTTCCCAGATGTTTGACCTCCACTGAACCACTACAGAGTAATGACTTATGGCCATGAGAGGGGCAGGGCGTGAAGGGGCGATACTTGTCCCATCCCTTTCTCTGTGCATCCACTGCACGGCACTGGGCCTTGCGGCTCAGCCAGCCCTGCCAGGGTTTCCCTTCTCTGGCTGGGAGCTGGCCCTGAGACCTGCACTTGCCCATTTGAAAGTGCCCTGGCCAGGCCCCTGGGTGGTGCCTTTGGGAGCCAGACGTACCGGCAAGCTGCCTTGGGTTGTGAAAACTAAACCCTCCCATTGGCAAATAAACCAGCTCGTTGAGTTTGATTTATTAAAACAGACAACTTTTTGTGATCATCCTGATGGGAGCAGGAAGGTAAAGGAAGATCATTATTTTAGTTTTAAAATGACCAGTATGTTAATCAAGTTTTGATTATTTATGTGGCTAATAGGTTCGTGCCAAATAAGAACTGCGTTTTTTTTTTTTTTTTTTTTCCCCCGCTTGTTTGTTTATTTTGTACCTGGCACTGAAGTACGCCAGATCTCTTCACAGCATTTCTTCGTCAGAATATCAGGGCACAAGCCTCACAAAACAGCATGGAAGTGGACATGGACACTATCCAGCCTAACAGCTCGAGGTCAAGTGGAGCTGCGCGTTCAGAGCTGGATTTTTCGGCTCTCCAGGATTGTGGGAAGTTTGTCTCATTAGAGGGGAAAGCTTAGCTGAGATACTTGGAGCGGACACTTGCCTCCAGCTGCCAGCAATTAGTGTGTACTCAGACAGGGGTGTTTATTTCTGGACCACTTTTGGCAACAACTTTTAAAATTAAAATCTCAGGGGTCTCAAGCAAGGAGAGTATTTTAGCTGTGAAAAGCGGGGTGAATATTGTTTATACAATATAAATGCAACCCCGTATATAAAATAAACTTTCCTCCTATTATCCCCTTAAAAAGATCTGGCAATTCGTTTGGAGTGTGATTACCTTTCTCTTTGTGCTCAGGTCAGTTTATACAGTCTACTAATAGCCTTTCAAATTACTCCTATTTTTGGTTTTCCCTATTCTTGGAAGGCAGAAGACTTGAGGATAAACACTGCCCTGTCCCCATTTCCTTGGCTGGGGGAGTTCCCATCTGCTGTTCCTCCCTGGAGCTAGGGCAAGCTGCCTCTTGGGGTGCATAGTCCCCCATACATCAGCCAAGGACTGCCATGGACACTGACTGCTGCCACCCTTTTCTTTCCAAAGCTGGAGGAGAGCTGTCTCTGAAGCTGCAAGGGGCAAGGGAAAGCAGGAGAAAATCCGCATATCATCAGAAATGCTATTCCTACCATTATTTGTAATTTCCATGCACTCTCTCTTTTGCCTAGACATCAGGATTAAGTGCCAAAACACGTAAAACTAATTGTATCAATGTAATTCCCTTAGTCAGCATACCTCTTGGTTGCGTTGCTGTTATTCCTTGCCATTTGTAGGTCAGGATCTAATGGATGAGCTTTACAGGCCTGCATATTTCTTTTTGGAGTTCATTAAAGCCTGAAGCAATTGCACCTTAACATTTCCATGCAATTGCAAATTTGACCTCTGGCAACAGGCCTTGCAAATCGATTCATTTCTAAACCAGTTATGATTTGTCGTCCCTAAAAAGTTTTGGCGGGGGGGAGTGCCCACTTCTGAGCCATGCACAAACCAGCCAGCCTCAAGAGACAACTCTAAATCAAGGCTTGCCTGAGTCACAAGGACAAGCAGAAATCGGGAGACAGTTTTGACACTTACTAAAAATGGTTAATTATTTAAGAGTCATCAAGTTTTTCGCATGCTGAAAATTGATGGCAAAACAACCAAATGCATCCTATGTTTGGTTAACACCTAAAATTTGACTTTGACCCTCTAGTACTGAAGCAAAGAAATTCACAGTTAAAGCTTCATGTCTAGGCGATACTCTGTGCTTAACTCACACTGTTTTTACAAAGTATCTGTGCACAATTTTTAGTGCCATATGTCCAGAGTAAGGAATAAAAACAACAACCACAGCAAAATAAATATCTACTTTTTATTTTTTTTTTTTTTTTTTAAATACAGGAATTTATGTCTTGTAGAACACAGTGTAGAGTAATGACTCTACCTGATTATTGGTTTTCATTTTCCCTGGTAGTTCGGCTAATGCTCTTTTAAACTATTATAACATGGATTAAAGGTTGTTGAGTTTTGTTTCTTTTTTTTTTTTAATCTGTTGAAATGTTTTAAGTTTGTGGAACACAGACACTAAATCAATGCTGATAGCACATCTAAAGTGCAAGTTGCATATTTAATGGATTTCTTTGGTTACAAATAATTAAAATTACTTATTTTTTGTATTTACATTTTTTTAACTGAAAAGTTCACTTTTCTTGAAGTCCTGATTGCAAATGTTCGTAAGTGCAAACATGTAAACAAACAGGAAATTGCATTTATTTTTGGGTATAACATATCTGAAAATCTGCCTCAACCACAGAGCAGAAGCAGACTGGGAACAACTGCAAGAAGTTTGGAAAGACTCTTGATCTTAAATATCTATTTTATTACTGCTCCAAATTTGCGAAGATTCAGCTTTCAGCTGCTGTGATTTGTTACATTTTTGTCTGATGGACTAAAGGTGCCTTTAATAAAAGGTTAGGTCCCCTGTGTAGGTGTTTTCTCAAGGTGGTCATCTCGGGTAACTTCAGCTAGCACACTACCAGAGCGGCTTTCCAAATTACAGACATAATCTGATTAAGATTTTATTATTTAAAACGAATGCTTTAGCACCACCCAGAAAGCAGCCAGCTGCACATAAATCATTCACTCTTCTGCCAAAGTCCTCTGAGATGTACCTTACATCTCACTGTTCAAAATAATCAATGACAGTGTATCACTGCCTTCCTCCACACATATTAGTGCCCTACCTTCAGTTTCTCAGGTCTCAAAGTATAATCCCACAAATGGCTTCCAAAAGTTTGAGATGTAGTGAGCAACAGCAGATAAAAAATTAAGAAATTAATATACCTATTTCCAAAATATTCTCTATGTCTGCATTTTACTGACCAAACAAGCTCCTCAAATGAAGTTTTTGTCCTTTTTGTGTTTGGTCCAGGAGAATAAATCAAGTTTCACATGACTGAGTGAAATACTTCACCAAGAGAAACTTCCTTTATTGTGCAGCCATGACAGCGTTCTAATTTGGTTGAAAATGATGAAGGCCAGCCTTGGTCCACATCTGTGAAACCAGAGAGATCTGTCCTCCCTGATCCACGGGAAAATTATCAGCACTGTGGCTTTTGTGAAGTCTTTTTATACAAGATGTCATTTTTCAGGAAAGTACAGTAGTTATCTTGTAGCAAATGCAAACAATGTGATGAAGTCTACAAATTAAAGTACAGATGAATATCCTGTTCTCTGGCTAATGTAATGTACAGCTTTCTATACTTCCATATCAAAATTTCATCTATTTTAATATAAAATAATTATACCAGGTAGGATTTCCATCTCAGACTGTGACAAATGTCTTACTGCTACACAGTGTGGCACCTCTGGTGGTCCTCATCACTGTTCACTGAGTAAAAGGAAACGAACCTTGCTAGCTGTTTGGACCTGGGAGGTTCAGGGGCTATCCTTCCAGTGACTTTTAAATGAGTGCAAGCCAGCTCTTAGGTGTAAAAATCTTGCACAGATGGGGTTTCTGAGTTGATTTTACAGCACTGAGAACCCTCAACCATTCCAGCCGGCTTGCTGCTGATTCTCCTGCTGATCCCATGTGCACTGGGTTTTCTGATTGTCCTGAACGGGGAGCTGCTGAGGAGAGACCTGTAAATGTGCTCCTCATTCAAAGTAGCAAAGAAAAACTCCTCTGCAGACTGCACCATCTAAAAGCTTCTGGGTTTGCAATGAATCATGGGCATGAAATCAAGGCAAGAGTCCTCAATGTAATTAAAATTATAGCTGTAATAGCACAAAGGAAGTGTTGTCCTTTCTGTGCACATGTGCTTCTGCTTCTGGGAGCTCCTGGCTGGAGATCAGTGGAGATTTAGGAGCATCCACAGAGCATGATGCAGTGCCATGAAATCCTGTAAACCATTCCCTGAAGCCCTGGAAGCAGAACAGTGGTCTCAGCAGGGTAATCCACTTTGGCTACTTTCCTGGATACTGCACTGATGCTGCAGATATTGCTGTGCCTTACTTGAAGAGCCTGCTTGTTCAGAGCTATCTTGGGACCTTCACATGATGCTGTCAGGGGCTCGTACCAGTGTATTTTGCACAAACGAGTTCACTGTACTTTTGCAAACTCCTATCTTTGGTCATTTTGCAGCAATAAAACTCTATTATGTGATAACAGTGATGTGAGAAGGACACCAGCACCCAAATTCCTGCGGTTCTTTTTCTACACTTTTTGACTTACTGTGTGTCGTTTGGTCAGTGGTTTAACTTCAGTGGCTCATGGGTGTATTATTTTGTATTGGGTTTGTGTGGCAAAGTTTGGCAGCGGAGGGACTACAGGGGTGGCTTCTGTGAGAAGCTGCTAGAAGCTTCCCCTGTGTCTGATAGCCAGCGCCAGCTGGCTCCAAGACAGACCCACTGCTCATCAGCAACAATTGCCTCTGTGATAACATATTTAAGAAGCGAGGAAAAAAATCACTGCAGCTGAAGAGAGGAGTGAGAATATATGAGAGAAATAACTGCAGACACCAAGGTCAGCAAACAGGAGGGGGAGGAGGTGCTCCAGGCACCAGAGCAGAGATTCACCTGCAGCCCATGGTGAAAACCACGGTGAGGCAGGCTGTCCCCCTGCAGCCCATGGAGAGCCATGGTAGAGGAGATATCCACCTGCAGCCCACGGAGGACCCCATGCTGGAGCAGGTGGATGCCCAAAGGAGTCTGTGACCCCACAGGAAGCCTGTACTGGAGCAGGCTCCTAGAAGGACCTGTGGATATGTGAAGAGAGGAGCCCACGCTGGAGCAGGTTTGCTGACAGGACTTGTGACTTGAAGGACCCACGCTGGAGCAGTCTGCTCCTGAATGACTGCACCCCATGGAAGAGACCCACGCTGGAGCAGTTCATGAAGAACCGTAGCCTGTGGGAAGGACTCACGTTGGAGAAGTTTGTGGAGGACTGTCTCCCATGAGAGGGACTCCATGCTGGAGCAGGGGAAGAGTGTGAGTAGTCTTCCCTGTGAGAAGGAGGGAGTGGCAGAAACAACCTGTGATGAACTGACAGCAATTCCTATTCACTACCCCCCTGCACCACTGTGGGGGAGGAGGTGGAGAAAATCAGGAGTGAACTTAAGCCCAGGAAGAAGAGTGGGGTAGGGGGAAGGTGTTTTTAAGATCTAATTTTTATTTCTGACTATCCTACTCTGCTTTGATTAGTAATAATTTTTTTTTTTTTTTTTTTTTTTTTTCCGAAGTTGAATCTGTTTTGTCTATGATGGTAACTGGTGAGTGATCTCCTTGTCCGTATCTCAACCCATGAGCCTTTCATTATATTTTCTCTCCCTTGTCCAGCTGAGGAGAGGGAGCGATAGAGCAGCTTTGGTGGGCATCTGGAATCCAGCCAGGGTCAACCCACCACGCATTTGTAAAATGGATATATCTGTTCTCACCTACATCAAAGGCAACATACAGAGCAGCAGAGGGATTTAAAGACACTTAATAACTGTAAAGTGGTGACAATACAGGAATGGTGCTAGGAAAGAACAAAGTATTACTTTGGCAGGTGAATAATTTGTGCCCCAAAGCCATTGTGAGCTGGAAGTGACCTCTTGTGTCAGCTTAGCTATCTCTGTCCACTGGGCTCTAAACACCACGTGAATAAATAAAGGAATGACAGGTAGAGTCTTTTGAAATTTCAGAAAATTCTGACTCACTTTCCTATGGAAGTGAACTGCACAGTTTAACCACAACTTGAGCAAAGGCAAAACCTTCTTTTACCGGTCCACTACCAGTTAGCTCTAGTGATGGTGTTTAGAGACTACATGCAGAACAGCAACTTGTTTCTTCAGTCATTATTTTGAGTACCTCTAGCACATTTTCTCTCAATTTCTTCCTCTTAAGTACGACTCCTCCCGCACTCAGCATTGGAAGCAGTCTTTCTGAAGGTGGTGCAAATGCGATGCAGTCTGCAGGATGTGGCTGTGGTCCCTCAAGAGAAAGCACCAAGTCTGAAGAGAAGTCAGGTTGTTGCTCCTGTCTCTGAGGGAAATAACTAACTCACTGCCACGTCACTAGCAAAAACTGAAGGGATTGTGATTTGAGGAGTGGATTTCTGAGTACCTTCCCTTTCCAGTACACAGGATTTCTGTCATTCTTTTTTATTAACAGCAACTAAATGAACCTCAAAAATTATCTGGACCGAATGACAACAGAACAAACTAAAATTAGTAACAGCATACTCATTGCCTAGGGCAGTGCTGAACTGATGGCTGATGTGATGGTGACAGACAAATCCTTATTCCCATTCTAAATTCTGTCTACTAAATAAATAAGTAATGCCATCAATAGCATTTCCAGCAATTGCATTCACCTCCTGCAACTTTTACATTGTTATTGTATTGCCTTTGACTAACTCTATGGCATAGTTCGGTACCTGGGCTGACTCAGAAGTAGTACTGCAGCCAATAAACTCATGACAAGAGAGATTGGATCAGTTAGTTCAAAGTATTTGATGGATAATATCTTATACCAGTCCTTAGCAGCTATCCAGTACTTCCCTTGTGTTTTATTCTGCTACACCAACCTTTTGCAGTATGGAAACACTTTCTGGCAATTCCTCCTGTATCTCCTTGTTTCTCTCCTGTTTTTATCACATCAGCCTTGATAACAAAGAGAAAAAAATGGATATGAATAGCAACCTATCTCTACAGAAAGACAAGCAACAAACAATGTGTAACAGGTCACATCAGAAATAGCTAGAAGACCTGGGGAAAAAAAATTTCTGCATCTAGTCAAAGTTACCTGAACCTTTCAAAGATTTTAGGCAGATAAGCCGAGTTGTCCTATTTGGATATCTTCGATGGAGTTCTCAGTGACTGAAGCCTTATTTTCTCCTCGTGTTCACTAGAAATCCCAGGGGACTTTTTATAAGAACAGGGTTAAATCTGAAGCATTTGAACACAATATGCTTCTTCCATTAACAGGAAAAATGCCGCTTGCCACCTGACAAGGGCCTGTACTGCAGACTGGCTTCAATACCACTTCTGAATCAACCCCTATTGTCCCAAAATGAAAAGTGCTATATATTACATGACTTGCTGTTAGTACATCATATTTTTTAGCAACTTTTTGAGTGTTTATCCATTTAACTTCCACTCTGGCACATCTGTTTTTCTCTGGTTCATTCTTGTTGCTACCAGCGTTGTTCATCCAGGGGATTGCTCACCAAGGAGCAGGAGAGAGAGCTGTGATCAAGTCTCACAGCTTGGCTGTGCTCCCCTTTGTCTAAGATCCATCAGGATGCAGTATTGGGATCCATCCCTGGATATATATACCTCTAAGACTCCGTTCATATAATTAGGCTACAGTACAGTCCCACTGGGGCATTTGCTGAGTATAGGCTCCCTCGCTGAGCTCCTTTCTACAGCTGGTACACTGTACCGAGGTTTTCTGAAACCCCAGAACTGGGTTTTGAGGCTCTAAGGTATTGCAGAACTTCTCCCAGACATTGAGCTTGGCACACTACCTGCGAAAAAGAGATAGGTGAAATAAATAGAATCAAATCTTCCAGAAAGTGATTTAAACCCAGCACTTGCCTTGTAGCACAGTTTTAAAAACAAAAAGTCCATTTCCAGACAGATGTGTAGCCATACTCACCCTCCTTAGGCAATTACTCATACAATCCTCCTATGTTTGGACAAAGCATAGTCCTCTATGATGGAAATACACAGAGCTCTTACCTTCTACAGTTTAACTGTCCTAGTGAGTTTCAACAAGTGTTCACTGTGTTGCTTGTGTAGCAACTTGGCACTGGGGTTTTTTAACTTTGTCCAGAGCTGCCCTTCAGTGCAGCCATCCAACTAGGTTTGACGATAGATATATCTGTGATGTATATTCATAATATTTATAACATCAGAAAGAACTCATTAACTGTACACAGACTTATTTCCCAGGCTATCGAGATTTTTCAGAAAAGGCTAACAAGCTTCAAGGTCTTCAACTCATGGTGCCTCAGCTAGTCTTATTGAAAGGAATCTGGCTGGTATCCAGAAATTTTTGAGTGCACAAGGTTTTGCAGCTTGGCAAAATCAGTTTGTAATATAACAAAACACTCACTGGGAGATCGCACCAGGCTGTAAGTAGGCTGCACAGTATTAGAGAATTTAGTGGCAGTATTAACCTCACTGTAAAATAGTGAAGGTCTTCATCTAGACATAGTTTTAGCACAGTTATAAGGTTGTAATTCTCTTTCACAGTGGATAGAAATGTTGTGTTTGGGTCACAGAATTCCTCAGCTGGATTAGAATCCGAAGTGGTGTTAAAGGACTAGAATAATTTTTATTTATATATATATATATATATATATATTTACATACACACACACACTCTCCTCTCCTGCAACACTTTGCACAGGTGTTCTGGATCACTTGTTATGCAATGACTCTAAGGGAAATCCATGAGGAATGAGAAATTGTAACAAAGAAATACTAAAACCACAAAAGCACATAGCTTCTGAGAGGTAAGGGGGAGAGGATAGCCAATGAGTAAATCATTGAATCAATTTATTTGAGACTACATGAACCCTCCACTTTAAAAATTATGCTGTAGAAGACGTATGAATTCCACTTATTTTCACCCTGAACTTTGAGATAAAGGACTACTTCCAGATACAGAGTTCAGTTCCCAGTTGCACACAGAGCTGATGCTTTCTGCTTTTACTAATACCTTCCTTACATTCTTGTGCTGCATGATCTCACCTATACTTGTATATGTACCTGTTTGGTCCTGGAAAAAAATAATTTTGGGGTTTTGTTTGTTTAATGTAAAGGGAAATTAAAGCGCTCTAAAACCAATAAAATCAACAAAAATGAGATTAATATAGAGACCAGTCTGAAATTACTATGCCAAAACACACACACAAAGATGCCCATGTATCAGTTAAGAATATTATTTTTTCCAGACAATGATGTATTAAATAATGCAGACTTTGTAAACCTTCTTGCTACTAAACTGCTTAATGCTAGGAAGTCAAACTAATAAAGCACTTTCAGTGTGCCTTCACCCCATTCTACAAATGTAGCCAGATGGATTAGGGTAAGGGAATAAAAACCTGCTATGAAGATGTCATCACTGTGACTCATACATGAGTCTCCCCAGAAATGTGGTGTTTGGAGAAGACAGTTGTCCTTGAAGAGCTGTCTTGGCACTTCCCCAGGAATATCTCTGGTTGAAGAAAGTCGTGAGAAGTATCAGAAGTCGAAGTGGCATTGGGATGATAAACAGATTATTGCTTCTCCATGCATGGTCCTTGCTCGTGGATCCCAGGATTTGCAGGTGCATTTGCAATCACATCCAGATTGCCCTCTCTGTTCAGGAAACCTGTGGATAAAATTCACTGAGTTTTGTTATTTTCCTAGTAGAAGAAACTAGTTGAGCCTACCTTTTTCTTCATTCTACTCTTGGAAAGGAAAAGAAATATTGAACTTTTCTAGCTCTCATGCCACCACTGACAAATGGCAATCCAGACAGGGAGTTTTACGTATAGTAACTAGAGGGGTGATAAGGCATTAGTGCCCCACTATACGTTTCAGTAGTTTTTGAGGTAGCCTAATCGATGCTTATTTGCTTTGGTTCTCCCTAGTAGTGAGCACAGCTTACATGGGCAGGCCAACAAAACACTTAAGTGAGGATTTAGACACAGAAGTTTAAAGAATTCTGACTTTATATTGGCCAACAACAGAAATGAACTGAAATTGTTTTGATATTTAGGATAGTTATATGGGTACCAAGGATATTTAAGGTGAACGTCAAAAGAAGTCTTTGTCTGTTACTGAAATAAAAGGGTCTTTCCTGTCTTTGTATTATATTTCATTACAATGTATGGTTACCTCTCCGTAACAGATCTCTTAGAAGGGAGCAAGAGCTATTGTCAGATTAACTAGAGCCATATGTCTGTAGCATAAATCCATATAATGAAGGGAGTCACGTATATGGGAGGGTGAATGGAGGCCTCAAAGAAGAAATGGAGAGTGAGAGAAGAGCTGCTGAACTGGAAATGCAGGAATCTTTTTACCAGCTGAAGTATTACGCTGTTTCATGACAGAGAATTTGAGTTTGCATTTGGGCAGAAGCAGGCTTGGTGTCATGCTTTTGGGTCTGGATCAGGCAGAGTGATGCAACAGTCCATAGTAATAGGCTACTTCATGGCAGTTTTAATCTGTAGGTTTTCACATGCTGTCAGGAAAGCTTGTGCACTGTACAGATTGTGTGTCAGGTCTGTGCATCTCAGAGGGCTCTGATGGGAAATTGAGCATGACCAACGCGCCCAGGAGAACCACTGGACAAAAATGGTGCCCAAGACAGCTGCAGTGCATCTCAGAGTCCTCCTTTTGGGGCAGAGTCCTTCTTGTCACGTAATTCTGCGCACAGGTTTGACCTGAGAATTGCTCAACCTCCAAAGCAAGGTCTGAGTGCAGTCACTGCTCCTTGTCAAGGATCTGGCCCTGTCTAAACCAGGCTAATTATTCAGTCATCTTCTTCCCATTAACTTGTGAGAAAAATTACCCTTCTGAATTTGAATATTTGAATGGCAGAACAGCATTAAGAGTATGCACCTTTTTTTTTTTTTTTTTTCTTAAATCAACCAAACAGAAAATTCACAATGAGGATGATCTTGTAATTACACACGTCAGAACAGAAAACATGATAGTTTTCTTAGATTTCTTTGAGTGTTTCTTTAGAAGAATTTGGGAGGAGAGAGGGAGGGAAGAGTTTGTTGTAAATCAACTTTGGCACAAAACTTTTGTGAAAAGGTGCCCAACATGCGTTACATTCTTTGTTCTGTGTTTTTCCTACACATAAAGCCTTGACAACCTGCTATTCTATGATTGATGCACTTATTTCTTCTAAAGTATCACTAACCAAGCATATCATTTTTATACAGTAAGTGTATATTCAATTTCCTACAGTTTGACTGCTAAACAGGCTCAGTAGTAAAACAAATATATGCTGTCGCAGTGCACTGTTCAGGGGGACCAGCTGAAAACCTTGGAATACTTTTCATTCGTGTTCCCTTTGCTTTTAGTGGCAATGAAATCACAGCAGGGGCACACGCTAAATATCCATATTTTTATAAAAGTTGTATTGTCATTGGGTGCAGTCTGCAACTACTGCAGACTTTGTACAATGTTAATAGGAATATTATGATTCATATATTCTTGCACAATAAGACAGAATGACATATCAGGTTTGCAGGCTCTCTTGACAAAGTATGAGGTATTTATCTGTTTGGGTTTTTTTTATACCATGCTCTTATCAGCCTAGTATCTGAACTTCTATTGGCATCATTATCATTCATGTATTCATGAAATGTGTAGGGGTCTCCCAGTTACATTCTATAAAGCATGGAGTTGCTTCTTCATAGTGTGAAAGAAAATATGAACCGGAGAAAAAGAATTCAAATTCCTGTTGGCTTAGTATTGGATCCCTGGCACTCCTGGACCGGGTGGGAGGATAATGGGTCTGTGAGAATTCGTGTATGTTTATGATGTACGAGGCATTTCAGCTGACATTGAATCAGGTCAGTGGGTCCATTGGACAGGATGCAATGTCAATGGAACTGTTATGTATTATTGATGTCAGTCACAGAATAGATAAAAACATTAGCAAAATAGCTTCCATTGTCATTTCTTTTTTTTTTTCCCTCAAATGACAAAAGGCACTAGTCCATATGAAACATAAGAAGCTTCCAACATTTCTGATTTTCAAACAGTTTTGAGTTGGAGCAAATCTAGGAAATGACAAACTACTGCCAAAACAATATTTTTACAGGGAACAAAATTGCTTAACTTGTTTCACTTACATTTTCAATTGTGGAATAAGTTTTGCCTACGAAAGTGAAACATGCTTGCTCAAGGTCCTCTTCTGCACATTGTGAGGCATATGAATCCTTTAACTCACTCTACATTTTTGTTTATCTCTACATTATGTATCACTATACAAATGAGTTTTAAAGGTATAATTGTTATTTATATTTAAAGCAACATTAAACTGCCTGGTCTGTGACATTAAAGCACATGTTAGCACTTCCCACTGCCAATGATGTAAAAAGGCTGCCATGCAAATCACACCCAATGGACTATGCATATACTTTAAGGATATGTAAAAATTATATTAAAAGCTTTCAACACGAATTAGACCCATTTTACCTAACCTCAGGCATCTCATATAGGCATTGCTTCCTAGAAATACATAATACCTCTTGGGCTGCTACCACAACTGACCCATTCCTAAGTTAGAAGCTTCAAAAACCACTAAATAGGTGGTAAAAACTGAGTTGCATTTGAAATGTCATGTAAAAAATAGCTATGTATGAATCATTATTTATAGGATTTAACACCTTATGAGGAGGGAAATGAGTGTTGTGGGGCAGACTGCACAAAGATTACGTACAGTTTCTTGGCATCCCAGGTTCTCCAGATCACTTTAGTGACATTGTAAAACTTCAGGCAAGTAAGTAACACTGTAAATTTCAATAAGGCTGCATGTGCCTAAATATAAGCACTTCTGTGTTTTATAGCTTCAAAGCATGAATCATATACTTGCATTTGCCAATTAGCTCCATAAAGGGATAGGCAAACTTGTGTTTACCTAATGTACATACTCAAAGCTGTTTTGTGTGTGTACCTTTGGCAGGCTCATTTGAGACTTAAGTCTTTGCACCTGCACCCATGGAAGATAGTTTTATTCAGAGCAAAACTTAGGAAAATACCAATTGCAATTTTAGTAAAGAGTATTATCTCAAACAAATATGACAAAGGAAATGCACTCAAAAAATGATGCGTCTCTTTGCCTGTTTCTATTCTAATGAATGGTTTGCCCAATCCTTCACTATAAAGGTTTCTCCTATTGCTTGATTTCACCATGACAAGAACATCCTGTGCCAATTTGTATCTTGTGGGTAAAACAGAAACAGGGACTCCAACGTTAAACATTTGAGTCCTTGTCAGTAAGGCCACTGGCCTCACCTTTGAAGCTTCAGGAATTTACGAAGTAGGGAGTCTTAATAATGATCTGACACATAGTCTGATTGATACTTTGTTGACTTTCACAATAATCCTTTTTAAAATTATTTTTTCTTGCCTCTATCCCCTGCAACTTATCTTTGCTCCCTAGTGCTTTGTTTTGAACTAGGAACGCTTATAGGGTCATTAAAACTTTAATTTGTATACTGAAAGTGTTGGCAAAGATAGGCTACCACTATACAGAAGTGTTATCTTCACAAGTGAAAGCATAATAATAATCTCTCCCTCCTTCGCCACCAAGAGATACCACTAATTAGTGATTCTTTGATCCCACCATCTCTGAACAGAGACTAAAACAAGAAAGGTCATCAGGCCCCTGGCAGAAGTATTCAACCTCTTGCATGTAAACCAAGGGTCAAAAAGTGGACTAGGTTTTACAAAATATTGTGAACAGTGATTTCTTTGAATAATTTCTTTGGATGGTTGCTTTACCCATCTTGATTACCCATCATCCACCATTTATTACATGTGGTGTCAAGCCCACAATTCTCTGCTAGTTCAGAAACAGAAATAAAAATCAATCAATAAGCCTTCTCTGTATTCAGTGGGCATGTGCACTGTGCTTGCTCCATCCCTAGTGGTCGAAGCAGCACTTCAGGACACACTTATGATTCAAAGTATGCGGCAGTCCCACGAAAGTGCAAGGTGTGGTTTTTGGTTTTATCTCATACTGCTAACAATGCAGAAGCTGAATGAAACTACAATGGCTGATTCATCTATATGTGTTTAAGACTGCATCCCAAGTGGGAGAGAAAATGACATTTCCCTCTGTCTCCCCTCTGCAGCCCCAGCAGCTGTGGACTGGCCAAGCTTAACCATTGGGAACCAGGCTCGTCCCCCTGCCCCATAAACTGGCAATGCAGTGAATTTCACATGCACTTTCTTCATGAATATAGGCCTCTAATGAATAAAAACTGCAAACTATTTGTTCCCTTTCCCAGATCTTTCCTTCCCTGATAGCAAGTGGCTGTTGTAGTTAATCTAAAGAAATTCCTCCTAGGCTCTCTGTTCAGTGTTTCCTCCTCTTCACAAACCAAACCATCTTGCGTTGTGGAACAGATAATTGAAAATTTTTTACATTCAGGTTCTCAAAACATTTTTAAACACCTCCCCCCCCCCCCAGGCTTTTGATGTAAGGAGAGAATCTCATGCAGTGTCTACCCTTATCTCCCCAAGAGAAAACAGAGAGTAAAAGGAAAACATCTTCTGCAGAGACTGCCTTTTCTGCGTTTCTTTCCCCACTGTGTGCCAAATAATGGCATCTGTTCCTGCTGTTCTTTAGTTCCCCCATCCAGTGTGTTTTCAACTTCCTGTGAAAATTTGTGGTTCTTAAATCCAAAGGTCATGTTTAACACAAATTCCGTTTAGAAGGATTTGGTTTCTCTTCAAAAAAATTTTTCCAGCTCTCCTTTGAAAATTGACAATAGGCTTTCACTTGTTCCTTGCATTGTACAGGTTTTACACACTTCAGTGTATATCTCTGCAATTCGTGTTAATACTCTGGGAAATATCCATTCATGTATTGATAAGCGTTAAAGCATTGCTGTTTCCATGCCTTCTGGCGAGGTTCGACATGCCGTTAGCAGCACGAACTCCTCTCACACTGCCCTCACTGTATGATCATTCTGCAGCATATAGGAGTTCCCTTCATCAGGTCTACAAGAAAATTCAAGCTGCATGTAAACAAAGCCACACTTCTTCTAAGCAGAGGCAGTTAGAGTAAATAGTCAAAATTCTACTGAATTATGTATGATGGTTTTGTGCAAGAGGAGCCAAACTCAGACCACCAAATTCATTTTTCTTATTGCTTCAAGTTGGACTCAAACTGTGATCCCAGAGCTGAAATGTCAGTACTCTGTCCAGTGAGCTGGTCAGCCCATCTGTTTGCCAGCTTTGTGCATTTTACAGTAGGCAGCCTGAGATGGTTTGACCATGGATGTATTGTGGGCCTCCATTTATTCAGAATTTTCCCTAAAATACAATTCTAAAATATGTGTATTTGTTAGGTGGAAGGGTGCACTGAGAGATGATGAGGCATAAATTGAGAGAGACAGACAGGGAATTAAATGCAAATACATAACTTTTTACACTGGGGGTGAGGGGAAGCCGTGACCTTCATTGTTTCCTTTCTAACATTAAGAAAAATGGTCTGTGCATGTTGCTAAACATTTCTTTGAGCCAAGGAACTGGGCTGCTCCACAGAGCATTGGGCAAGAGCACACAGAGAAGGATTTGGGGTCCATGCAGCCTGTGCCCATCATCCCTTCACTATATTTTCCTTATCTGAAAATTCATCCTGCAAATGCTACTTTAGACATAAAGGGAAAAAAAGTCCTGAGAGGGGTAAGGTTTAAATGATATATTTTTTTAAATATTTCATATGTTTAATTACTGTTCATTTCAGAAAGGGAATAAACCCCATAGATCTGACGCCCTGTGCTGGCTCCCAAAATTTTCCCTGTGCTTGATTCACAGGAGTACACAGAAGATTTCATGTCCTTTAGCCTACACGCTTTGTGGATCTGGCATGGTCTCTTGTTTGGTCCAAGAATCAGATGCTATTTCTGGTCTGAAGACATTTGTTCTCAATTGCCTACACAGTTCAATAAGATTTTAAGGTGCATTTGTTAGGGATTATAAAGCACCTAAAGATGTATCAAGTGGAAGGGTCAATATGAGATCAGGGTGCATTGTGTTATGGTGTGTTGCATTATGTGATATGACTCAATTCACTATTGGAAACCAGATGTGGCAGACAAGACCAGCCTCTTTTTTGAATATTTGTAGATATCTTCGAATTATGTCATCAATGTTTAAAGATTTTCACAAAGATTTCAAGAAGTGGATTTTCTTAAGTCTTCCAATTGCTATCAAAAACTCAAATTCTGTTTTATAATTTAAATGTTCTATCCTAACCCAAAAAATAATAAGCATAAAAAGAACGCTTACATCTTTCTTTCGTAATATATATGGAGGATGGTATGAATCTGTTACCTGTAAGGTGTATTGAATTTTTAATCATCTATATATTTATGGTAAAGAGTAACCTATTACTTCTAGCACACAAAAGCTTATGGCATACGATTATCCTTAATTAATGGGTAAGTGAAAAGCTTTGTTATTCAACGAAACTGATTTATTATCTTAATTCTCCAATGTTCTGCTTCATGTTTCCATTGAAACCATTGTTTGCACCATGGTAACCAGCAACCACCATATGTACGTGATCTTTTTTTATGACCTATACGTAATTAGATTTTATTGTTTTCTTAAAGCTGAAGTGCAGCCTGTGCAAGCAGTCCGGCTACAGCTTCCGATACCTGTAAATGAGGGACAGGTTGCTTGCTGCTTTGTTTCTGTAATAATCAGGTCATGTTTTGGTGTGTTATTATAACCTGGTGTCTATTTTTTACCCGGCGGTCCTGCATGCATCCTTCCTCTTCCTTCTCGAGCACGATGGCATACTTGCATACCTGTCCCTGTCTCCTTTGCTCGGCACAGCTAGTTAACTGAAGGGAAGTGAAAAGAGCTGAAAGCTAGTGGGTGTCGGAGCTGCCTAGTGGAGAGATCCCCAGCTAATTGCTAGTCCTAACAGGCACAATTAGCCGCTACAAGCCCTTTGAGATGGCCCTGGGCTTCTCTCAGGTAACAGCCATCACTAGATAAAGGCTGGAATACACTGCATTTAGAGAGACACTTGCAGACAGCAATGTCACAAGCTGCCAATTATGCTCTGCCTGTACACAGTCACTTCCAAGAACCAGACAAGACACATACACCTGAAGTTAAAGGGACAAGATGTGTACTATTTTGAACTACACTAGTGTGGGGCACGTGAAGATATAACCTTTCTCAAATTAGATCATGTCATCTTTTCAATTATCAGTTCTTGATCAAGTTTTACACTGTTTTTAAACATTTACTCCAAGCGTAAGTCCTGGAAGGAGAGGGCTGCATATTTTGGTTGCTGTATGTAATGTTACTTTAATCAAAGTTTCACCATCACCACACAGAAAAAAAAAGGCTTAAGACGCCTCTTCTAGTGGTGCTCTACCCTGTTGGACTATAATCCTTTTGATCCTTACAGGGACAGATTAAAATATCTAACGATTACTTTTGAAATTAGTAAGTGCCCCACACTTCCTTATCCGTAAACAAAAGACCTTCTCTGAGCATCTCTGCCAGTACCTCCCTTCTCTCAAGCAACGAGCTTCTGTACAAAATAAAGCAGCCCAGAAAGACAGCCTTAAACAAGACACATCAAGTTTTGAGAACAATTAGAAAGAAATGGGCAATTTCAGGTAGCTACCACAACACAGGCCACCAACAACAGCAACACAGGCCACCAACAACAGCATCCTATAGAAAATCATTACAGCTCGGTGCATAAAAATTCGAACTTTGCAAAGTTGGAGACTATAAGAATTTTAAGATCTAGATCTAAGTTGTGGTCATTGCTATCGACATAAAATTTCCAAGAGACATAAGAAGCATAAATTCTGGCCCAAATTTTCATATGTTAGTAACCTAAGTTAGTCATCTGCTTCCATAATTACATACCAGTTTACAAAGAGATTCAGAAAAACTATACACACAATTTCCTCTGAAGAAAACTTCTTACTTGGTTGCTCAGAGAATTAAAATTATCCAGATGCTTACCTTCAGAAAATTCCATCTCTCTTGCCATTCTCTGTTAGAACATCGAGTCTCCATCATGACTATGTTAAGAGCACATTCTCATGGTACTTGTCAAAGTCTATCAAACTACCTTTAACAAATAAAATTAAAATGAAATAATAAGGGATTTCTATTTATTTCTTATTTAAATATCTTAAATATTTCATATTAATTTCCATTTTTAACAGCATCTTGAAGATCATCTTCCAAATCATATAATATCTAATAAAGCAGGTTAATATTAAGAAGTCAGCTTTCCCAGTTCTAACTGATATCATATGGGAATGGCTCTTTCTGTTTAGGAAGATAAGCCAAAATTCAAGATATTAAATAGAAATTTCTGTTTTTAAGACTCAGTTTAAGTTTTCCCAAGAGCTTTGTGATCCTAATATGGAAAGTATGTGAAGACCGTAATTGCTAATTATGGAATAGTTGAATTCTGTTAGAGGATAAAAATTACTTGACACAGTTGATTTCACCTCCTCAGAATTAACAATGAAGCTCCAAATGAAGAATTGTGGATTTTGTCGAGACCTATGTCTGTCTGCTTACCTACATGGGAGGAAAGGAAGACTACTGAATGGATCAACAATATATGTTATCTGCACTTAAGCTTTTCTCATAATGATCTACTGATCATTCCTGCGATAGATTTGTGAACCAGATGCCAGGTAAAAGGACCCAGGGAACCTGTGCTTACATTATCACTTCCAGTGTTCATTTTAGATTCCAGAAGCTTTTTATTAGGTTTTTTGTTTGTTTGTTACGAACAGGAATTTCTTTCTTATTAAAGAGTGGACATCTCCGAAATATATGCAAAACCAGCATGCTAATATTTGATTGCAAACCAAGTAATGATCAAAAAACTAAAAGGAAAGAATGAGTGCTCTATTATTAAACTAGCAAAATAAATACATATACATTTTTTCCCTTTTTACAGATACATTTGCAACCAAATTAGTAACAAGATCTCCTCCAGTATAAATAAAAAAGGCTTGCACTTACCTATTAATTAAGAATAATGGAATGCCATAAGCTTTTGTCTGCTAGTGGTACGGCAATTTGTTACTCTTCACTACAATAAATATATAGCTGATTAAAAATGCAGTGTGGCTTACATATATTAAATTCATACTGTGTTGCGTATTGATTCACTTTGCTCATCCTGGTAGTCCACTGAATTCAAGGGAATAAGCTCTGGCTCCCTCAAGTGAAGAAGAAAAGCCTCTGGCAAGCCAGAAAGATTCAACAGGCAGATCTACAACACACAGTGGCACAGGGTTTAGGGCCACAAATCTCACTGGCTGACCTGCTCGTTCATCCCAACTCAATTCACCCAGGTACTCCTGCAGCTCTTCTGCACCATGAAGGGGCGATGAACCAAACTCTAGTGACCCAACTGGTCTCCCCAGCGACAGAGGTTCCCACCTCACTCTCAAGCCACCAGCTTTGGGGGGTTTTAAGGGTCAAACAGGGTTCTCAGAAAGCAGATTCTCCTTCCCAGCTCAGAGGCTTGGTCCGTTGCTCTGGTGTCCCATCTCCAGCTGTGAGTTACTCAAGGGGATTATCACCTCCAGCTCCCCCTCTTTCCCTCCTCTGCATCCTCAAAAGTCAGCAAAGAAAAAATAAATAAACTGAATACATCTGGTGAATTATGCGGCAGAGAAGAAGCTAATGTACTAAGAATAATGTCCTGGTAAAAATGAAATAAATTTCCCAAGCAAGTTAACAGACACTGAAACTTGTGAGCTTCTCTGAGAAAAAAAAAAGGAAAAAAAAGAAAGAAAACAGATGATGAGAATCATGGGGCTTAGTCAGTGTGAGAGACTGGATCATCGTGCACATCGCTGTGTGCGTGCCTTAAACATACTATTATGTATGGCTTCATACAGTATTTCAAACTTTGGGATCTTTTGCAAATTGAAGAATTAGGTACCATTCACTACAAGGGTTATGGCATCAGAGTAAATAACCCGATTGTCCTTTTCATGGTGACTACTCCTGAGCCCAGAAATTATTATTTACATGGAAAAAACAGATGCATTTTAAATACACCCAAATCTATCTATAGCAGCAGCCTAATGCATTATGCCATTGAACCAAATTAGGCCAATATATTCACTTTTCAGACTCTTTAGAAATTTCATTTTTATTTTAAAAAGTTCTCACCCATGTGGCAAAGAAATCTCTACACATGATCTTGCTGTAAATGGTTATTTGTTGGACTTTTTTGCCTGTAAAACCAACTTCTTACAACACCACCTGCGAGAAACTGGATTTTTCACCCTTGCTGTAGCCTCTTTCATCTAATTAGGGTCAATTATCACTCTGTACATGTTAACATTACCCACTTAATTGCTAATAACCTTAGCAGATAAGAAGGAGAAGTGAAAATCTGGTTCTTCTAAGAGGAACAAGAATTTTCTCCCCAAGGGAAATGTAGAAGGGAAAAAGAAAAGAGAAAGAAGAAAAAAAAAAAGACAGCAGAAAAAAAGAAAAAGTGGTTAAAGAAGAAAACAAAAGACAACAATATGCAATATTATCTTACAGAGTGATAAGAAATGTAATGATCATGCACTCCAGGAATAATGTTAATGACGAGAAGTTTAGTCACTGCCTAAAACCATATGCTTTGAGCTTTGATCTTTTTGAAAACTTCTCACTATCATCTGTAGGAGTACTGCTGTGGGTTGAGTGTAATGCCTGGGCTGTGGTTGGACACTGTTATCAGAATCTGGCTGTCTATACATGATAAATTTAACTCCTCTGACAATCACAGACAGAGTCCACTACTGTGGATTCCAGAGGACTGCGACATTGAGCCAAGTAACTTTCAGCACCACCCTATATTATGGTGTTGAGCACAGAAAATGCACCATGTGCGACTGCATTAAATGTAGAAGTATTAGGTAGGACAAAAATAAAACCCAACACTGAAAGTCAGATGAAGCTAAGATTTTTAGATTAACCTTCTTCCTTTAAAAGAGCAAGACGTATCTTTAAGAGTCAAAATGCCAGTTTTATGTATTAACTACAGCCAAGTGCCTACAACACACAGTGTCTGATAACAGCGTGATGGAGCATTTGCCAATTACGAACTCTGAAAGAAGAGTGATACCCACCTATTCTCTAACAATATTTCCTGCACTTGGACTTGAAAGTTTTAAGTACTGGCTGTTCTGGATACAGTGTGGTTTGTGATATCTGGTAGGATCTTAAACCAGAATGGTATGGCTGCAGGCCATAAAATAAGATATCAAAAAATAGAGAGCTAAGGAAATAAATTTTGTAAGTCCACCTGACCAATCCAGCCAAGCAGAATGCTGGTTTCCTGAATCCATGAAACAGGCATGTAAAATATCTGTTTCTTGATGGGCTTGGCAGATGTGATGCCAGAAATAATTCTAGTCTGATTTATTTTTGTAGCTTTATCTAGTTCCCTATATTAAACCTACAATCCTAAAATAATTTTAGGGCCATTTATTTTTATGTCTACAAACAGTAGAGTTACCCAAATGTTAAAAGCCTATGCTCGTAGGCTCATAAAAGCAGTTTTGATTAGATTGCAGTATTTCAGTTTTTAGTTATCAACACTGACACTTTTGGAAAAAATTGGGTACAATATACTTCTGTACACATTGCAGTGTTTTTAACCATTTAGTCAGTACCATGTACATCAAATAGACACCACAATAAACTAGAAATACATTAAACATACATCTGGAAACACTTTGTAACTGACTTCGGCTTATGAAAACGACTGTACATAATTTTATCATTCACTTTAATTCAGTCACATGCTGCAGTCAATGGCGTCAGATAACTTGCTGCAATAAGATCCAAGGATAAATTTCTCCTTGTACTGAATTCTATGCTTTATCTGTCAGCCCACACTCGCCATCACTTGTGAGTCCATAACGTGGCATCAGAGCCTGCAGCAGCAACGCTGGGCACAGCAGAGACCTGGTGGGATATTGTGATATTCACCTTTCAGAACATTGTTGCTCTACATAGCTTACATCACATTTCGTGGGTAGTTACTAATAGCAATTCCAACAGTAATGAGTAAGTTACCCTTAAGCAGCTAGACCAGAAGCTGTAAGGGGAAACCAGATCTCACTTTCTGCTACCAGTAAACAGCAGGATAGCTGCATGAGGTACCTGTTCTTTTCTTTTTACCCTTTATTGCTTGGTCTGAACCATTACCCTGTAAGCACTCCATGATGAAAAGTCACCATATATGTACAGCTATCTTCATAGTGTATGTTTTGCAGCTTCAGCCATAAAGGGTACGTTTGCAGCAATAAGAAAGGCAATAGCAGTAGATGTGGGAAAAAACCCCAAAACCCTACCATAGTAAGACTGACAACACCCAGCAGAAACTTGCTCTCAAAGGATATGTATTTTAAAAACAAAGGCACCTTACCTTATCTACTAGTATTGTTTTACTAATACCAACTAAATCCCATGAATTGGCCATAACACTGGTAAGTTGGCATACATGCCATAATGCATGGCCAATCTTCTTTCTGCTTTTTAAGAATCATGATGATCTTCTGTCAAAGCATGGCTGAAATGATTAGCACAACAGACATATTATGGCTAAAAAAAAAAAGAACATTTAATCTATACCCATCTAAATTGTTATAATCAGCAACAAAACCCCAGAGAAATGTCATGAGCCTCTGTGACAGTGACACTTCCAGGGACACAATTGGTTATCCTATTTCATGGTTGGTGGCTGTGCCTCAGTAACATTTCTGATCTTTTCTTTAACTTGTTCAGTTATAAAACCAACCCAATACAGGCTCATTCATAAACACAAACCCACAAACACTTCCTTGTTTAAAATACAAAGAGACATCCTTTGACAGAAACTAGAGATTTAGTTAAGATTCTGCACAATAGAAGAGGTTTCCAAATTGTCTACTACTCAATGATCTGAAAATACTTTATAAATATTACATTATCTTAGTTTCAGTGCAACAATCATTCGTGCAGCAATCCAGGCAACTAAATAGAGGTATCCTTTTTATAAGTTGAGGAAACCGAAGCACAGAAAGACTAAACAAGTATTAAAAGTAATTACAAGATTTCTGTTCCAACACTAGAAACAAACACAGATTTTTTTGATTTTTTTTTTTTTTTTCAGTCCAAGTCTATGTTTTAAATTTCAGGTATGCTGACTTACTGCTTCACTTTGCTTTGCTGGAGAAAACAATATTTAGAGACTTCGTCTAAAAACCCACCGCGTTAAATATAGTCTGGCGAGCTCTTGAACAGAAGAACATTTTCCCTTACAGAATGACTAGCTGGCCAGTCCAGCTGGCCTGGATGAAATTTCTTTCTTGATCATTTTGTTTATAGGATATATTTCGCTTTGGCACTTCTGCCACCTGCTCTTGTTTTCCATTACTCCATGGCTGTGTAAGCACTTGCTCACTTCAGTCTACACTTATACTGAGAGTGCAAAAGTTCTCTTCTCATAAAATAAAATTCAAAACATTCTTTCATTAGTCAAATTTGCTATTTTGGATTTTGGTGCTTTGTGATGAAGACAAACAGACTGCAGGGAATCTGTGTAATGGGATGGGTCTCATCTAAGTCTAACTAGGACAAAATTATGCACTTCTACCTCACCATCCATAGCCCAAATAGAAGTTTTTTGCTTTGTAAATGAAGATTCCTCAAGATGCCATACATGGCAAATCCTCATTAATTTGTGATGGAGACTGGATGTAGACAAGATAATAAGCTCAGCAAGTGACAGAGTAAAACCAGTGATGTCAAATAACACAGAGGACAAGAGCATCCTTTGCTCCACCCTCCCACAGAGCCTTTACAAGTTGCTGCCCCAGCAGTAAACAGATGAAGCCCCATTACCTACAGTGGTGGCAGGAGAGAAATGGGACAGCCTCATTTTCCTCTTCCCTGGGGCTCTGGCCTGTGTGTTGCCAAAGAAGATTACTGCAGTAAGACTCAATGCAAATCAGCTGAGAGAGCCACCTCCTGCTTCACAGCTGCAGCAGAACTGCAACAGCAGCAGCAAGACACTGGTTCAGTAAAACCACAGATTAAGAATGATTATCCTTTACTTGGATTTGCAGTGATCAGCAAAGTTGTAGCCAAAAGGCGACGTACTTTCACGATCCCATGGTTCCCAAGGTGGAACCAGTCCTGCTGCTGTTCTAGATGCCAAAACAGCAAACTCAAATGTTCACTTTCAATGTGGCTTTGAGGTTTACTAAGTGATGCTGGTCAAAGCCCTGTTATTGTTTTCTGACAGAACAACAACAACAAAAAATTCTCTTTCCTCCTCTTTAAATGCAGCTGTATTTTACTGCAAAGGAGGGGAACTGAAAATAATTTTCTGCATCAGTATTATCAATTATCCAAAGCCCATTTGCACCATTATGACTTTAATGTCCTCCCAACAGAAAAATAATTCTCATTATTTTTATTGGGTTTTATTTTTATATTGCTCTTAAATGCATATCGCCAGATTCTCTGTTTTCTTAAACTACGTGGGCCAAATATCTAACCCAGTACGAAATCCTGACTTTGAAACCGTGCCCCTGGGCTTAGGCTTGTACGCAACATGCACAATGGTGATGCTGAAACTGCTTAGACATAAGATCATTTATATAAATAAAGACATGCAAAAAAACATTCCAATCTTGAATTTCACCATAGCCACCAAAACATACTCAGAAGTACTTGTATTTCCAAACAATATTTCTTGACCAAAAAGGATTAGTATTAGGAAGCAGGTAGTGATGCCCTTCAGCACAAATCATTAAAACATGATAAGCTGTTATCAGAAAAATTCTAAAAGAGAAGGAACTGTTTGAGAATATGGCTTACGTGATATTTTTTTATAGATGTTTTAGAATCAAAACAAATTCAATCCCAATTTCCTCTTCTCCAAAGGTAGAAAGAGAGGGGTTAAAATAGATGTGTTCCCACAAGGGACAAATTACTGTTGTGATTCTGTTGTAAGAGATAGCAATTCTAGTATTTTCACATGGATTTGCACATTTAGTAAGTAGAGACACCCTCTCTCTCACAATCCAGTTTTTATCTGTTATAGTTAATACTAAGATGTCATTCTTTTTATATATTATGTTGAACGACTAGACATTACCAAAATAGAACACACTTTTTCTTTTGAAGGTATTCACACACTTCAAACCATAAATCCAAAACAGGCACTGGATGAGTATGAAAAGAAGTTTTACAATGCACTTGCCTTGCTCTAAGAACACTCACTAAAGAAATCCAGAAATAATATGTTTGAATGCAAAATTTCTCCTCCTCCAACCCTCTTATTCATAATTTCTGAAAGCACAATTTACTGGCTAAATCTCTCTCTCTCACTCCTCCCTCATCATTCCCTCTGGTGCATTTGGGTCCCTGCCTGAAGCCTTGGAGCCCAGTCCACCAGCAGCAGCTGTCTGGGCAGCATCCCTGGCTGCTGCCCCTTCTCCAGCGCAGCACACTGATGTGGGGACCGCAGCACTACCCTGTGCTCGTGCAAACTCTCTCTACGAGCTCCATTGGTCAACATGAATAATGGAGCACCTGGGCTGAGTCAGGTCTGAGCAGGCTGGATAAACCCTCTCCCTGGACCTACATGATGGTCCTTAAGCAGGCTCCCAATGTAATTTTAAACTTCACTTCATCATAATGATAGGCTACAAACGAGCCTCCTATGAACATAATAAGCATGGTGAAAAAGATAAACTACTTTAAGAAACTCTATGGCAAAGACCAGCTGAAATGGGACATAAACTGGTAAGGCCACATATTCAGCTGTGCCCTGAAATTGCCCTCCACTGTGCACACGTGGCTGGCAAAGAAACTCTCACATATCAGCAGGCATGAAAGGTTGGCTATAAAGGCTCCTCTGCTTGTTACTTCATTCCTTATTTTCAGTTTTACTTATGATTGAGTGCTTTTTCAATACAAAAATTTACAAGCTTTCGTTGTTTCATACAGTACTAGCTGATGTATCAAACCTTATTTTTTTTTTTCCTTTTTGCCTTATAATTCCAGCTTGGAGACTTCTGTTTGCCTTAATGAATTTTGTTTGCATAGTTGACTGGCATCAGGTTAAGCAGGTATTGAAATGTGATATAACAACCTAATCAACCGTTAACAGGTATAGAAGCAGCCCTGACAAGGAACAGTCTGAAACCCTGTTCATGATGGGAATCTTTCTGATAAGGGAAAAAGGAGAAGTGTAGGACCAATTTATGCATAAATTGGTCACATTTTCACACCTAGCCCCAATTATCTAAAAAGGGTTTAACATTATATTTATATTGATAAGCTTAACAATGTTGAACCACGACTCTGGGATGATCTGTTACAATTCACATCCAAAGCGACCAGAAGGAATAATTGGAAACCCTCCAGCATTTCAAGAAATAGAAGCAGCCTTGAAAAAGATGAAAACTGCCGTACAAGGTCTGGCTTTTGCTGAAATTACAACATAAATTCCAGATGAAGGATGGCCAAGAATAATTCAACAATTACAAATTCCCCTCTAAAGACAGAGGGAATGCTACAAGATTACAGAAATTGAGTCATCTCAAACATCTCCAAATGAAGGAAAAAAAAAATAGTAATGTCTACAAGCTGAGACATTTGATAGACTGTATCAATGATTGATTGCACAGGGGTTTTAGCTGAATAACCAGTTTTTATGCTATGAATATCAATAGTTGGCTGCATAGAGGGGATACTTGCCAAACAATTATGGAAATCCTCATACTCATCACCAGTGTGTAAGTTAACCTCAAGGTATATTAGACTGTCTTTAGTGGGATACAATCATTTTGACATCTTCTCCAAGGCAAAAGCACCCTCAAATGCCTAACTAATTTCACTTACAAGCCAGGCCAGCAATGCCAACCTGTCACATGCAAGTTTCTCAAACAATCAAAGACTAAATATCTACACTTAAACCACCCTTTAGCAGACGAGACTGTGATTTGTCTTATTAACCACTTCAGTTTTCCAGAATCAACTTGTACAATAAGGAGAAGGAAGCTCTCCCCTGAGTACTGCCTACAAGCAACAGAGACGCTAAGATGAAGGCTTTCAAAAATGTATAATAAAGGTAGATAGTTAAGAGGCAAGGAGATAATTTTGTTTTCTTCTCCAAAATTTAGCACAGAAGTACAGGTGTCAACAAACATTGGCACTGGTTACAGCACCCCATACGGTGGCACACCAGGTTTTAAGGCAACAGCATTTATGAAGGTCCCACCATCAGCCTTTTCTTTCCTATCCCCAGATTCTGGGAGGGCAGCCCATGCCTCTGGCCTCCCTCTTCAGGGATCTCTCCTGTCTCTCCATCCCATCTTCAGCTTTTTCCCATTCCCTCCCTTCTGCAGGAGTGGTTTGACCCAGTCTTAGCCCTGAGCTGGCATCCTTGTCCATCAACATTTGGTTTTGCTTATGTGGCTGAGAAGCCTTGAGCCAACACAAGTCAGGTCTACACCAAACCACACGTGTAAATGAGTTTTTTTTTCTCCATGGCAGGTCTAGAACAATAAAATAAACTGCAGCTGAGTGAAGACCATTTTTTTCCCCAAAAACTGTTTGTAAACAGAAAGATTATAAAAGAAATCCTTTGAGGATGAAGTATTTGTTTCAAACCATATTTTCATTTAGATTAAAGGAAAGAAATAAAGAAAACAACAAAAAGAAAGAAGGAAAATTCAGAACAAAGTCAGGTGAAATAAGGCAACATTTTCTGTTTTTAAAATGTCGGGGTGAAACTGTGAATAAAGATAGTGAAATGACATACTTGGATAACACGGGGGGTGAAATGCTCAGGAATTTTCTGGATGTTTCTGTTACCTTTCTTCCTCTACATGAACAACTTAGTTCAGCCAAGAAGAATTTAACAATATTTTAGCATTGCTGATTCTCTGGTTTTTCAAGTGTACAAATATAAAAAAAGGATTCAAATGAAAATTTTTGCTCTGTTCTTCTTGTAAACCAAGACATAGACACTTACAGCTGATCTGTAGAGATGCTAAACATTCTCATCAGCCATTGATGACAAACGTGAAATTAGAGCTCGTCTTTGGAGACAGGCTGATAAGAATGCTGAGTCTCATCCTGAAGAGAGCCTAAGAGGTGTTTGCTATGCTGTTGCCCACCCACCTGCCTCAAATCAGAAACAATAAGTCCTAATCAAAATTATGTAGTTTCATAGGTGCTCATAGCAATAGGGCATAGTCCTCTCTAGCATGTGCTGATTGACATGAGCAACATCTGTCATCTCTGTTTGCTCTCCCCCACTGGCTTAGTGTCTCCAGTTATCCCGCACCCAGGGCTAAACTACAACAGTCGCTCTATCACCTGACAACCCCTCACCAGCCAGAGAAGGAAATTGGGAAAAAGGAGAGCAGACCCGTGGGTGGAAATAAACAGATTTAATTAAAACACCATCAACAGCAACAGGGATATACAGAGCTATGCTTAGCCAAATGAATATCCAGTCATCACAATCAACCGGAGAGCAGTCCTTGGAAGAAGCCAGGGAAGGAGCAGGAGGAACCCCAACAAGAACCCCACAGGAGCTCCCCTTCCTCAGCAAACCTTCCCCTTTTATAATGACCATGACATTATGGTATGGGCTACCCCTGTAGCTAACTCAGGTCAACTGCCCTGACAGTCTTGAAACTGCTAACAGCCTGCCTGGCATGGCTGGGCTGTGATGCTATTCCATCCCAGCCAAACCAGGACACTCAGGGGATGAAGTATGTGGAGGTGTGCTACCATGGTCCTTCCTAGTCTTGGAAGTCCCCTAGATCCCTGATGGGCTATTTGGGCTTTGCACAGCATCCAAGAACTAGATATGTTTCAAGTCACAGCCGATACTCCAGCCTCATTTTAGCTGGTTTGTTTTGGGCAGGTCCCTATTTCTGCTGATATGTAAAAGCTGGGTTTATAATTACCAAAACTTGCCTGCTTAGTACACAACTACCCAACTTTCCCATGTGAGCCTGGTGACCTCTTTTAAATATATATATATATGTGTGTGTGTGTATATATATATGTATATATATATATGGCGCATTCACAACCTCTCTCAGCAACCTGTTCCAGTGCCTCATCAACCTCACAGTAAAGAAGTTCTGCCTTACATCTAATCTAAATCTACACTTTTTTTTTTTTTTTTCAGTTTAAAGCCGTTAGACCATGTCCTATCACTACATGCCCTCGTAAAAAGTCCCTTTCCAGCTTTCTCTCCGGCCCCTTTCGGGTACTGGAAGGATGCTATAAGGTCTCCCTGGAGCCTTCTCTTTTCCAGGCTGAACAAACCCAACTCTTTCAGCCTGTCTTCATAAGAGAGGTGCTCCAGCTCCCTGATCATCTTGATGACCCTCCTCTGGTCCTGCTCAAGCGGGTTCATGTCTTTCTTACGCTGGGGGTCCCACAGCTGAATACAGTACTACAGGTAGGGACAGAGTGGAGTACAGTGGGAGAATCACCTCCTTCAACCTGCTGGTCACACTTCTTTTGATGCAGCCCAGGATACAGTTGGCTTTCTGGGCTGCAAGCGCACATTACCAGGTCATGTTGAGCTTCTTGTCAAACCAACATCCCCAAGTCCTTCTCCGTGGGGCTACTCTCAATCCACTCATCACCCAGCCTGTATTTGTGCTTGAGATGGCCATGACTCAGGTGCAGGACCTTGCACTTGGCCTTGTTGTACTTTACAATATTCACACAGGCCCATCTCTAAAGCCTGTCAAGGTCCTTCTGAATGGTGTCCCTTCCCTGCAGTATGTTGACCACACCATCTTGGTGTCACCAGCAAACTTGCTGAGGGTGCACTCAATCCCCCTGTCCATGTTGTCGACCAAGATGTTAAACAGTGCCGGTCCCAGTACCAGCTCCTGAGGAACAGCACTTGTCCCTGGTCTCCTATTGAACATCAAGCTATTGACCATAACTCTTTCAGTGTGACCATCGAGCCAATTCTTTATCCACTGAGTGGTCCATCCATCAAATCCATGTCTCTCCAGTTTAGAGAAAAGTATGTTGCGTGGAACATTGTCAAATGCTTTGCACAAGTCCAGGTAGATTATGTCATTTGCTCTTCCCTTATTCCCCAATGCTGTAACCCTGTTGTAGAAGGCCACCAAATTTGTCAGGCATGATTTGCCCTTAGTGAAACCATGTTGGCTGTCACCAGTCACCTCCTTATTTTCCATGTGCCTTAGCATATTTTCCAGGAGGATCTGCCCCATGATCTTATTGGGCACAGGGGTGAGACTGACTGTCCTGTAGTTCCCCTGGGCTTCCTTTATTCCCTTTTTATAAATTAGGGTTGTGTTTCCCCCTTTCCAGTCAGTGAGAACTTCACTGGACTGTCATGACTTCTCAAATATGACGGATAGTGGCTTAGTCACTTCAGTTGCCAGCTCCCTCAGGACCTGTGGATGCATCAAATCAGGTGCCATGGACTTGTGTACTTTTAGGTTCCTTAGATGGTCTTGAACCTGATCTTCTCCTACAGTGGGCAGTTTCTCATTCTGCCAGTCCCTGTCTATGCCTTCTGCAACTTGGGCAGTGTGGCTGGAGCACTTGTCGGTGAAGACTGAGGCAAAAAAGTCATTGAGTATCTCAGCCTTCTTCATATCCTGGGTAACCAAGTCTCTTGTGTCCTTCTGGAGAGGGCCCACGTTTTCCCTAGTCTTCCTTTGATCACTGACATACCAATAGAAGATACTCTTGTTGCCCTTGATGTCCCTGGCCAGTTTTAATTCTATCAGGGCTTTGGCTACCCTAACCTGATCCCTGCCTGCTCAAATAATTTCTCTGTATTCCTCCCAGGCTACCTGTCCTTACTTCTACCCTCTGTAGGCTTCCTTTTTGTGTTTGTCCAAGAGCATCTTGTTCATCCATGCAGGCCTTCTGATGTTTTTGCCTAACTTCCTCTCTGTTGGGATGCATTGCTCCTGAGCTTGGCAGAGGCAATACTTGATTTATTAATAAATCCTTAGAAGACTCGCCTTGAAAGGCACAAAGACAGTATTATTGTCCCATTTTATAGAGGGGAAACCTGAGGTAGGATTTTAAAGATGTGTACTATCTCACTGAGACATTAAATGAACAAGCTAAGACAGACTCCAAGCATTTTTCACTCCCAAGGTAAAATTGCACTGGAGTGTATTTCTGTGCAAGCTTTCACTTATGGCCAGCCAGAATGAGCAGTGAAGGCGCAGCTTAGGTTATCTGCAGCAGGTGAAGTGACAGACCTGAGTGTGACCAATACTATCTCCACAGAAAACATCGTTACGACAAAGCAGATATCAGGGGTCTACATGAAATAAATCAGAAATTTCCATTTTGTAGACTTGGCAGAGGATGGATAGCATCTCTCTTCAACAAAAAAACAGACCATTATGTATGTCACCCTGGTCAAACATAGAGAAAAACCTGAAAAGGTAACTGAGCTTGGTGCCACAACTTTTCAGTCTTACAGCTCTTTGCTTTGGTGGTGTTGCTGCCCCTATCTGTCCTTGGTGATGGTGGTAAATCCCAGAAGCAATGCGTCTTCTCCTAGAAATACCACTGCATTATGTTTATACTTTTCATTTTTAATTTTTTTTTTTTTTTCCGTGGACCCGCAGAAGGAACTACATCACTTGGGTCAGAGCTGCATGTATTTAAAATTGTTAACAATCATTGCAATCAGGAAATGGAAAGGAAGAAAAGCAGTGAAGTAGGAAAAAATCTAGGATATGCATTAAGAAGGATGGTTGGCAGTATATGTACATTCCTCTCGCAGGAGTGTCAGCAAATGCACTTCAGCATCTAAAATCTTCCACACCTCCTGGTCACTGACATCCTATACAACTGACAAGCGGCCACCGTGGCAAAAGCTGTGCCAGCTCCCCTCCTGCTTCCCTCCATCTAAGCAAAGCACCCAACATCAACCTGGCAGAAGAGATGTGCAGACAGACCATGGCAGCCCTCTCAGATGGAGATGCAAAGCAGTTGTTTCTCCATGTCTCAGGACACAATTGAAAATACAATATTTAAACACTGCTGCCCACCTTTGAAAGACAAAAACGCAACACTGTACTGTCTGGACATGGAATCAATCCAGTGTGGATGTGTGGTACTGAAAAATCAAAGTTTGCAGGAGCAGGAAAAATTCAAGTAACTTCTTTTTTATTTTATATTTTCATTCTGAATTAAAGCATATAACGAGTTCAAGTGTGGACAACTTGGTCCTGACAGTTTCTCTATGATGAAGCTGTACAGCAATGAATTTCTTACACGTGCAAAACACTTGTTGGATCTTTGTGTAATCCAAAAATACGAAGAAGGACAAGACATTCCCACAGTTCATCTTCACAAAACATGATGTCATTTATGTACAGACTCTTAATCCTATTCCTCCTCCTATTTTCCTTTTAAATATGTGTTTTGTGTGGAGTTATCCATCAGACAGCACATTGTCAATGAGAAGTGTCATTGCTGTGTGTGTATTCTGATCAAACGAACCTAATGCATATGTAAATCTGCCTTCTCAGGAAAAGTGTGCAGAAACACATTTGGCTTGAATGCTTTCACTGGAAAAAAAGATGTAAGAAGGATAGAGATGAAAATTTCCCATTTGCAAGACTGAAGTAGCAGCCCTTGAGATCTGAAGTATATAGTCCGTGGAGGGGCCCCATGAAAGCCAGGGTGGCCACCCGGCCCCATCCCACGTGGGGCAGCAGCAGCCTTGCACAATGCCGGGGAGTAGCGGTGCTGTCCGCAGCTGCTGGGGTCCCCCGCTCTCCCACTGCTCCCTTTCAGCTATCCAGAGAAGGCCCTCACCCCACTGCACTGCGGACATGAGAAGCGCCTGGGGGCAGCAGGCGCGTAACCTTGTAAAAGTGCTGGGCAGCCGCACTAATAAAATCATGCAGACGACCAGCACACGCTGCTTTCAAAATATTGTGCTGCTAGGGACTGTCGGAAAAGTGATCACTGAGACCTCTGTGAAAAAAACCCAAATAAATCCTGATCCTGGTAACATGGATCTAGCTCTCTAATTGATTGTTTTATTATTTTTAATTTTTTTAAAGGCAAACCCATCAGCTCTTTTGAATGGACTCTTAAATATAACCATTTACAATAATTTGTATGAAAAACAATTTAAGGAAAGGATTTAAAGATATCATCTGGCAAATTGCTTTGTTGACAACAGATAGATATTAAGTGCAGTTTATCCTGGCTGTAATTAGGCATGACTTTCCTAGCTTTGTGATCATAACAACATTTTTTAGTATTATTTTAAGGAGTTTACAAAAACACTGTAACATTATTAGACACCTTCTGAAAAGAGTAAGGATAGGCATGTAAGGACATGAACGAAAAGCTCATTTGAAATTAAAAAATATACATCCATCTCACAAGTAACTAACTCTTACTCAAAATAAAATACATAACCGATCTATAAACAAGCCAGTAAAGATATTACTGATGCACAAGTGCATATGAGTCTGCACCTTGTCATCTGTATGGGCAGAATTTGCAGGCAGAAGTATAAGTGGAAGGAAATTTCCCTGTTATACCATTATATACCTGCTGTTCTAAAAAATAGTATTTCTTAGTTTTAACTGAAAAACTAAGTTTATATTACATACCTTAAATGTTATAGACGACATATACAAAGAAAGGTTTTCTACTTTGTAACACCATTTTTAGAAGCAGCTGATGGCTTTGTGTAAACCTGCTGCCTTTGAGAGCAGGGAAGGTATCTTTTACAGAAGAAAAGTGAAAACCAAAGCTGACTGTCTATAAAGTATTTTTATGAGAGCAGAACTGTCTCTTCAGTTGGAAAGTGGAAAATATAAATACAAGACCTTTGTGATCTGAAAATACGGTAGTTTTTAAGCTGCACCTTTTAAAAGAATATCTCAACCCCCCAAAACCTTCTGCTGTATCTTGCTTTTTAAAGTAAAAAGGTGCAACCTTCTTTACAGCAAATAATACACTAAGTCATTTGTACCACATAACTCTCAGAGTGTGTTGTGTCTGAGTTCAATGAAGGGCTTTGTTTTGGTTTCCAAGTGCTTTCTTGTTTGTTTGAAATGGCAGTATTTACATCGTATAGCTTATTAACTCTAATCACCTAGTTCAGTAATTAAAAAAGGCAGAGTTGTTTACTGACATTGATCACAATACAAGAAGACGTGGTAGAGAATCTGATGAAATATTTTTGAGAGTTGTAAAAAAGGATAATTATGGGAACAGGAAAAAATCTCTAACTGTATAGCTTCTTTTAATGAAATCAGTATGATATTGTTCAATTAAGGTAGTGAAGCAAAGCTGGGAGATCGTGGAGTTTGATGGGACATTGACAAACGTATTAATGTTTTTGCAACTTTCAGATGACTTCATGGGATGATACCCGAGATAAATGAATTTTTTTTTTTTTTTTAAACACTCACCCTTTTATAAAAGAGTTGGAAAAGAAAAGGCAAAATGAGACTTGCTGAAAACAGAGTGGGTGACACTGAAATTCATCTGTTGGAAAAGGTGACTTTTGTACACTCAAAGGAATTTCTTTTCCTTTTAGTGGTAACCGTCTGTTGATCACTTCATTTTATGAGATTATTTTTGAAACAGAAACAATGTATATTACGACTTTTCGTCCACATATAGTATTGTTCAAATTTCAAAAAACACTATATTTGATAACTAGCACTTATTACTTACTGCCCTTTACAAAATATTCTTGGCAGAAGGTTAGAAACTGACATTTCCAGTTGAAAATAATGCATTGTCAAATAAGAAAACTGCAGGCTATAATTTTTAACACATATATCTATTATTTTAAACATGAAACATTGCATCAGTTTGACATTAATTTATATAATAGGGACAGAAAAAGATAATGCAATTTTCAGGGGCTATCTACATTTAATTAACTAGCAGCAGTCGCCTGTAACAAAAGAAAACTCCTCTACAAAAAATAAAGCCTGTTTGTACACCTTCTATCATGCATTATTGAAACACACAATGTCATTATATGAAATAATAAGTGCTTAAATAGAGGCAGCAACTAATAAATGCAGACACAGAACTTTTATGAAAGTTTGTAAATACAGTATCGTATGGAAATTCTGATGCATATTAGCTCTCATACGCACTGTAAAATGTTTTATTATGAAAAAAGTGGGTAAGATACTTATCTTTTAAATTGGAGTTTAATATTTTATTAGTGCCAGACACATAATTCTCATCAAATGGCAGGAAACTCTTTTTTGTATGGATATAAATGTCTAGAGTTTAATATTTCAAAGATAAGTACCTACTACTGCATCTATCACACTGCAGCTTAATGGAATTTACTTTTTCTTAAATATTTATACTGTATGTGTGTTTGGTTGTCAAATGATTGTATAACTACTGAGGCAGAACTGACAAGCTGGGCAACAATGTTGCGAATTATTATTTTTCAAATTTGGAATGTTTAAAAACTTGAATACAATATGGAATACAGGATTTGAGAATTTTCAAACAGGCAATTTTCTTGGAAAAATAGTATTCTATAACTGACAAACAAACAAAAAGTTCAAACTTCTAAGTCAACCCTAGATTGCAGATATCATCTGACTTTCACCAAATAAATTACATTTAAGGAAAACCAGAATGATATTAGCGAGAAATATTTCCTGAGAATCCAAAATACACAGTAGTGAGCAAATTAAACTGAGACCAGTCTCTGATATTTCCAGTGTAATGTACAGAGAGCATCATTCAGGTTCTGCAATACTGCAAAGTATTTCATCAGTTCTGAGAAATGCTTTCTGATCCATGCTGATACAATTACCTAGCCTTTATTGGCAATTTAGACCTGCTTTTAGGGACATTTTAGAGCAAATGATGTTTTCTTGATATTTTAAAAAAGCAGCACTATTTGCTATACCTTTGGGATAAGGTAGAAATGGAGTTAGAGGCTCATTAAATATCTGATTGGTACAATGTGGTTTTTGTTACTGTGGACTAAGCTACCAAAAATGAAGATATGTTCCTGGAGATTCTGCTCCCCCTTGCAAACAAGTGGTATTTTTATTTGGAATATTTCTGTAAAATATCAGCTGGCGTTTACTACTACTGTACTACTTACAAGAGACTTAAAATCTGCCTATTAATTGAAAGATGTTGAAACTTACCTAATAAATTTTTAATATGAGCATGTGTGAAGGGCACACCACATCTTTCTTTGCTCCTATAAAAATGTGATATCCAGACTATGACCAAGTGAGCCTGAATTCCTTTTGATGTTTCTGTGAGTAGAAAAAAAGTGAAGCAGTTATGACCATGAAAAATCTAAAATAAGATACTTTTAAATGTTTTTTTTTTGTGCAGGGATTTAACTGAAATGAGATCTGAAACTAGACAACAATCTGCTGAACGACACAAAGCCCAAATCTCCTACCAGTTTGTCCTGCAACTTAACAGACTTAAAGACAGGTGCAGTAGCCTTAAATTTTAGAATTTAACTCAAAAACTGCTTTCCTAAGCACTTGTAAAGCTGTTAAATTAGATCCTCTTGTCCTGATTAGTTACAATAGCATATACAATCAAAAGAAGACTCAAAAGTTATCTCAATTAACATTTTTTGATATTTTCAACTGTTTTCAATTTCCCTCTGCTTTTGGAAAATTTGCATGAGTAAATTTCTGAGTTCTCTATATTATACAGCTATTTTTATGCTATATTGGTCTGAGTAAATTACGTATAGGAAAGTGTGAGCAATCAGGAACATACTATTGTGATAAACTAAAGCTGATAATTTAAAACTCTTTTAGATAGAAGTGAGATGCCTCGTGAGAATATTAGTGTGGTAAATAAAATCTGCTAATTTAAGTCTTTTAAAATAATGCTTCCAGTTGTTAACATCCAACATACCACGTAGCAAGACGGTTATTAGGCAGCCCTATGAAGGGGAGGACAGTGAGTTTCTCCAAGGAAATGAAACAAGCTTTGCAAAAGCTTATGTAGCTGACATATAAGTAATTTGGTCTAAACAAACGCACAAATTTGATTGAGCTTAAAGTCATAGGTATTTGTAGACCTAGCAATGCTACAGTTATAGTCCGCATCACTGAAGTCAGTTTGAAGTAAGGCAAGTTGTGCTGCGGCTTAGTTTTAAAGCAAAGTGTGTTTAGCTCTTTCAGTCTGAGTAGTTAATGGACAGGCAGAGAAATTATCTGAAATTCATCTATTCTGAATCAGGCACCCATCCACCAGACTAAGAAAGATTTTAAGGCCCCAGTTTTGGAAAACCAGCTAGATGTCTCATTGCCAAAGCATAATTTTTTGTGCATTTACTGCCTATTGAAGATTTCCCAGCTGTAAAACAAGAAGTAGATGGAAAGCCTAATGCAGTTTGCATCGCTACAGAGGAAAAAAAGAACAAAAAAAAAAGCGCCAAAAAGAAAAACATCCTGCCAGAAATGCAGTCCCACCATATTGCTGGGGAGGTCCAAGGGGGCTAGCTGGTCCCAGGGGTGAGGACGTGCTCCCCTGCCCTGTGCAGTGAGAAGCAAAAAAGAAGGCCACCAAACTCCCCTCCTCCCCAAAACGCAAAGCCAGTTCAACAGTTGCACATCCTTCAGTTGGCCCCATCATTTCCCTTAGGAAAATGTCACCTTTTGCCATGACAGGTTTAAACCATGTGTGCCCAACACTTTATGCTTCAGTAACCTCTCCCCGCAAGTCCCCCAACTGCCTGCGCCTACTGTCAGGTGCGATAAGGGGTCTGCAGACATGCCCTGCTAATTTCCCTGGCCCAGTGTTCACAATCTGAAGCCACAGCCTAGCTACTGCCTGAGAGGAATTTGGGAAGAACTAAAGGACTCTTCAAATACACTCTTTGCTCATTCCTGTCCCACAGGTTATATTTTTATGTCTTTAAAAATGGAGTCCAATGTATGGATAAAGTATTACTACTATGATTGCCTGGCCAAACGCAGGAATACCCACAATGAAGCAAGAATACAAGGCTTAAGATCATGTGTTAGGCAAAATAGGGAAGTTTGGTGGTTTTCTTTAAAACCAAGACTTTGAAAAGTGAAATAAAAACCTGGGGTGCCAAGCACAGTAAAATACAGCCTGCTGGGTATGAGCTCGGCAGTGGCAAGTCCATCAGGTTATCCAGTGGCATGGAGGGCTGGAAGATCTGGGACATACTGTTTATTCTAAACAAAACTTGGCGAGAGTTGGTATCTGGTATTACTTTTCAACTCAATTTTTGCAATTAGCAAGTTTTTGTTCCCCTTAAAAAAAACCAAACAAACAACCAAAACCAAAACAAAAAACCTAACAGCAACAATCAGCACACTTCAGGGATGCACCTGTACTTCATGTCCAGTGCCCATTACTCATACTGGCAGGAGCACAACTACGAGTGCCATTTTAAAAAATGCTGGCAGATATTTGGGAAAAATAGTGGTGGTTGACCATACCAGTTATCTTGCAGAAAGACCTCAGAATTTGGTAGTAAAGGACAGCGTGTTGTGGGGGAAACCAATCCTACAAGTGCACGTGAGCAAAGACCTGAATCAACGCTATTTTGAGAAGAGGGAGGTAGAGAACAGAGCCAGTATCCAGCGCAGCAGTTCATGGGGCTGAAGGAGGGGATTGCAACATCTCCCAGCACAGCAAGTCACAGAGACCTGCTGCAGAATTAGAACTCACAACTAAGATGGAGGAAGTTTTCCAGAGGCTGCACTGAGAGAGAAATGAACTGGAAAGCCCAGTATGAGATGCACAGTGCTCCTGTGACCAGACATAAAAAAGACCTGTTTTTTCCTACTGTGCTTTTAAGCAAAGGACATTCAGTGGAGCAATGCCACAGTGACTGAGATCACAGGGATTAACAGTGCCTGCTCTGAAAAGCACAGAAATTATCCCATGCACTGGGCTACAGAAAAGGACAGGAGGACTCAGCAGCCTTGTCTGCCAGTGCCACGGCGCTCCTTCCTTTGAGGAGCATAAATATTGTGACCGTATCCGAGGACCACACAGTTCCCATCAGCATCTCTGCAGATCAGGGGCATTGTTGTTATAATCAAGCAGTCAGTTTGCCTCTCTGAGCAGATATTAGACCACTGCCACAGCAAAGTGGCACAGTTTGGAGACAAAAACAGCAGAATAATTGTTGCAATGCCATACGGCATCTGTATTAACATGAGCAAATTATTTTGGTAGGGATTCAATTTCATAAATGTGGCTTCAAAGGCTGTTCCATCAGCACTATAATGCTTTTTTCCTTCTCACCAAAATGAATAAAAACTTTATGATAGGTTCAGCACAGTACTTAAGTATTTGTTTTGTTAATTTCTTAAAACAAATTGGATTCCCAGTAAATACAAAACTTGGACAGCTGCATTAAGCAAGCAGTGGGGAAGCAATCTCATAATGATTATCATGCAGAAGCACACTACAGAAGAATTCCCAGAATTTCATCCAAACTGTTATTTGCTCTATTATAAACCTTCTATAAAACCCAATATAAAAATTCCTGAAGGAAGAGAAAGCATTTTTAAATATTTGCAAATACCCTCCAATGATTAAAGAAATGAGTGAAGGATGAGATGTTAACAAATGACAACAGAATTAGGAGATAGGTTCTTTCTTCTTATTTTATTGCACTGAGAGGGAATTGGAGCAGTTGTAACTATTTTCCTTCCAGCTGAAAGTCTGTGCGGCCAGACCACCTAGCTTTTGATCACAGATCTTGCAAGGCAGACTTGTCCCAGGTTCCCCCATGAGCTGACTCCACACACAGCAGGTCTGGAGAGCTCAGCCCCAAGGTGGGTCTCATTCACTTGATGAGGGTCTGGGACTTCAGCCATCAACAGACATTGAGATGAAAATATCAGAAGTGCTGGTCTTGTGGTTTCAAAGTATAAGAGCATGTGGGTCTAATGGATCTCAGTACCAGCCTGCAGTGCCTGGGATTTCACATAAGGATATTTGTGCACTTCTTTATCTAAATTTCTGTATCTATGGCTGCAGGGCAGGAGGAGACAGGGCTGACTAACACTCGCCTGATGTTCTCATCAAGTGTACAGGTGCTGATGTACAGACCTGCACTGCCACAACAGCACTGCGTCTGGACAGCAAACCCCTCACCTGTTGTCCCTTACCTTTTGCACAGAATTTGTCTTTCAGAAACAAAATAGCTGTGCACAGCAATTTTCATAATGCTTCAAGGGGACTCATAATCTTTCTGCAGTGATATATGAACTCACTCCCCTTGGTGCTGCCAGGAGAGAGGTCAGCAAGGAAACACCCCATACAACCAATTGGGTTAGAACATCCACAACTCTAATTATCATTTATATAACCTTGAAAAAAAGTCCCATTGTAAAGCAGAATATTATTTTTAAAAATTAAAAATAAAGTCTGTCATCCCACAGAGCAGCCCTTTGCGGATTTAGCAGCTAAGGCAGGCTCCTAGGAAGCAGGGGTTTGGGATCCTTCCAAACAAAATGATTCGGCCAAAAAGTGCAATCTTTCTTCTGTGAGCAACTAATTAGACTTTGACAAGTCTTAACAGCCATTAACATTCCTCCACAGGCCTCTGCAGGACATGTTTGCACATGCAACATTATTTTGGTGAGACCATAGCCCCTGGGAAGGAAGGGCGGCGTCCATGCAAGGCAGCAGCACGTGGCCTCGTGCCCAGCTGTGCCTTGGGCAGTGCAAAGCCAGTGCTGATGAAGTAGCCTCCCAGAAGAGCTGCTTGGTTTGGGTGCAACACCATACTGACATTTCTCTGTGATCAAAGATTTCTCCTGGGATAGCTCAATGATTTTTGCACTTGCTCCTTTAACTTTTTGCTCTCCCTGTTCTACCTAAAATGGTCCTATTCTACCCTGTCCCTGGGGCTGATCTGAAGACAACCAATACATCTCTCCTTGTTGCTTTTACTCTCCTGAGTGGTCACTGCCAAATGGACTCCTATAAGCTCTTGGGAAATGAGCAGTGTCCAGCTCTCGTAGACCCTCACCTATGCACTGCCTGAACCGGGACTCCACAAGCCCCCATCCTATGACTTCACAAACATAATACACCTGTCAGCCTTGTAGCATCCAGCGTACATTGGAAGACGCAATTTTCAACCCACTCACTGTTTTATGGCAGATGATCTTCTGAGGGGGCTAGCTGTGGGGCTCATACTCTTCTCTTGAGGATTTAGGAGCACAAATCACCACACGGATATGACATCTGATCACAGTCAGCAGCAGAGGTAACTGTCCATAGGACGTGGAGCCCTCCTGCAAGTCCCACACTATGCTCATGTGCAGACCCTATAAAACATAATCCTAAATGTGTACTTATACGCAGAAGAGAAAAAAAAAAATCTCGTTTCTACCAGTGTAGTGAACACGCCTTTTTTTACGCAGAGAATGCTGCAACTACCAATTAATGTCCATATTTCTCAGCCTAGGAAAGCAGAGCAGACATTTCTGTGGGTAAAAACCAGGCCACCAAAGCTGATGTCCTGCACTCCACCTCCATGCTCTCAGGGATGGAAAAGGGCAAAGACTGCTCAATGACCACACTCTAAATCCAGGGCAATGCCATCAAGTTAATAACTAGCCAACATTATGCAAGCAGTATACTAATTTACCCACAGGTTAGACGTGTCTACTGCTGTTTCATTAAATAGTAATTCTTATAAATTTGGGAGCATAACTATAATCAACCCTAAGGGCATGGTGTTTCTATTGTCACTGTCACTAAACCACCATACTTATTCCTGCACACTACAAGGTATATTTAATTTTCTCACTCACATACAACCTTGCCTTCTTACAAATTTATAATGAAAGTTCAGGAGCCTATGCTCCCTCCCAGAAGTGGTTTTGTACCTACAAGCCTGCACCAAGGCAGAAGGGCTCCATGGTGCTCCAAGCAGTGGGGCTACTCTGCTCCACAGCTTCAGGAGACCTTGCTGCCAGCTGGGAAAACACGTATTTTTGGAAATGCTAAAACTCCTGGAAAATGTTACTAGGAATAGAGAAACTTAAAAAACACCCAGAAGTTCTGCAGTCGCAGCTTTTTAAATGTTGGGCCTGATTCGTGGTTGGCATTTATGCCTTGTTCAAGCTGATGAACATTTCTTCATTTCAGAAAAGTTACACTACAGTAAAAGGGAAATACTAGACAGATTAAGCCAATCCATGACTCAGTACTTTTTTAAAATTGTAGGATTTATCTCCACATTGGTTTTGGGTTTTTTTTGGTTTTTTGTTTTTTTAACTTAAGCATGATTTAAAAAAACAGCATGTAATTTTCACCCCTGGATCCCCAAGTACTACCTGTCTTCTCTATATCTGCTTTTAAGACAGTAAATGCTGCAGACTGAAACTGTCCATACTGTTTTGTGACCCACAGTACTGAGTCACATGTCAAGACTAACCAAATAAATGAACAAATAATAATGACCTTAATGATACCAGCTCATATTTACACTGAACTATTATTTCAAATGATGTTTGATGTTTGCCGTTACACAGCTATGGATTTATACATATTGTAACATGCAGCAAAAACTAATGCCAAAGACTAAAGGGAAATACAGCAGAGATGATGCATTTTTCCACCTAAGTAAAATGCTCCGGACATACTAGTGGTAAAGTGAAAACTGTGTAAAGCAGCATAAGGAATGAAAATGCAATGGGGAAGTATCGTTTGTGCCTTCCCTCTGTCAATGAAGTTTTCTTACTGCTTGGGGATATATTAGTCATTGGTGAAAACTGATCTTGTATTTTAAATAGAAACAAAGGAAATTTACCATTAATCCAAAATGACAATGGTTTTCATCTCTAAAATATACTGAAAATACAAATAAATATTTGGCATGATTTATCAGGATTATGTGTCTGGCAGCTGAAAGGATCAAATAGACAAATACTCCATGAGGCACCAGTTTTCTGAGGAAATATAGTGCAAGGTTACTGTGCATTCTGTCTCCATCTAGAATGCTTTCTTTCTGTGGAGTCATAGGCACCTAGTGTTTTAAATTCCTTGCACTGCATCAGGGTTATGGTACTATGTTACAAAGTTATTCAGAAACCTGATTGGCCATGTTCCTGCAATACATTTTCCTAACCCCAAGATAAAGATCCATGCATCTCTTTACCCTTTAAACAAAAAAGCTATTGTAATAGCATGTAGTGTGATGCATGGCATGAATACCAAAACATGTACATGCACTGCTAAACTGTTTAAGTATGGAAGAAGTAGTGTCTAATAGCATCAGGAAATTGAAATTTAAAAATTTTTCTCACTCACTTATTTGATGAGAACTGGGCTGCTGACAGGTGAAGCAGAAAGTCATTTTTCAAGTTAAATGCCAAGTGGTTATATAGCATAATATTCAGTCAAAATTAACCACCTCACTGCTGCATTGACATACAGCATATTTAATGGCAACTGTTTCCACAAAGAAAACTATAGACCTTGGGGAGTTCTGAGAAAATGGAAAGAAAATCTTACTAATACTTCAGTTACTTGCTTGAAACAAAGAACGATAGCGTGCCCTGACTCACGGCAGAAAGAATGAAACATAACTGTTTGTCAAAATTATAATTTTTGCGACTCTTCCACACGCAGATTGCATGTTTTAAGTCATCAGATGTGCATACCTAATTTATGAACCAGTTTGGATCCACAACACAATTTAGGGACAGAAGAAAGGCTTTTTGGTGCATTTCAAAAAGTTCTTTGCAGTATCTCAGGCTCAGTCTTAGGTCATGGTCCTGCAAAACAACATCTATAAGCTTTTTGAACTCTTACTACCATCTCTGAGGACTTTACACTGCTTGGCTTCAAGACTACAGATTGAAAATGCAAATCTCCCTCCAGTGGGACCTTTACTTCAATCTTCTGGATTTAACCTGGATTTAATTTTTAAAGCACAAAACACTAAAACATATTTTGTGTTCTGAATGCCTTTTGAAGTTACGGCAAGTTGAGTGCATAACATAGCCCTTAACCGGAACAGGAACCCTGATTGAGGGATTGCCCTCTTTAACTGTGGGGTTTTTTTCATTTGTTTGTTTGTTTGTTTTTCAAAACATAGTAACTATTCCTTGCATGAAAAACTTCTTACTGGGACAGTCTACAAGGAACTAAATTTCTTCTCTTTATGCCAAGAACACTGACCCATACAAAGAAAGCTTTATTGCCCAAATGATCAGAGCGCGTAAAAAGTAAATTCAGAGATAAAGGAAGCATAAGAGGGCAGTAAATAATATTTTTAAATGAGAATAAACTCCTATGTGTAATAGCAAAACAGAGGGAATGGCAGGTAGTGGCATACTAAAAAAATGTATTTATTTCTTTTTCTAGCATTTCCTCATAAAAATTTACAGGTTGTAAAATTAAAAAGGAGAAGAGCAGAAAAGAACACCAAGGACTGGTGGGATTTCCAGCTTTTCAAGAACATTTAAGTTGTATTTTGATTTTCCTCCCTGATGCCCCAAAGGGCCAGGTAGGGACCCCAGCATGCCCTCCCATCACCACCAATTTGGATGGAGGCTGAGGGTGAGGCCCCATGGACAGACCCCCAGCAATGAGTCATGAAGAGCTGGTCAATGGGAAGCACCATGGGAAAGGATGGAGACAGCACACGGGTTTTGGGTGCTGCTTCTTGTGCCTCCCTTCTAACAGGACGATCAAAAAAATTACAGCAGCTGGACTGCTGAGAGGCCCAGGGAGCGATGGGAATATCTTGAGGATAAGCAGAACAGGAAAAATCAGAGATCTAACCCAAAGAAAATCCTCTAAAACAAAGGCAGAGACAAACTCTTAAGGCCAAAGCTCTGCCTGTCCCTTCTCATCAGTAAAGTCAGGCTTCATAAATGAGTATATTGTGAAGGGAGATTATTAAAGAGAAAAGCATAGATGGCTTTTTGTATATATCAAAATTCTTTCTTTTGCCTTGACAGGATCAAGCAAATAATTCCTCAAAAAGTCACAAAGCTATTCAACAGGTGAACAGCTGCCAAGACAATTTGAAAACTCTACATTACGGTCCATCATGTAACTCATGTTTGCTCAGTAAATATTATTCTCTTGGGACATCTCATGCAGAGAAACAGATGCCAGTTGATGACCCAACCTTTTCCTGGTCTTTCACTATTGTTTATGTAAAAGAAATACAGGTAGATATTTATAAATAGAAATTACTCAAATCTCACCAAAGTGATGTTCCCTTATGCTCTGCTCCTCTTCTGTGCAATATATCTGAGGTTTTGCTGGTTGAACTCCAGGGAGAGGTGGTAGGGGAAAGAAAGACTGTAGTTAACATGTATGAAACTATCTCGAGGATTTATGGTGTATGAAAAGAGTAAAAACCATACATTTGTATAATTTTTACTAGAAAAAGATATATTGAGCTGGCAGCAGAAGTAAGATGAAGGGAAATCATGAAATTCTTCATAGTATTATATGAAAATTGTCAGAGTGTTGGGATGCCCTAATCATCCATAAGCCAGCTGAAAATAAAGTGTATTTATACTGGAATTTTTGAGCATCTTTGGACAGTAGCTTAGCTTTGTTATAAGTTGTAATGTTCCACAAAATAGTGGGTTTTTTACCTTGTCATAGAATATAGTAATAAAAGAATTGTACATGTATCTTATTTATCAGCGTGTCTGCGCATTTGGGTTATCACAGGAGACATGGGTTGTTTTTCCTTGAAGGAACTGAAATGTCTGGTGGTTACTTTAGATGAAAACAGGAGCAACAAAAAACACTACAGAGATATTCCTTTTGGTTGCTGAATGTGATGCTTCTTACCAATTATGTCTTACACACAGTTTATTAGAATATGGTTTAAGGGGGTTTGTGGCAAAAAGAGAATACATCTGAAATGCACACCGTTATTAGCGTTACCCAGTAACGTTCTATTGCATGTTGGAATTTATGTAATAAAAATGTTAAACAGCCAGTGATTGGATTTGTTTACAGGATCTAAAGAAGGGAATTGGGATGAACCCATGAATAACTTGCCTTGAAGGAGTCTTTTCTAACTGGATACGGATGGATTGGACTTGGAAAAAGAGACTGATGCAAAATGATTGTAAAACATTATTCACTTATCTTATTACCCGGAGTATACTGACTATCATATGTAGGTTTCTTCATGGTCAATCAATATTGCTCTGGTATTAAAATATTTTTAATGTGACTCACGGAACCTGCTCTTCCAGAAAAAGTGGAAGAAAAGGAAAGAAAGCATAGGGAAAAAAAATCCCATGATAATCTGTCTCCAGAGAGTCAATGTGGAGTCAAACTACCCACCAGAGATTACTGGCTGTGGGACCCATCCAAATGGGGTGAGTGCCATGCAGAAGGTCTCCCCAGCCCTAGCCGTCCCAGCCCCACGTGCTTGCCCTAGTGCACCAAGGAGGAACCCTTCCCTGGGATGCAGTTTTGCTAGAGGGACTTCACATTTTGAAGACATCTCTGTTAGGAAGACAGACTACGAGCGCCCGTGGTTCTGTCTCTCAGTCCTCCCTCTGACCATCTGTTCTCCTTCCCTGGTATTTTACTCATCAGATACACCTAGCTATGGTCCTAAAACTTTAAAACTCCACCTGTATATTAGTGATCCTGACTTATACATGTTATTTCCACTGTTATATTTGTAAGCAGGAACCCTCAGGATTTTCACATCGTTGCTATTTCGGTTAAGCAGCTCAGTTATTTCCCTGTAATTGATATTAAATTCTGTAGCACTAGTACCTCTGTGTGTGGATATAAGGATGTGTATGCATATGAAGAATTTCTGCAGGACAATTAGCACTTATTAAAATCAATTAACTCTTGTAATTGAATGAGATAGCTCTAGAGATTAAATAACAGTGGAAAAAATTCTAAAACGACAAAAATAAAAACTATAGAGAGAAGAATGTGTTACATAATGGCAATGCCCTGCTCCAGAGGCAATAACAACCATGTTTTTCCTCCCAGAAAGCAGGGATCAAACTTTTTGATGTGTAACAGCATTTAGTAGTAAGTTCTGAAAAAACATATTCATTCAGCAATACTTAATGCCTTAATTTACTTCCAATGTACTTTGAGACAGTGAAATCTGTATTTTAAGATTTGATAAAAAGCTAAAATGAACAGAATTTTCTGGTGACAGAACTGTAAAAATTGGCAAGATGCATTAGCATGATCGCTAAGTGAATGGCATGTCTCAAAATAGGTTCCAAAGATAATTTTATTAATTCAGCATATGTATGTGGTTTGTGCTACCTGACTAGAGATAGAGGTTGATATTAATGTCTGACCATATATCTATTTATTCTTTGAAATATTCTTGTCTGATAACATAGTTATTTCCCAGAGTTAATTATATAATTACCTATAAATAATTTAAATCCAAGCAAGACTAACAGTACATATATGTTATACTACTGGGCCTGCATTTTTTTGTCATTAAGTCTAAATATATGGAAGTAGTAAGTTACTCTCAAGAATTCATAAACGTAAATGCCGAAGCTGAATTTACAACCTTAAGTGTGTCCCTCATACTGTCGTACATCAGTGATATACAAGTCTATCAATATAAATGATTATTACTGCTGGTTTAGTAGCTTGCTTTAAAGATATAGAGCACCTTTACATCAATCACTTGAAAAATAAGACTTTCTGAGCTGTAGGTCTTGTGCTGACCTTTCAAAAGAGTGACCCATAAGAAGCTTGGTCAAGAAAACTCCATAGTAATGCTTTTTTTTTCTTTTTTTAAAAACCTATAACTTAAATAAGCAGATCACCAGCAAAAATCTACTGATTGGCTACTCTCCTTCTCCCTCCACTGTGAAAATATACTGCCTAGCTTGACCACTCATCCTACTTCAAATAATGCTGCTGTGAGTTTTGATACAAGACTTGCACTTCATTAACATGCAAGTCACGGTCTTGGATTTTTTAAAATTATCATACCTGGGTTGATTCATGGAAATATGAAGCTTTTAAAACAAAAAAACCCAATCAACCAATCAACAAACAAACCAAATAAATAAATAAAAAACAAACCACAAAAACCCTCAAAATCCAAGCAAACACTAACGCAAAAACAGGCGATATCAAGGGGTTTTCTTCTCCCTGGAAAGTATTTCCATGATGTTTCTGGTTTATGCTGAAATGAAAGAATGGGTCAGGGATAACAAAGTAATTTAAAGGACTTACACTGCAATACATTGGATTGCCCACAGCTACACCTTGCAATCACCCAGTTCATATTTTAGGTCCTGACACAAGAGTTCATAGTATTTTACAATTCTATGTTCCATGTCAGTGGCTGACTGTGGAGTTGAATATCAGTCCTATTTAAATCTGCAAGAAAATAGCTGCAGGTGACATAACCTTTCATGTAGTACCACTGTGTACATATACAAATAATTGAGGCTCTTGACCCTGTCTACGCACATACAACTGTAAGTACAAACTTGACATTTTGATACTGCTTGTAGCCTTTCCTGTTGTTATTTTCTGTTTCAATAATCCATTGCAGGTAGAAAAATGAAAGAAGGAAGCATGAATGATTAATGCTGTCAAGCTAAAATAATGTATTTAGAAAAATCTATAAATCTGTTATTTGTGGCATTTTAAAACTAAACACGACACTCTTCGGTGCCACTCAGCCTATTTTACAGCAGATAAATGTAAACGTTTTGCAGAAACAATGGCAGCATAACCCTTTGAACACTGGTTTTGGCACCAAGGGTTAAAGGGATCAGCTATAAACTTCCATGTATAAATTAATATTAAACATAGATGAATATTCATACAGTGCCATTAATATTTAATATATATGTATGATGCAAAGTGAATGCGAATAAATTGCTGTTCTTAGACAACCTTCCTGCCTTTATCTTCCTGAGTGTGTCCACATGTAGACTATGTCCTTATCTCTGACACTTTTTCCAGCTTGCCTCTGTAAACTGAACAATGTCTAGGATGGACCATATTCTTTAAAATATCTAGTGCACCTACCTTTCTGTCAGACAGGAAAATGTGCCTCTTTAGACTTTAGACATATATTAGATGCATATGTTCATATACATAAAGATATTTTGCTCTGAATTTAGTAAATGCCCTTAAAATTTGAACTAATAATAGGACGGCTGAACATCCGATGACTGATTTTGGATAGCCAGAATTTTCCTTAGACTATTTTTGTCTTTTAAAAAGAAGTTGTAATGTAAAAATAAGTGCCATACGTACCCTCCTTTCTGGGACCAGCCTTGCATGCCAGCTTAGTGCTTATTTCACCAATAACGCAGGTTCTTACCCTGCACCGGCTCTCCCAAAGCTGCTACTGGCCTGGAGCTGGGCGCTCACTTGCAGTCCCAGGCTGCAGGTAATTCCCTGTGGATATCTTAAACATACTATAAACTATCAGTGTCACTTGTGTTTGAATGAGATCTTTGCAGAACAGTGCAGATGTTAAAATTGTATCAGCCCCCCAATAAGCACTTCTGCTGTTTTCTTTCACCTCTGAAATGACAGTCAGGCAATCAAGGCAAACGTTAGCATATAAACAAGATACTCTCTTTTAAAGTAGTAAGGGGCCTTTCATGCTAACAAGATGTTTTCTCACTATGAAGACAAGAGTGTACAACAAAGCCGCAGCTATCTGCTAAAATGTCTTGGAGATGTTAAATTTGTTTGGTGCTCTAGCAAGTAATTTTAAATTAAAGTTAATTAAATTAATGTGATATTAGCCCAATTGTTTCACTTGATAAATCTGCAAAACCCAAACTGCGCAGCTCAAGTTTCAGGAGACAAGTGAATTAGCAATGCATGTAAATGATCATAGTTTGCAGGTTCAAAAAATAATGAAAGCACATCTATAGCTTGCAGCAAATTTCACCTGAAGTCACAGCAATTCAAGTGCTTTAAGATGCTGCTTATTGCTAGATATCCATACTGCCCTTGAAGTGTAACTTCAGTTTTAAGAGATAAGTAAACTATAGTTTCCATCATATTCTGTTCCATTTTGCATACGTTATTTTCACCTCTGCTGTGCTGCTTTGCTTAGGACTTTGTTTCCTTAGAAGTGTGTCTTAGAGCTCACCTATGCGAAGACCTTCTCATCCACTAGATTTTGCTCTCTAAAATAAGTAGCTTTGCAATTGTTTCTCCAGTCAACTGCTTGAAGAAATTATCATCACTAATTTCTGCAAAAGTTAGAATTTTACCTAAGTCATGACAAGTAACAACTGAAGCAAATGTCCTTGAAAATTAAAATAAAATTAGTTTATACCATAGAAAATATTAATTAAGATAAAACTTTTAAAATTGTAAAGTAAATACATATTGATGACAGAATATATTATTTTCCTATATAAGCAAGTTTATTTCGTGGACTTCTTAATTTTTCTTTCAGAAAAAAAGACTTACTATTATTTATGTGATTTTCTCTGTCTTCACTTTGAAGAGCTGCGCTGCTCAGGACACATTGCTTTCTATACCGCTGTTAGTGTGCTCAGCTGCTATTTATCTTCTCAGACCAGAGAATGAAACCCAGAATAACAACTGCCATATACAAGGATAAAAAGCAACACAGGAAAAGCATTCTGAATTGTTTACAATTGTAGTTGATTGGAATGCTACAGCAAAAACTGCAGAAACTTGCATAAAGATGCTCACTTCATGCAGCCAACGGGGTTTAATAATTTAAAATTAACTAAACTCTTAGTATAAAATGTAATGGCTTTGTCAGAACTGGAGTGCAGAATGCTAATTTAGGATTTTAAATAATAATTCTGAATAAATGGAAATGCCATTAAAAGGAAGGCTTTTTTTTTTTTAAATGCATAAAGGGACACCTTGAATTAATATAAGCCATTAAAGATACTCCTAGATCGAGCAAAGACTTACAAATGTCAAAACCCTGAGTGAGCCAGAAAGAATTTAGCCCACAGTTGAAATATTCTGGGTCATAAACATGAACATGCTCATATTGAAAATACTGTAAAACTCATATGTATATTTTGCAAATCATAGAGTTCATCAGGAAGTACCCGTATTTCTGTGGGCAATATTTTTTGAAAGCTAAACCCCCTTCTGGAAATACACCTATGCACACATCAGTGCTTGCCATCATTTCCAGCCACTCCACCTCCTGTTCTCCACACCCATGCTCTTGGATGTCTAGGTGAAACTCAAGGAACTTGTTCCCTTCCTCACTGGCATCAGTAAACATGGGCATCAGCAGGAATCTTGGCCAAACTGTTTCTGACCGTGAGAAGTGTGGGTGGCCAGTCCCAAGGGGACATGTACTCTGGGAGGATGCACAGGACGGTCAGCAGGTTCCCTGTCAGCTCTTGCAGGTTGTGGGAAGCCAGTCACAAGGGTACTGAATAAAACATACAATTGGGTTTGTTACAGCTGTAGACAAACTTCCTAATATTCAGATTTAAAAAAAAAATAGGAAATTAGGTGCAAAACATGCCCACTCAGAAGGGTTGAGGAGTCCTCACAGCAGAGGTTAGCTCATGGTATTGCTCATTGGATTCTAGTGGAGATCTCCACTCTGAAATGGAGTGCCAGAGAACGACACTCTGCAAGAGCAATTCCTGCTTTGATGGCAGCGCTCAGGCCAGCCATGTGTTTTTAGTAAAACTAGGTTAGAGTTGTAATCAATGTCAAGGCTTGAAAATTGAGAAGATTAAAAATAAACATACTGTGAAGACAGAAGCCCAACAGAAATGGATGGCAGAAGCAAGCCAGACCCCTCAAAATGCTGATTCTTCATTGCATCTTCTTTCGTCAGAAACTTAAAACACTGTCGCACCACAGCAATACTCTCACCCAAACATCCGCTATTGCTTGGCCACAGTTTTTTCACTGGTACAATGCTATAGGCCTCTCACCAATGTACCACCAGGGCTTGAAAAGTGACCATGAATTATAAACCAGAAGAGGTTATTTTTTAACTGCAGAGAGAAGCAAAAAATTCCATTTCATACAGAAATACACACACTTTACATGCAAAATAATTCACTCCCTGACTGGGCAAAATTCTGAAGCTAATTTCTTGTGACTTTGCCTGTCATGGTGAGACTTCCCAGTGCCTAATGAAGTGCGAGCTCCTGCCTGGGCTGTTGGGAGACCTCTTTCCCACATGGGTTCTCTGAAGTCAGTCCCTCAGTAGGGGAATTCATTTGGATTTCCCTCTCCTAACACCCGCTTCCCTTCACAGGGCCTTCAGGAACCTGCTGCTTCTGAGACTTCCACTCCCCTGTCAGAAACAGACTTGTCATCACAGGTGTTTGCATCATCTGGATAAAGATTTACATTCAGCTATTGGAGACCAGGAAGATGCTGTATGCCTACGCATGCCCTTGCATACAATATTGCTGAGAATCAAATTACTACGTTCGCTCTATTCCAGTTCTAGCTCTTTCAACAGAACACCTTTCAGGTCTTCATGGTCTTTGTTCTCATGGTTCCTGGATCTGGGAACACTGACCTTACAGTACTGTATGCAAATATTTTTTACTATGTCAGCATATGTCAATGTAAATACACATGTAGACTACAGATTGCTTTCCCAATAGTAAACTTCTGTGATAATCCTTTATTTCTGGCTTCAGCTAATGAGCTTCTCCACATTATGTGGTGACAGGAAACACAAAGACGTTTGGAGCAAAAACCTGGAGGACATCAAGAGGACCACCTTCTGCGATACTGAAGTTTTCCTGTTAAAGCTGAAAGGAATGGTTTCTCCACTAATTGAGAGGTAAAAGCTCAACTTGTGCCACATCCAAAGGATTCACATCTGAATCCCATTTGTTCCAAAGAGGGAATAATACTCAGAATTTATGTACAGTAGTGCATTTTAAGTGAAAGTTCAAGCCCACAGTACTGCACAGCATGCATGGATTCTGCTGGATTGAAAGACAGCAGGAAACAAATGCACCCATCTGGCCACATAAATCAGTCACTGAAATCTGAAGATACACCCACAGAAGGGAAAAAATGATTAATAGATCTGTGATGTGTAAATTTTTATTTAAAATCACACTAGAAATCACTTTTTTGAAGAACACCATCTCAATGATGAGGACTTTGTAATAGTGAGAGTCTTCTAAATCTGTCAGAAGAGGCAGGGTAGATTAAAAGTACACAGTGAATCTGGAAGCAGCAGTTGGAGGGGTGGCCATTGCTGTGTTTATGCTATTCCTCCCTGTGCATGGTGGATGTGTGCCACCCAGTTCTGGACACCACCGCAGGCAACACCGCAGCCCTGCCTGCGAGCCACTCGCACGTTTTGGTTTAAGCAATTCCTAGGGACTAAATATCATATTAATTTTTTGGTATATCAAATTCTCTCAATAGGTTCAAATCTTCACCACAGCAACTTTTCTATTGAAGAAGTTGAAGGACCAGAGACTACTGGCAGCTGGGGATTAAATATGCAAGTTTCATTTACTGTAGACAGGAAAGCCCCCAAGTATTTGTGAAAGCAAGCAATATACTGTGAACTGAGCTTGATGTCAGAGTTCAGCATTCAGCTCCACCTGATCTCGAGCTTTTTTTCTGGCAAAGGGTCATGTCTGAGGTAAATCTTTCTGAAAGAAGACTTCTAAGCTGAGGGCTTGGAGGAGGCACTTCCAGATCCAGTCATGATCTCCATGCCCACTCCAATTGACATGTGCAACATTTCTGCACCTTAGGTCTACAGACTTGCCTTAAAAAAAGCACTATACTAGATCTATTCACAGGCACATTTTGTCATTAAAATGTAGCGTTTTGGCTGACTTTGGCTCATGGTTCAAATATTAGCTCCTCAGAAGTCATCTACCTCAGAGACAAGCTGGACTCTCATTAGTCACTTGCTAAACGAAGTCCTGACATTCAGTCTGTAGCACTGTAAGACCATCTCACAGCTTTCAGGTTTTATTTCTGAAAATTTGGACAACATTTCTGCCTCTCAAATGGACTTTTTCCTGGCAGTAATATGCTGATGCCTTTTCAAGCACCTTTGTGGGTCACTTGGGAAGGACCACAACCATCCACCAGAACATAGATGCAGCTGCATCCTTTGACCCCATAGCAAGTTTTATCATTCCACAGGAGTGATAATTGCCTCCACAAGGTTTCGGGACCAGAAACAGCCATCTTAATCTAAAACAGTCTGTCTTGCCAATAGGAAGGCCTTGAAAACATGGTCTTTTTAAATTGGCTGACACAAAGCTCACCCCTATCTCTATCAGCATTGCAATAAATAAATGATTACAGTCAAAGTACGGCCACTATTGTTATTAGCAGCCTGCAAGCAAAAGTTGAATCAGAAGAACACTGAAGAATGAAAAAACTTCCGATGTTTATCTTTATTTCAAGTCAGACTAATTCCACTGGAGAATGCGTTATATACTAATCAGCACAATGGCTCCAACCTTCGTTCCTGTCACTATGGGCATCCTATTTACAATCACCACCACATTTTTGTTTGTTTATTTTTTTGTCTTTTTTTTTTATTCACTGACTTCTGCAAACCTTTGGGAGGAGAAATGAAGACTACTACAGCAGGTTTTAAATTGACTCTTATATTAAGAATGTTATGCTTTTTATATCCGCGCTGAAAGGGTAATATGAAACTTATGAAATATTTACTAAGTGTGATGCATAAACAACAAATCACCTCCTTTCCATTAAATATTTTTTGTGAAAGATATTTTTAATAAAATACTGCAGCTTGCAATTTAATTACAATGAGTAATTAAAACTTAGAAGATAATCATTTTTGGCAAAAAGTCAGTTTTTGTTAAAATTTTAAGATAGAAAAAAGATGCATATTACGACCATAATACTGTTAGTAATTAAGATAAATGCATCAATTATTAAAGATGCAAACATGTCAAGCAAGCATAACTAATTATTTGAGCATGTTAACAGTTGTTTAATGTTAACAAGCAGTGAATTATTAAAGACCCCATGTGTCACATTTTGGACTGCATAAAATATAATGTTCTGGAAGGCTTTATGATTTTCAGGTTTTGCTTATATCTTTCCAGTCAGATAAGCAATAAATTTAAGATAACTTGCATTTAAACTGTATTTCTAAAATAATTAGCTGTAATTGTGTAATGAAATGTTGTATTTCTCGCTTTATGAAGACTTCCAAATTCAGTTCAAATGACCAGAATATATCAATAGGTGTTCTATGCTGTAAATATGTGATTTCTGTATGTGAGTATGCATTTTCTTCATTAAAAAGATATATAGTATTTGAGAAGCTTAAACTGTCAGAGTAACAACTAAACTGAGATGAAAAAGTGCTTATATTGGTACCTGCCTTCATATTTCAGTGGCTGAATATCGTCCTTCCAAAGGAAAGATCAGCAAAGATCCCCTTCAGCCATCTCCTGGTGACTGTGATAAGGCAGCTGCTCTCCTGTCTCCATATACCTGTTAGTGATCCCACAACATCTGACACCACAATAAAAAAAAAAAAAAAGAAAAAAAAAAAAGAAAAAAAGTTGTTTAGAGTTGTACAAACTATCACTATAAATCCTGAAACACAACTTGTCCTGATTGTGGTTTTGGTGCTGTTTATTGAATTTGCGTGGTTTGTTTTTTTTTTCTTTTAGACAAATATAAAATTAGGCTTATTTGATGTGAAAAGGCCTCTTTGAGCTAGACGCTTTTCCAGTAGACTGAAAAGTAAAATATTTGTGTCTAAGCATTAACTGTTAAACCTTGAATTCTGGTGAGTCTCCAAAGGATTTATTGCAAATCAGAGAGGAGATAACACATGATCAGTGACTTGAATTTCTGGATATTTACTGCGATACCTTTACAGCCCTACCTCATCCGCCCAGCTAGAGAGTCTTGAGGTGGATGTGACCAGAGCCCAGCATCCCCCTGAGCCATGGCTGAGCCTCAAACGTGGATGCCCAGCAGCTCTCGCACCTCCATAGCTGCTGCAGCCCTGGAAGTATAACCTCTCCTACCTCTGCACTGGTGAAGCAGTCTGGATTAACTCCTATGCTGTTAGTAACAGCAGATGCTAATCTGGATTATTTTTACAGGACCAGGGAGAAACCACATAAGCATTTATCATAGCACATCAAGGAGAATGACTTCTATGCCTTGCTGGGCTGCAGCCAGGATGTTTGCTGATGGAGTTGGAAGGGAGCAGACCTTCACCACCAACACACCAAGGTGGCAGGCCCCTTACCAGAATGAGTGCCCAGCACCACCTTGGAGATTGGTGGTTTGAATTCCTGTCAGGGGGAGAAGAGACCTGGAAGCACTAAGGAAATATTTGATTGTTTGTTTGTTTGTTTTTAGCAATACATTAATATGAATTAATGTTTGCCAAGCTCTTTGACATCTTTAGATGAAAGAGGCTATGCACAAATATTAGGCTGTTAATTGGGTGGCTGGAGGGTATGCAAACAGTGTAGACCCAATGCAATACTTAGCTCTTCATGATAATGTTTAAAATATCTCCTGCCCTGCAATTAGGCAGAAGTTTCAGCTGTACAGTGGGAAGACAAAAACTTTGAAGTAAAATTTACCCATGATGGCGAGGAAGAGCTCACAACACATGCCAGCCACACTGCCAGGTCCTCCTGCAGCACTGCGCTGGCAGTTTAAGCACATTTCAGGGGTTCAGTGTGGAGTCTTGGGGGCAGAGAGGATAGAGAAGTTTCTTTGTCATGCTCTGTTTTCTGATGAAAACAATCTGATGTATCCCCCTTTCCCGAGAATATCTGAAAGGCTATTGCCTCAAAAGGTACTTGGAGTTTATAAATCCAAACTATCACAAAAGCACAGAGGTCAAAGCTGGACACACTGGTGGAAAGGTGCTGATAACAAAATTACAGGAAGCTAGGACAGCGGCACCTCAGGCCCAACACAACAGTGGGATTTCAAGTGCTGGAGGACAAGTACGTCTTCTGCAGATAATTTACTGCTCTCAAACATACACAAAGGAAGTTTGGGGACCCTACTGGTCTTCTTTTTACTTTATCTTATTTAGTATTTTTCCCCCCAATTTTTCTTCCCTTTTCTAGGTGACCTCCCTCCTGTGACAAGGTCTCCCCATTATGACAGTGAGCTCTGATGATAATGTAGGTAACATTCAGACTGAGACCAAGTGCAGCAGAAAGCCATATTTCACTCCTGACCTTCAGTTCCCCCTCTAGTGCAATGCACACATTATATTTCCTTTCACTCATAGCCGGGCTAATGAAACAATGCTGGATGAAATAAGTGACGTTTCCTTAGCTAGATACCAGAGATGAATAAAATACTTTTGCCATTTTCACTGCATGCACGATACTCACCACACAACTTTGCTTAACTCACATTAGATATCAAGATCTCTGCTTAGCAGAGGCAGGGAGAGAAAGACGAGGCAGACCCCACCCTGGCACACGATGCATAGTGCTTTGCAGCCTGCCCTGAGCCTCTACAGTGCCAAGGGGCTTTGGGGGAAGCTCCTGATGACACCTGGCAAGGTTTTCCATCCGTTTCTGCTGTCCCAGACAAAACAAGACACCCACTACAGTGCAGTAAAAGCCCTGCTGCCGGGCTGCTTCAGAGCCCCAAACCCAAAATCACAGGTTCTCTCATCTCCAGCACCAACTGCTGCACTACACAGTAGCGCTGGCAGAGCTCCAGACATATTCCTTTATGTGTCAGGCCTGAATCTATTCATATGTTAGGGTAGAGCTGCATGTACAGTACTTCCCTTACTTGCAAGGCGTTTTTGCCATCTGTTTCTATTATGGGAGTTTATGGCACAGAATACCTCAGACAGTACAGTATCTGTTTCTTTTCTGTGCTGCAGTTATAGTTACTGTGCTGCTTTATGAACAGAATGATAAAACCTGGAGCCTTCTTAATTCTTTCTTTTCCACCCCCATTTTTTTCATAGCATGTTGCAGAAGTTGAGGGAGTTTTTGCAGTTCGTATTACTATGGTAAGTGATTGGAAAGAAAGTATGGAATTCATCAGAAAATGGAACTGTGACTTACAAGGCAGCTTTTAAAAATCCTTTAATCATACCATGATTAAGAAGGTTTTCGTATTGTTACTTCTATGTTTTGAAGTGTATCAATTTTGTTATAATCTGAAGTTTGCCCGTTTTTTTTTTTTTAGAGAAACGAGGACGTACTTGGCGTAGATGGTCTCTCATTCATATCCGTTAAACTCCTGCACTAAAGCAGGGACTCCACAAGCAGAAAAGCTCCATGGATTTTCATGAGTAATATTTCACAGTTCTTCACATACCCAAAATCAAAGCACTTACTCGAAGCAGTGTCATGTCAATGCACCCATGTCCCCCATTGCATATTCTCCAAAAACGCTTCATTCCTTGAGGAGAGGGATTATTTTTCTGCTGTAAACTTTAGATGGACATTTTTGTGACGCAGACAGCTATTATTTGTATGCAACTGCGTTGCTTTTTAACTGCATTTAGATGGTGAATGTTTGCAATCATCCTCATTGTCTCTAGTCCCTGAGGAGGTGGAGCTGCTCCACACTTCTTCAAAGAATGAATGAATGCAGGCTCATGGGCAGAAGATTAGATAGGTAGGAATTTGGCAAAGAAATCAAATATAGACACAAAGAAATATCCTATTTGCCCATGGCTAGTTTGATCACATGGTGACCATCTGGAATTCAGATCAAGCCTTCAATAAAATACAAGAGACCACACTTCTGCAGCACTCTCAATGATAAATTAATATCTGAGCTGGAAGTACTACAAGAAAACAGTGATAAAGAAGACAAAAGCCACATCTCACATACTCCAATTGCACTCCATTTCCTGGTGTTTCTTCACTCCCCCCCCCCCCCCCCCCCCCCCCGCCCATTAATATAAACATTATATGAGAAGTATAGTGAAGGCAATAAAAAATAAATGGCAATTAGAGCCAAGATCCAGAGCTAAGACAGGAGGAAAAAAGGAACAGAAACATTGGTCCTGATGGCCTTTTCCTGTTCCAATTTTTTTTAATGTTCTTCTGACCTTGATTAGATCTGCAGCTTCTCATGTGAGACTTAGAGTTGAGTCCTATATTTAGATAAAAATCAGTACCACAAGTGAACCGCCAAGCATGCAGGGATCCATACATACTTTGCCTTTTTTTCTGAACATGACCATTGCCCCCTATTTGCCCTCTTCCTCGTAGCTGGTTTACCACATTGCCTCTTGGGTGCAACCTGCAAAACAAAAGCCCTGGAGACCTCTGAGCTACTTTAGGACGTCTTTGCTGCCCAGGAGCTGCTCACTTCCCTGGAAGCATCTCCCTTTTTACCACAGCACCTTGTAAGCAGGACAGCTGTGTTAGGTGATCTCGGCGAAGAGTTTCTTACCTGTTACTTCAGAGCCAATGCATAAGGCTATCCCTGAAATCCAGAGTCTGAGAGGGCTGCTTGTGCAGCTTTGAGCCCTTGCCTTGGGAGTACCAGCAGAAGTGACAGCCCATGCCCAGCCCCCATAATTCACAGTGCCAGACATAACAGGCATTGTCCTCTCTTGTGGCAAATGCCTCAAGACAGACCGGCAAATCGGTTCAGCTGAAAACTAAGTCAAAAAAGAGCAAGAATGTTAGTTTTCAGGCTCACTCTGCAAAGGGAGCCCCAGGTGTAAGCAAATCTGACTTTCACTGTCTTAATGAAGTGCCAGCAGTGCCGCATTTCTGATCTTTCTGCCTCTTTTGAAGTGGGAACTTTTTAGCACAACATGAGTCCCTCTCCCTTCACCCACCAGTCCACATTTCATTGCATCTTCCCACTACCTTTAAGTCAAAGGTATTTATGAGTCTTAAGACCTTGGGAGCCACCTTCCTCCTATGCCTTCCTCCCAGTGGATGGAAAACTGTCCTGTACACAGCACACACATGGTGAGGCCATTATAAGGGGTGTGGAAACGCGACAACAACCCCCTGCCACTGCTCCCAAAGGTGCGGCACAGCTGGCTGCACCACAGCAGGAATGCTGGCACTGGAGTGCTCTGGCACGGCGTTCCCATGGTACATTTCTAATACCTCTAGCACTTGTATTTCTGTCCCATTTCAATATTCAGAGAGAAAGGCAGAAGCCAAACAGAATAACCGTAGTTACCTTTCCCAGCGGCATGGATCAGAACATATTTCATTGTGCCTTTATGCAATCCTGCATATGCACGTGGGGTTTGTTCCCACCACAGTAACTATTGCTATGTCTGCTCAGGATTACAGATGCTTTACAGATTGTAAAGTTTTTTACAACTGAAAATGAAAGGTGCTCACTTTTCATGGATGGTATGGATGCACATCCCTTTGGCCCAAAAGAAACCACAGGTCCCTCCTTGTGATGGATAAGAAAAAGAAAATATAAGTCTATCAGGACAAAGGGGGAAAAAACCAGTCTCTAGGAAAAACAGGAGGGAATACTTTGTGCCTCTTTTTAGCGAATAAAGAGGTCAGACTATGTTTTAATCCTGGTTGAGAGGCAGTATTCACATTTCCTGCAAAACCCCTTCAGCCCCTGTCAGAGGACAGTTACAAACCCCTCTGTGGCAGTCACCTCCTTCACTCTACTTCTGTCAGAGAGATTTTAAGAACTAAACAAACATTAAAGGTTAAAAAAATCCAAGAGCCCCTCAGTTTCATTTATATTTTAGGTTTAAAGGAGGGATTTTTTGCTTGCTGTTCAGATCAATAATTATTACAGTAATAGAAATACTAATGTCCTTAAATCTATATTTTTTTTCCTGCAAATCACCAAAAGTCTCTCTCAGATTAGGCCTCCCAACTAACTGATTTAGTTATGTGTCACAGGAGCCTCAGTCTCTCATTTTTCTCTTTTCCTGGGCTGAAGGAAATGCTTATTGGTACTGTACTTTAAATCCCAGCCAATGGAAAGCAATGTTTCACCATTTATCTACCTTTGACACATTTTTATGTAAACCATTGCAAAGGGAAGGGACTCGCATATGTTTTACCAACTCCACTAAAGTACAAATAAAAGGCATCCAAGGTTCAAAGAGTTAAATTACCCAACGGTTTCCCCTGCTGCGCTCGCCCCCCATCGTAAGCCCCTCTCTTCTCTCTCAGGGCTATGCTTGATTTATGGTGTGATCCATCCCTGTTGGGAATTGACAGTCACTTTCATTTTCTGGTATTTTTTTTCCTTTCACTGCCAAGGTCACCAGAGAGAGGGCCCTCCAAGTTTTCTGCATTCGTCCTCCTTCACCCTTCCACCGGCTTGGCCTCATGAATCATCCCGTCTTCACATTGAACTCCTGATGCTTCTCTTCCACCAAACTGCCCGACTTCCGCAATTTTTCTTCATTCTCACTAACAATTTGGTAATGAAATATTGATTTTTAGTTAGATTCAAATAGATGTTATTAAGTTTGCATTGATAAATCGTTCCCTTTCTCAGGCTGGAAGTACCTCAGTCAAATTCTAACTGCGCTTTCATACCTGGTGATGTATTAATTTGACATATTTGTCACCCAAGCTGCCTGGCACAGAGTTAGAGGAGGGTGTCTGTCCTAATTGCTGCTGTTTCACAGAGAACGTGTAATTCTAGCTGATTTCTTCCGAGGATTTTAGCCCTAAAATAAGGTCTTTTCAAACATTTTCCATGAGGCTTTTATTAGGAAAAGAACCAAACAATTTTTTTTTTTTCCAGAAGGAAGAGGTAGGCATTAAAACAGAGCCCTAGCCAATTAATGTTAAATGTTTTCAGTTAATTTTGCTAACTGAAATATATTAAATATCAATGAATTTACCATGGATTTGAAGACAAGTAAGTAGTTCTTTTAACCCTCCTCAGTGAGAACCGCTGGTTAAAGAAGATTTTTTAAAATGAGCTAAAAATGTAACTGCTCCCTTAACTGGTTAAATGAAATGACCATTCCCTGCACATGCCCGCTACAGCAACCCCTTCATCAGAGTTGAAGGTGGGATACAGGCAATATGAGGCGGCAGAAACCATGTCAGCATTGCATCATCTTTCACCTATGCAGGGTATAAGGTTCCTGGTCCCAAGACTTCACCGAGGGCAAAAATCATGATCACAGATAGAAATACATATAAATTAAACTGAAAGAGAGACATGCACTTGCCCCCTCTGAAATACCCAGGCCTTGTTCTCCGACAGGGTGCTGCTTCAAAAATAGCTGCTTCTCAGCCCCTCAGTTCCCCCATCGCCAGCTGCAGCCACCAGTGCCTGGTGGAAATGCACAGGGCAGAGTCCATGGAAATTCAGCCCAAATCCAGCTGACAGAAGGGGAGGGAAGGACACACACATTCTTATTCCCATTCTGTGTACATCTCAAGTAACAGTTTTAAATTACACACAGCTCGGTTAAAAGTTTATACGCATGTTTGCAGCTGCATTAGTTTGAAGACTTGAATTTCAGCTGGACTGCAACCCAAGCTGTCTTTTTGCTCTTGTCATTCTACACCTGTAAAAATTCCACCTTCCCAGTATCTCTGCAGCAGATACCAAAATAAGTTGTTCATACCATAGGTACAAAAATGAATCCCATATTTACTGTGAATGGATAAAGCACAAATAAAGCACAAGTGTGATTTCTTACCCACTAAATTAAAAGCTACCTGCTGCAAAGTCAACCTCCAAAGAATATTAAAAAAAAAAAAAAACAAAACTATAAAAGAAGAAAGAAAAAAGTGGCTAGCAATATGTTACTACTTGTCCTCAAACAGGAATATTGAACTCCATTGTGCTGACTGATTTCAAGAGAGAGGCATCGATGAACAAAGCTCAATTTCTTTCTATGCTCCTGTGTCACACGTTTTTATTTACAAAATAATTTAGTATAAAAGAAGTGCTAATTCTTGGAAATTAGATTTTAAAAGATCAACTGAATTGGTGCCTGCTGAAAAGTTTATTTAAAAAAAAAATCTACAAGAGGAAATTTTTTCAAAACAAAAAAATTCCAATTTAGAGCAGCCAAAATATTTACTGCACAAGAATTTAACTTTTGACATTTAACATGTTTGCTGTATTCCCCATGCTATGCAGAGTGAGGTAAACGCAACATTTCAGTGGCACTGGTGGCTGCTAACTCCACCCATAGCTACCATTGCATTTCTTAAAATAAAACAAACTGGAAAAAAGATATAACATAAACCAACCTTCATTATCTCCCCTCCACATTACTGTAATAAGACTGTTTAAATGAATCAGACAGCAGAAGGGATGCATAGATTTCTCTACTTATGGAAGTTCATTCGTTCTTCTCACATTCCTCCTCTACCATACTTCCACCATTATTTAGTGCAATAAGTAATTATCAATCCGCTTTGGAAAGCCATTATACATTTACATACCCTTCAAAGCTGCTGTTACTTTTATTGTTTCTAATGCCAAAACGGGAATGTGAGGCAAGAGCCTCTCTAAGAGCAGGTTACAGTGAGTTCAGCATGCAGAACGCAGTTTGTAGGATGCATATGGGAATGAGTCATTTCTGAGAAACATAAAACTGAGTTATCAAACCTTTTGCTAGTCAATTATTTTTCTTTACTATGTTTTCTAGTAATGACAACTGCTATGAGAAGCGTGCTCTACGGTATTATTTCTACTAACTTGTTAATCCAGTAGAAATCAAAACATAGCTGGACAAAAGCATTCCACTTAGAACCAGAAAAGCATGACAATTTTGATGGTAAAGGTAAAATTGAGATATTTTGTGGAGTCCTTCTTTCCTTCCACTACAGGGCAGGTGTTACAGAACACAAAATGAAATGACTCACCAGAAAACCCCAGTGAATTGAGTAGCTGAGCAGAAGTGACAGACATGCTGCCAGAGCCTGCTACCAGCTCAATCAGATAAATATGCATTTAGGGAATTAAAACATATATACACATGTACAAGCAATATTGACTGTAATGGTCTTTTGGGACCATCAAGTTTTAATAATATATGTTAAATGTGGAAAATTGTTAGAGTATCACAAGATATTTAGGAGTAACTCCTGACATTTGAGTGGCCAGATGCAGTGTCATCCTGCCAGGGACCACAGCAAGAGGATTTCTCCCCTAAAGGCTTGTCTGCTGGCAGTGGGTGCCTCAGGTTAGCACAGAGCTGCTACTATCCTCTACAAAACGAGCACTTGCATCTACTCTTAACTCCCATGCTCCATAGTTCAAACTTCCAGTGAAATCTAGAGTTTGATCAGGAGCCCAACCTGCTTCCCAACCCACAGTGTCCTAGCATATAAGCAACAAATCCCAGGTACTGACATACATTGAAAACATGTTCATAGACTTGACGGGACTATGTGGTAAAGCACAAGCAGCACTTTGGCACTTGCTCCTACCTCTGCATTTACAACATGGTGTGTGTACAGATGATGCAGTAATTCACCCTCATAGAGCACCTTTTACACACCTAATGCTAAAGCACCGCTCCAGACATCTAAGATAATGCAATAGAAATTAAAATGTTTAATTTTGGCCTGCCATCAAGATGGAAGGAGCTGCCTCCTGCTGCTGCTGAGCACAGGCTTTTTATACATCCACCTGTGAAGTCTTCTAGGAGAAATTCTTACAAATTCTAGGAGAAAGTGCCATGTTGATAGCACCACCGTATTTCTTAATGCTGCATCCCAGGGCAGGGGAACAGACCAAACCCTTCACATACACCATGGTCTGCAGAAAATCCAGACCAAGTGAAAGAATCATCTCCTCAAGGTTTCTACTGTATGAAATAGTGTTAAAAGAGACCCCAGGCCATAGCAATCCGTTCCTGGTCTTAAAAAACTTTTGCTTTGTTTCAGAAATTTAGTAAAAAAACCTTACCTAATTTGGTGGGGACATGCTGGTTCAAGGAAGCACTTGCTTAAAGAGCCAGAGATGAACTAAGTAACAAAGCTTATAGCAGCATTATCCTGTGTCCTCTTAGCAATGAAAATATGGACTGGGCTAACACTCAGTAAAAGAAAATATTCTTTTTCATTTTCTTAGCATGCACTTCAGCTTGGCTTTTTCAAGGTAGAAGCTGAAAAGTCCCACAGCTAGGACCTTCCTTCCTGATCATCTCTTGTGTCATCTCCTATATGAGAAAAGAATTTCCCTCTCTTTCTACTGCACAGTACCCCTTTCTTCCCCAAGTAGCTTTCCTTCTCCTTACAACCTGCTTTTCCTCCATCTAGCCATGATCCTTTACTCTAATGAGAAGCAGTTAAGTTGAAAATAACCCATGAGGACTGGAATCACCCTTTGTGAACCCAGAGCATTGACCAGCCAGTCAGCACTCATAGTCACATGGCAGCACTGATCTTAAAAAAAAAAAAAAAGATATGGCAAACAGGCTAGAACTTAAGCCTGTGTGAAAACTGAACAGTTTCCACAGGATGGAAATAAGATGTGGAATATTTCCCTTCTGGTTTCCCAGTGTAACCAAATCTGTAGTGCAAAGCTTGGGGAGCAGGAAACCCAAGTTCAAAGTCCCTTAAAAAACAAAAGTGGACATCAAGCCCAAGTCCCCACATCCTCCTGGCAGAATATCCCAATTAAGCTGCTTGGTAAAAACATCATCTTTTGTGATGTTAATCCTGTTCTAGCACTGCCCCATATGCCAGGGAAGCTCAAGATAATCAAAGTTCATCTTTTAATTTTGCTCAGGGCATAAATTCATACTGCTCTCTTCCCCTTCTTCAAAGTATCCCATAGAGAAGAAAATACTGTTTTCCTTGGGGTAATGCTGGCTGTCAAGTCATCATTAGCAACAGTCACTCCATGAGATCAGGTTTTGGTACATTCATTGATAGAGAAGGTGAAGAGCAAACAGTAGTGACCCAAGTATGTTACACTATCCTTGTCTTTCAGATCTGAACTGTGAATTTCATGGTAATAGAATAAGACACCAATTAATAGTCAACATGTATAAACAACATATATGAACACACAGAGCCTTAAGATCAAACACCTATTAAATTACCTCCAAAAGCAATTAGTTCAATGTCATTGTGATTGCAACTGGAAACAAGGCAATTTTTTTTTTCTCTATTTCAAATATTTAAAATCAATGTGTTTGCCTTCTGAATATACCAACAGCTATACTGAAGACAAAACCAAAACCTACTGAAAAGACTTAATTACAATAAGTTTTCTATTCCTTCCTGCGACTTCACCACCATTCTTTTTTCCTTAAGAACTTTCTTCTGGTGCATTTTCTTTATGTTATTAGTGCTGTCTATAAAATATGAATCCCAATTCCATGATCGTCATAAAAATCATAAAATTCTATGCCTGCCATGAAAATATTACATGATTTATTTTTGTGTGAAGTGCATAGTAAATCTAAGTATTGGAATGATATTTTGCCTTCTTGACATCCAGAACTTTAAAAGACACACCATTTCTACTCAATTGCTATTATGTTAGGTTTCTTTCCTTATTTTAAAACAAATATTTCAGAAGCTATTTATAGATTGAGGTTAATATTCATATTGCCATATGCTCTACAATATTTGCTCACATACCCTCTTCATTTTTATTTTATATGCCATATGGTCGCTGCATTATACACAGCATTCTCCTAATGTATTGCATATGCATATAATGTTTAATACAATAGTGTGTATATACACCATATATTTTACACTAATAGATTTTGAACTGATAGGTGATGTAGCTCCTCAACTGCGCTCATTGCTGGACATATTTAAGGAGAAAAGGTGTGGTCATAAATGCACCAGAGCTCCCTGCTTTAGATGGTGGTATTGATCCATACCCAGAACACTACAGAAAGAAAAAAATGCAGGGAAAGGGAGAGGAAACTTCTCTGCTGGCTGAGGATCTCTCCCTACTCACAAATACATACAGTAGCCTTCAGTGGTTTTGTGAGGGGTCATCACATGGGGGTCTTGAATTCCATATCATCCTTAAGCATCCCAGTGTTACAACCCAAGAGACAGGTTAAGGGCAGGATTTTTCCCCTCTTGTGGACACCAGAAGTTTAAAACTGTTTTTATTGCCTTCACATATTAATGATTCCCATATGCAAGGTACTGTCACTAGATCTAAGCAAAATTATTCTACCAAAAGCCTTCTCTCTACTTGAAAAAAAAATACAAATTTGAAAACAGGGAAACAGCTAGCAAATTCACTTCCACTTCACTGCACCATTTATGTTGGTAAAAGCACAGCAACAGTAAAAAATAAAAAATTGAGGATATTGAAAATTTTTAAGCAAAAGTAATTTCAAAGACTGAAGTTCTCTTTGACATTTTCTTCCATTCTCTTTCAAAAGATAAAAAAAAATAAAAATCCACAGTCAAGCAAAACAAAAAAATTTGTTTGACTCTGAACTATTTATTTAACTATTTAGTATTGTCAGGGAACAGACACATCAGTTATCCACACAGCTCTAGTCATCATAGCACTCTATCAAGATCGGTGGTCACAGAGCACTCAAGAACTAATAATTAGTTTTTCTTATTTTTAAGTGGAAAAAAGTCCTAATGCTAATAATCAACAAGTATGTAACATTTTCCACTAGATCTTCCAAGCTTCAACATGTCTACAGCATTCTAATGCTGCGACCCATGGTTTATTGAATACTTTTTTTAGCTTTTTCCCAGAACAGGATTCTCATCATTGCTGTGTACCCCAGCCTTGCTGCCACTGTCTTTTGCCAGGCAAAGGCACAGCTTGTTGTTTCAAGAGAAGATTTCAGTCTGCATTTCTGAGAGGTTAACTACAGGTTCACATCCAAAGATAGCAGGGAGAAAGGAGCGAGGAAAGCATGACTTGCACCAGAAGCTTCCTCATAACTTTGACTGTCATCTCTTCAAGGGAAATTAAATTGTTCACTATCGACAAAGAACTCCATCCTGGTTTTGCAGGAGCATCTCACTCGCTTGCCCAGTAGGCATTGCATATGGCCTTTGTCCTTTCAATCCTGCTCCTTTCCACTAATTAATATTGATAAATAATAGTATTAATAATCAATTAATAAATAACAATTTAAAGGACCTCACGATGCTGTCAAGAAACACAGACATCACAAACACAACTACCAACTTTGCAGAACCAAAAGCCCCCTGCTTTGCCAAGCGGGGCAGGGGTTTTGGGGTGTGTTCATGGGTTCCTGGTGATTCCAGTAGGAACAAGGAGCACAACTCAACCTTCGCAACACAATCCGATACCACACAATCTGATAGTCCTGTGTGTGGCAAATTCCCATTTCAATCAATATGAACTTTTCTAAAGTGGAGTAAAAAGTACTCATCCTAGAAAAATTTGAATCTGTAGTTCAAAGGTTCATGAAAGTCTGTTGACTTTAGTGGACTATGGATTCATGTCCTATGACCTGGATTCAAAAAAGGCAGGCAAGGACAAAACCTGCTTTTCTTTCTATACAGATGATCCTTATAAAAATACATTCTTGTGAAATAGTTCCAAGAACTCAAATGCGCACCTCCTCATCCTCCAATCCAAATGACATGTAATTAAGCCATCTGATTGTCAGATGCTTTTTTTTCCCCTGTCAGAAACAACGAAGAAATAAGCAGATTTCTTCTAAAGCCATAGGCTTTAACTACTGTATAGAGAACAGAAAGAAAAACCTGCACAGGATGCAGAAACCATGAAGAAAAATTATTAAAGATTTAAGAAAAAGAAAAATCAATCAAGGGAGATACGCAAACCTGATTAGGAAAGAAAAGATTGTATGCTCCTATATATAAATATATATATATATAGGCATGTTAACGGGTGGCTGGTTCTTCTAAGATTAAAGAAAACAACCTAAGGTTAAATATCCTTTTGAGTTCCTATGCTACCATCTACAAAACTGGAAACCTGTTTGCCATGGCTTCAAGCAAAGAGCTGATAAAAGAATATTTTTGCAGCTAAATTCCCTCTTTTTCCACCAGCTCCTGAAGTCATGAGACAAATTCACTTGCCAGAAACTGATTGAGTACAGGGGATTTTTCCAAGTCTCTTTTCTGACCCAGTTTTTTGTCTTCGTGCTTTCTGAACAGATGGATAAGATGATCATTCTTTAAAGATCCCAACTTAAATGAAAATGTGTTTAGTGGTTCCAGTACAGGGAAATACAGTAAGCCATTAAACCATGACAAATTTGACACATGCAACAACTTCAGGGAAAAGAGGCCAAAAAAATGGAATGTCTCCCTTACCAAAGCAGAAACTGAATCCGAGTGATTAAAAAAAGCAGCAAGGGAGATAAGAAAATAGCTGTCCTTCCCCTACAGGCTCTCACCACAGTCTACCCCAGGAGCATCACAGCTCACTCCAACCAGCTGCCCCCATATCAGCCCCATCTACCACCATTACCAAAATTAACACAGAAACACGAAGCTCCCTGTTAAAAAGACAGCAAAGCTCTGTGGAAAAGGTAACAGGACACATTCTGCTAAGTACTTGCCCACAATTCACAAATGAATATGGCCAGGCTCAGCTAAAGCAAAAAAAAAAAAAGTGAACCAAGATAACAAAACCCCACTGAATTGTGATTTATAGTAAATCTCTGACATTTTTATGATTCTCAAACCAATAACGCAAGAAGAAACAGCAGACAGTGAGCTCTTGGCACTGGTATTGACTTCAAGGTCAGTGGAGCACAGAAACCCATTGGTTACTGATAAAATGGCCTCTCCTCCACCCAGCTGCTTCTGGTTTTCAGCAGAGATCTTCTTGGAAACCTGCAGGTGTTTGATATTTCGTGGTACTTAGCTCCCCTACAGCACTTGATTGAAAAGTTTAAACAAAGTAATTATTCTATCAACAGAATTTCTCCTTCCCTTGAGCCTGGAATTGCCTTATTTAGTATCGAGACTAAAGCAAGCAGGTTAACAGGCTTTAGTTATTCACATCTACACAGAAGTCTTTTATTCTTGAATCAAAAGTGGTATTTCTATTATTATTCTTTTAACTCATACGTAAGGGTAACATGATTGTGTCTGTAAGTAAGTGCCATACTGAATTTAATCATGCTATTTATTTGCTTTGAATTATGCTGTATTCATTTTTTTCTGTACTCTTAGGCATCGATAAAGTGGTTCTTACTATTACAGTAAATTAAATGCACTTTAAAAGATTATCTTTTACATTTGTCATAACAAGAATTTACATCGATGTTTTTCTCTCTTTAAGTGGGTATAAAGAACTTGTATACATTTTCTAATTTATTGTGTAGTATTTATTACCCGAAGAACGATTTCTTAACTAATCACAACTCATTAAAATCACAAATTATTCCCAATAACCCACTGTAAAAGACCTCTTGTGTCAGGAACAGCAAAACAATCCAAAGATTTTTAGTGAAGAAGCATAACTCATTTTCTGCTGTTTTTCCTGGATGAAATTAAGTACTTCAAAATGCAAAAAGTCTATGGGAAGTAACAAGCCTTCAGAGGAGGGGAGAAGCCAAGCAAAAAAAGCTGCGGGAAAAAAATGGAGGATGGATACGAATGGCACAGCTTTGAGCAGAGGCAGAAAATGGAGGTGGGATGTTTTGCGCAGGGGAGGAACCTCCCTTCCACCTACATCCCTCTCTCCATGGATTAGTCCTGCTTGTCCCTCACTGGCAGCCACAAGAAAAAGGTTGCTGGGGTTTTCACGGCTGCCCTTTCATAGCCCCATATCACATTGCCTAATGGCTATCACATAATTATTGTGTTTCCTGAAGCAGGTGGTCCCCTAACATAATATATAAACTGCACAAGAGCGTTTTTCATACAGATGTACAGAAAGAGCCATTTAAATCTTAGTTGTTAAATACTGCATTCAGCCTGCCAGTTACTTGCCTTTTTTTACTTCAGATATGTGGCATTTTCCACATGTTTAGTGCTGAAGCAGACATTTGTTTGGACTATCCGCCTCTGTGTACTTTTTTAATGTAATAAAATTGACAGATGACTTCTTTTTGCAACAGGTTTGGTAGAAGAAAATGTTTTTTTTCTTGATGACTGTTTAGACAGCAGTCTTAAAAAATGACTAGTCACTAAAATTCCTCATGCTCATTTCATATTGTGTTGATTCATATTAAATTCATGACAACAAAAAAGCAACTTGAGGCACTTTTGGAAATGACCACTCTTTAGTGCTTCTCTCCTCCAGGCTCGATAGGCCCAGAGTCCATAAAGCTGCCTGCTGTCTTGTGTCATGAAAAGAAACAGCTTTGCCTGGGAATGCCATTACTGTGTAATGAGGCATGCAGCAAAATATACCTTCAGCAGCCACTTGATGAAGGCTTGCTGACACACCAGACCAGACAGAAATGTTTTTTTGTGTGTTCTTCCTTATTTTGTCCATCAATCACATCATTAGTCAAAGCAGACAGCCCTGTCAGCTGGGCACAGATGCAGACTGGCAGGCGATCAGTGGACAGGTGTTAGAGCTCTCCCAAAACAAGATCTCGAAATGAGAAAAGGAGTGAAGACCTTGTTCCAAGGGCTGGAATGTCAATATATTAAAAAAAAAAAAAAGCCTGGCACCCATGAGGGGAAAAGTTCAGAGGGGATGCTCAGAGCCACTACACAGAGACTTCGAGAAAAGTTAAAAAGAGCTGCCACTTTGCATTACATTTTCACTTCTGCCCATATTAGCTGATGTCGGTGGATAACAGCGACGTCCAGCATTCGCTGTTTTGAATAGAGTCTAAAGGACATTATGTAAACAGTATTGTACTTCAGTTTCATTAGGAAAATCCTCCATGGCACATGGATTTATTTGTCCGAGGCTTCTGTCATTAAGCTGAGACACTAATACCCACAACGAGCATATACACTTTCAGTTTGACGTGCAAAATGGCAGAGGGCTACACAAGGGATCTCATTTTCATTATAAGAACCAAAAACATAAACACAGTGAGATACATCCAAAGTGCCCCTGGTCACAGGGAGTGCTAATCACACAGAGGCAAACCCTATGCCTCCAAGTACTTACACAGGCAAAACCCCCACCAACTTCATCCCAGGCTGTCCTCTGCCAGCTTCTAGCGTGACAGCCCACCAATGATTCATGATACTGCACGTGGCTACACAAATGGCTGCCACCATACAGGGGACCCTCGGAGTGCTTGGGGGGCTTGCAGCTCTCTTTGGGCAGGATGGCCAGGGGGTGAACCCGCTCCTCAGACCCAGATGTGCTTCATTAAGTGATTTGATAAGCATCTTCTTACTCAGAACTCTCAGCTGTCGGTTTCATTTCTGTAAACTGGAGCTAGTTCTCTCTCACAACATTTTTGTACGGGTACTTTAAAGCAAAGGGTGTTTCATTTCCTTCCCATCCTCTCAAACTAGGTTTTTGTCTGCAGTCATACTTTGAATTCTAGAAGGTTTTTTAATAATGAGTCTGGCTAATATTGTTTCTGAACAGCTTTGCATACATCATGTACTCTTTTTGAGCAATATTGGCTAATTCTCCAGCTCCTTGTCACCAGGCACGTGATAAATCTCCAGCAGAATCTTATTGTTCTGAGACAAGTCCTTCTCCCAAACCTGGGCAGAAGGGTGGTCTTGCCAGATCCAAACCAAAATTCTGGAAATACAATTTGATCTATAATGGGCTTCTCTCAATCTTTCTATGGCTGACTTGGTCAAACTCACTAAAAAGACCTTTCTATTAATCCCAGATGAACGCAGCTCCCTATGAAAGCAAGCAGCAAATCCCCCCGAGTGGGAGAGAATGGTCCTTTGGGAAGAAAACTGTCAAGCAAAGAGTGCCATCAAGATCATACAAAAAGGGTAGAGTTGTTCATGATAAAAGTATAAGAACTGAACAGCCAGGCAGGGATACCACCTTCAATGGCAGTTGGGTTTAGTCTTATTTTAACAAGAAAGACAAGACCTTGGAGTGCAGTGATTTGAACAAAAAATCAATTAGTGTTAATTCCCAGGGAAGTTGAACCAACCAAAGAGCTAACCAGCTTCTCACTGACAGAAAACAAGTTTACCAAAACCATGTCACTTTTCAATTAAAAAAAAAATACAACTGATAAGCTAGAAAGCGTCCCCTTTAGAAACAGAGGCAAAGTGGTTTGGGGAAAGGGACAGCAAGTCAATTGAACAGGAGACATGTACAATCCGCATGTGGAAAGCTGCAGTGATAATTAAGGTGTCTAGGTAGGGTCACAGGTTTTGCTTCAACTTTTGCCTCCTGCCCATTCCAGCTCTCTTTAAAATCCTGCAATTATTTGAGGCTTTCCAATTTCCTCCAGGTCTTCACTGTTCCCTTTCTTACTTTGCCCCTTAGCTCTTATTTACACTCCGTTTCCTCTGCTTTATTTCAACCCCCACTAACCCATTAACCTCCCTTCCTCTGGGCTTTATTCTTCTTCTTCCCCTCTTTAACCACCCCAAACATGCCAGTTTTCTGGCATTAGTACCTGAAAAATAGGTTTAATTAAAGAGAAAAAAAATGAAGCATACATATCTCACATTTAAATGTACTGATCTACTAAAAATAACTTAGGGAGCATGCCCTCTCTATCTCTGTCCAACGACCATGGGTTTCAATACACTGCCAGCACACTGACCTGTTTGAAGTCCTCAGGCCCATCTGTTCCTGGGTCATTGGGAGTGTTTGAAGCACTGCTGCTTGGTCCTGGGAGTAGAGCCGGGAGATCAAACAGGGTTTCACACCCGCTCTCTCCATGCCCACTCTTATCTTCTCTTATGCCCCTTCCCATTTCTCCTTGACCAAGTGTGGGCTGCATCTCTCCACAACTGCTTATGGTGATGGAGGCATTGCCCACCTCCTGTGAGGATCTGGGAAGCCAGGACCAGACCCTCACCTTCTGCTGATCAGGGGAAAACCCAGGTTCACCATCACCCTAGCAGCCCACCAGTGGCAGGGCAAGTTCAAAGCCTCTTCTGTAGCAGGCTCCAGAGTCGGTCTGCATCCCAGCTAGATTCAGGGAAATTTACTTCCCATGCATTACGATTACGCATGAATCTCAGTTCTTACAGAAAAGCAGAGTTTTTGTGTATGCTAGTGGACTTCCTGAGATCCAGCAGCGGTGGTAGGCATGAGCTGCGGTGGATGGTATGCTGCTGCTGGGCTCTGGGGAGTGAGCTCAGTGAATTACATTAGCTGACTTCTCCCGGTGCAAGCCAGAGCACAATATATCCAGCTCCAAATTTCACACAATGGGATTGCACTGAAGAGAGAAGGTTCCTGGTAAAATATCGAGGTAACCTGGATTTTAACTTGCATCATTGCTGTCTTTGGTCACTTATTTTAGAATATATTTTTTAAAAAAAAAGAGAGGAAAAAAAGGTCCATTCCACTTCAATAAATAATGGGCTAGAGGGAGGGAGGAGGGAGGAGGAAAGGAAGAGAAATTAGAATGACTGAAAGGTCAGGTGCCTTTATACAGACCAAGGGAAAAGGAGCAGGCTTTCAGATCTTTCCAAGAGCTGACCTTTCTAAGGATGTGCTCAGCATGAAGGGGGTAATACCTGATACAGAGCCACATGTCCACCTTTAAATAAGAGTTAAATCCAGGTAAGTCTCTGGAAACACCATTAATCTAACTAGCCTTTAGAGGTCACTGTTGTGCAAAACAGACCTGTGTGGGATACATTTATCTGACAAAAGAGAATAGTGATGCTTAAAGGAGCATTAGTCCACCAAACTTCTAAACTTTATTAAAACTCTGTTAAATACCCCTTTCCCTGGAGAATGGGGAGTACCAGCCTTTAATAAATTAGCTTTGTTACCCAGCTTTTAACCATGTGCATGTTGCTTCAATGGCCCTGGATGGCCCAGAAAAATCAGAGAGAGTGAAAAAAGTGAACGCGGCCCTTGTGCGTAGCCCTGCTGATGGCCAGGGGCTCCTGCTCCTGTGGAAATGGTTCAACTCAAGGACCTCAGTTCTCACAAGAATGGAAGGAAGAAAAATAACATATGAACTTGGCTCAAATGCTGGGGACTTGGGTTTTAAAACATTTATTTTGTGATTCTGAATGAACTGTTTATTCCTCAGTTACGAAATGGAAGTAATGTGAGTCTGGTTTGTGGCTGAATGGGTGTTTAAACTATAGATGCTTCTATGTGATGGCAGCAGGGATCACACAAGGACTTGGAGTGAATTCCTTATGTGGTACATGACTTTGCTGAGATGATGAGTTGTGCTTGGAGTTTCCAGGTTCAAGCAACACAACCTTCAAGCAAGGCTTCACTGGGTTATAACCCTTGGTGGCTTCAGCTTGCCCAAGCTTCTTGACAGGCTGAGGCCTTGCTGTGAGAAGGTACCAGGTGAAGTTAATCTGCCAAAACAACACGAGAAGAAAAGCAGGGTCCACTCAAACAGGGCAACTTTCCTGATATATTTGTGCTCCAGTGGCAGCATGCAAAAATCATATGACATATCGCGTTGTTTCTGCAGTCTGGATCCTGTCTCTGCAGCATTGTCATTGATCTTTTGTTCTACATTAGGCTCTTAGGCAGCCCATTGGGACCGATTTGTCAATAATTTCAAAGGTTATTCAAACGTTCAAGCTCTACTGTGATTCTTAATGGATCATCTCCATAGAGCAATTTAGAAGTCTGGGAGAAAGAAGGTTATGCAGCAACAGAGAAGAGACAGTACTGGGCTGGTGACAATGCTGCTGTAACATTGCATGCTACCACCACTACACTTTACTTGCCAGTGCCACAGTGCTAGATCCATGAATGAGTTAGATTCATCAATACTTTCAAGGAAGGATCTAATAGTTATTATGATTCAGGAAGAGGGGTAACACAGAATTAGTAAGAAACAACAATGCAAGCAGAAAGGCACCACCAACATCATACTGGAACTCAACAGTGTTGGATTGTTAGTAGTCTTATAAACTGGAGGACAGAGCTTGCTCTTCTCGAACCTACCTGTTAAATGAAAAGCGTGAGATAGTCCACATTTTAGCATGAACTTACCAATGCCTTTCTTGAAGTGTGGAACAAATGTTCATGACAAATAGCAAACTCCTGGCTCCAAGAGCCTCACCTTTTAAAAGCACAGAGAAATACTTAACATCTCCCTCCCACTCCCAGACTAAAAATGCTACAGAAATTAGACCTAATTATTGTGCCAATGTATCTGCTTGAAGCCAGAAATAACTTCACTGAAGCTAATAGAATTAAGTCAACATAAATGAAAGGTGGTTTTGGCCCACTGGGACCCAAACTGTCCAATGAAAAACATTTGGTATAAAGACCAAGGGAAGGAGGAGAGGGCAGGACACAGCCTGGCTATGTTTGGGAAGCGGAAGCAAGGTAAAGTGTCAATTCCCTGTCTACCCAAGTCGCTTCAAATTGGAAGATCTGCCATAGCTGCTGGCCACACTAAAGACAAAACGCTCATTGAATTTATCAGACCTGCTGTTTCATCTAAAGTAAGTGTCAACCTCTTTTTTTTTTAAGTGGTCTTAAGCTAGAATACCTGATCAGTCAAGAGTTGCCAGGTATAACAGTTATGTTGGGAAGAACTGCAGATTTTATCTAAACGGTACAATTACCTTTAGAAAATATATTTTTTAAGACTATCTATATCTGTAGTGTACACCCAACGCACCTGTCAAATGGATAGACTGTATGTCAAAGTCATCACAGAATATCAAGTAGATGTCAATCAAATTAGTCTTTAAAAAGTAGGAACTTCTGTATTAGAACACTGAAAAGAGCTATAAGATTAGCACATAGAAGTACACCAGTTTTGTTATATCTATCACATTTTATTGAGTCGTATGTCTACAATAATTGTTTTACAAGTTTAAGTATCTGTTGTACACTAGGACATGGCTAATGTTCCCTTCCTAAATATACAAATCCAGTAATTTTCACATTCAAGATGGCAGCATCCCACTGCTCAGAATAGTTTTAGTATGACAGAGCAGCAAGACAATATGTACTACAGCAATTATGCCAATAAAGGCTTCAACTTTGCACTTTCTACTGTGTGTATCCCTTAACTATGAATGGCTTTTGCCATTCCTTGGGTGAGGATTACTCACGTGAATAAACATGCCAGGAAAATGGGAACTGTTACGGGTAAAGATTAAAGTTACAGATTATACGCATCATAATATAAAACTGCTCTTGTGTATTTTTGCTGTGGAATACTATTGGTTTTTATACTTTTGCCTCAGTAGTGCTAGGAGGAAAACTCTTCTCATCTGTAAAAATCTGAGGGACGGGAAATGTCCTAAGCCATGATGGAAACCTGAACTCCTAAATGTATTCATGAACCAAAGTGAAAAAAAAAAAAAAAAAGAAAAATAACCCAGTACAAAACAAATGAACTGTTCATTTTGAAGCACTTAAATTCTGTTTTAATTAGTTTAGGTTTCTAAAGGAAATCCTTTTAACCTAAACTACAGACATACAGGTTGTCATTTAAACAAATTTCAGATTTCTTCCTATATTTCTGAGACAAATAAATTTAAATTAACTTGTATCTATAAACAGGCTAGTTTTGATGAATCAGCATTTTGTGAAGAAAAATGTTTCATCAGCAAACACCAAACAAGTTCTACAAATTAATTGGTACTTCACAACATGAAGAAATTTGCGATAGATCTTTCGTCAGTAGAACAAATCAGTGAGATTCAGCTTGATTTGAAAAGTACGCTGTAAAAGTACAAATAATAACATTTATAGGAAGTGACTTTATATCTCAAAGGTTTTTTTAATATTACCTTTCTCCTTCCAAGCAGAAGCAGAAAGATTAAAACAACCCTAAAAATGCCATAAACCCCAAGTATTCTTTAATTGTTTTCTTTAGCAAGAGCCACAAATCAGGGACAGTTCCTGAATTTTCATGCCATTGCCTCTTCCAGACCTGATTTCTGAACTGAATAATCAATAATGGATATTTTTGGAAGAACACTCTTGGATCAAAAATTTGCAACGACACCAAACACTAGTAGGTCCATATTGCGGATGCCAAAGCAAGTTCTCATTCCATCTAGGAGATTTTGTGATTCCTTCAGTCCAGAAGTACTGAATTTTTATCAAAGCATCTTAGCACTGTCCATTTACTTACTCAAGTCAATACTGCTTTTTACCTCACTTTGTTCTTCTAATTTACAGAGACAATTTAGTCAGGGTAGGTGTACTTGGACTTTTAAGGGTTTTTAAAACACTGGGACAGCAAAGTGAGACCTATTACAGTAGTGGGAAGATAGTATGAGTTACAGCACAATTACCACCATTTCTAGCAGCATTGTCATGTAGTTACGATGTAGCTTACATTAGGCAAAACGGCTCAAACACCGAATAGAACAATGTAACGCCTATAAATCTCCACACATCTTCTATTATTAGGAAAACTTCTTAAAATTCATACTTGATAAAGTAATAAACTTGCTTGATGTATAAGACCCCACACACCAACTGCTGAAATACAATGAGGGTTGTTAAAAGAATAAACCTGTTGAATAAATCTGCTATGTAAAAATTTATCTCGATGTTATATATAATGAAACCCTTCTTAAACAAAAACCTGATAAAACAATAAACCTGTTCAAAGATTAAATTTGCTGCACTCTAGGGCTATACTTCTCTGCTGTATTTGGAGCTGCCAGACAACTTTCAACCTGTTTAATTTCAGCAGTCCTGTTTTTACACGATTTTTTGCTATTCTGTTTCAATCACCCCTGTACTTGTAAAATCTAGGGACAGTCCTGCAAGTCCGAGTACAATTTGCTGTAACATTTCTGCCAATGAAAGTTAACAGATGAACTTTTTCATTTTTTCATGCTTCCATTTTTCTTGATACAAATGCATCTCTAGGCATGAGTAACAGTCGCCCATTAGCTCATTGTAAAGGCAAGGAAGAGAGTGGAGATGGAGAGAGATCTATGATGCAGAAACACTGGAGAGTGCCTAAAGCAAATGTTCATCCCACCCTGGACTGCTGAGAGAGTATGTGCACAATCTGTCCCCGTTAGTAATGATGTCCCGGAGGAATAAGACGATGTGAAGAGGATTTTAGTATTTTGAAGAGGCAACCACCACCCTGCAGCATTAGCCGATAAGATCAGCTCTTACTCATGAGATTCATGGTCTATTTGCTTGAACAAAAGCTCACGGGTTTTGGCCCTGCCTCCAGAAAACAACATGTAGGCAGGCTAGGAGCTTTGCTAAAAAAATTTTCAGGAGAACACCCATAACTATATCAAGCATCTGGAGTGTTCTTTAATAGTGAGTAATGATATTTCTTTTGTCAGGCAGCTGGCACCTTCTGCCTCCTGACACCCTCTAACATCACTCTTACTTTGAAGGCCTTCGTTAGCTCCCAGCATCCCTCCCACCTCTCTCCAACTTTCTCTCTATCTCTGCACTCGCCTTCTGAGAAATGCAAGTGAGTCACGGCCACCCGGGACCTGCCATCATTGGGAAGATGGTTTCACCTTGCAAGGGCTTGTTTTGCACTACACAGCCGTCTTTCAGCTAAGCATGGAAAGAGAGTTAGAACTGGAGTTAAATATACATGGGTTATTTAATTCACTCCTATATCTAACGCATAAAGATGCTGAGAGCTGTCAGGCATCTCTCAGGTGTTGCAGCCTTCCAAGGGCAGGCACCAAAGAAATTTCCTTTGGCTGCTGTTGGCCCCAGGAGGGTCAGTAACCTCCTTGGCCAGCTGAGCCCTGCTCTGCTCTCTGCCAAGGGCAGAGCATCTTCCACCTTGGGTACCAGGACAGCCAAACCTCACCAGGGTATCTGCTCATCCTCTGCCAGGTGTGGATGGGGACGTTAACCCACCACAAGGATGAGGCTATCCTGATGAACCTTAAAAAAATCTTTTCACTTAATTAATATTTTAGTGATATCCCATTTAGAGGCACTGTGATTATGGAGGAAAGAAGGCTTAAGTAACATTTCACCTTTGCTATATGTCCCCTATATGCATTTTTTAACAGGAGCCGTCCTCAGACTCAGGGATTCAAACGCCAGATGTCCACCTACCCTGATGGTGCAGTGGGTTTCTGCTGAGCCCAGTTCACATCTCCCATGCGAGACCTGGGGGAGCTCAGGACACTTGGACCTGTGCTTCCTGTACTGATGGCCAGCTAAGGAGGAAAACACTGACAGCTGGGCATTAAACTCACTGAACGTGTGCAACGGAGGTGCAGATAGAAAAGAACTGTTCAAAAATTGGCATGATATGCTGCCAGTAATATTCAGGATTCATCATTTTATTTTGGCAGGGATTTGTTTCACTGTAGGAAAGTACTTCCAGAGTCATCTTCCACTGAAAAATGTGAGATACTTCCAGAAACTGCAGTGAGCAAAGCAATTAATCCTCTCTCAACTCCTTACAAGGGACTGTAACGAAAGGCCTAATTCCTAGAGACAAGGTCACTCCCCAGGAGCAGTTGGGCTGGCAGAAAACCCTGAAGTATAGAGGAGGCACGTTCAATGCTGTCTTTACTCAAACTCTGAGCCAGCAAAAGCTCCTTACAAGAACTGATCAAAAATTTCATATTAGAGGAGCTACAGGGACTGCTCTCTCTGATTTCAGGCACCAGATTCCTGTATTTGAGTGGAGTTAAAGGTCCAAGATCTATCCCTTCCATCCTTTCATGGCAAAGTTCAGACTCTAATTAGTTCCTGACTTTTATTTTAAAAATCCCCCTTGAACGGGACAGAGGACTTTTGTCATGCGCAACACTGGGTCACACAGGGACACCTGGTGGGGTTTGGTCATCAGTGGGGATGCAGAAAGGAGGATGTTTGGAAGGTCTGTCCAAGGCAATGCAACAGCAGTGCAGGACTGGCTTCACAGGTAAGCCAGGGATCAACTTTCTACACTACTAAATGAGGAGCGTCTTAACCGCCTCTTGTTGTTATGAATGCACTGCCCAACCTGCCTCTTCCTTCCCCATAATACAGAAATAGTACCCAAGAAGGGGTGTATCCAAATAACCAGTCACGAGCTCACTGTGGGCAGGAGCAAGTTTGAAAGCTCCAGCCCTGTGAGCATTAGGAGTGTGAGGATAAATCCAGTGTGTCTGTGGAAAAAAACAAAGTAAAGTTGTCAGATATTAAAAATCATAGCCTAAAAGATGTAGAAATTACATTGTGCTCATTGACACTTGATTATAAAGACAATTCTGATGACATTAAAAGAACAAATAGAAGGATGCAGGGTGATGCTACCAGTGATATGCTATATTACACATTTTGGTCTCTAACAATCCTCTTAGTGCTAATGGGAAATAAATGTTAAAACGTAACATTAAAATTATCAAGAGCAATTAACAACAATAGTATCTGTGGGTCTCCATAGCAATTAGGAAATGAATCAGATTGCTCTACTGCTTGCAGGACTCCTTTCCCTCATTCTCCTTTTCCTCCTCTCCACCTCCTGAAACTCATACAGGGACACACACCCCTGTACATACACACGCTTTGCCTTCAGCGGCACCTCGCAGGCCTGCCTGTTTGCTGCTCACCTAATGCTTGTTTGTTCTTTTTCTCCCCCTTTCCAAACAGTCACTGGACTCAGCTCAGGCACAGTGATCTGTAATCTAGCAGCCATTTTTCTGAACATAAGCAGCTTGCATTTAAAACTCTCCTGCTCATCTGTCTTCATTTGAAGACTGGGTTAAAAAATAAAATTAATGATTGCTATCAGAGAGAAGATGAGCAGCATCACCAGTGAAAAGTAGCACTGCCACATTTTACCAAGGCTAACATTTTTCACTGGCTGGAAATGGCTGGATATACTTGTAAACATTATTAAAAATAATAACTTAATGTTTCCTTCCTGTGACTAGCTAGCATTAGCAAGGTATTTTCAATTAGCATTTCCTCCAAGCAATGTAGGTCTTTTACTTCATTTTATTTAAAAAGGGATTTGTTTTCTAATTTTTTTACTTCTGCTGTTGTCAATAATAGAATTCAGTGGAATGGCTGCAGCTTTTTCCTCCCATCACTTACAGTTTGTAAGCCACTGAAAGGGAATGTATGCGTTTGATTTTATTTGCTTTAGCATAGCTGTCCAATGAAAGAAAAAGACATAAGTATGCATTTCAATCTACTGTACAATATTGTGTGAGGCTTTAAAACACAAGTAAATAGCGTCACACACTTATATCAAGTCATTTTATTTTTAGGGAGAATAAACAAATAAAGTGATAAAAAAATAGTTGCCTTTGCATTTCTTTTTTTTTTTTTTAATATGTATTATGAGTGAAAACACTCTAAAATCCTTCACTCAACATTTAACATTCTTGTAGAGCAGAGATTGTTGCATTCCCAGTTCTAGCAAGCCTCTTCTTGATGGACTAATCTTACTTCATTACAAAACCACTATACATATATGTTTTTGAATTCTAAATAGGCAAATACTGCAAATGCAAAGTAGTATCGTGGGTTTGGCAGCCTCAAGGTGATAATTTCCTTCAAGTTCAGTACAAAGTTGTTGAATATTTCAATTGATTGCATTGGGAAATTCTCCATTCATTTAATCAGATTAACATATAACTTGCATATTCAACATCAATTTTACATGCTCTAATCCTATATTGTATAAAAGGTTGCAGTGCAATAGAAGCTCCAAATACTACTGTATCTACTGGTAAGCTTTTAAGTAACACATACATACACACACAGAGATTCAACTAGTGTAACCAATTATCTGCTTGTATTGATAGAAAGCAACTTTTGAATAGAAAAATGCATCAATTCCTCATTTAGAAGTAAAGATGCATGCTTTACATATCACATATTCATCAATTCCAGAAAAAAAAAAATAATTGATTTTCTCTTCTATTCGTACATCTGTTAATTAAAAATTTACTTTTCAAGTACAGCGTGAAACCTTCAATGTCCTTAAATATTTCATGTACCTCTAATAGTAAAACTCAGTGACTCATATAGTAGTTTGCAACTGCTTTTAGGATAGGTCCTGATTCAGAAAGCCGTGAAGTGGTACAATTTCATTTACTAGCCACAATTTCTAATGTGCTAGTAACAAAACAATCCTGGAATATAAGAATCATAAACTCAATGTATCAATCCCTCTTTCAGAATTGCTTTCATAAAAGAATTATTAATATTTCAGTCACCTACATGTGAAAGTAACACCAAACAGCCTTTTATATAGCTGGAACCAGCATGAGAAACCAAAGGGTGTTTAACCACAATTAAACATATTTCATACAACAGCAATCTCTTCCCAGGAAACAAAAGCTTGGTATGCCACCATAATTAGACAAATGTTGTTAGTCACAAAATTAATGTCTAACCACGAGCTAAGATCAACTCAGCACAACATCCTAAATCCATAGTTATTTCATGGAAATGGAATTATTGGCATATTAAACTTTCACATTCACTACACAAAAGTATCATCCTTCCACTTGCAATCCCAGGAGGAAAATCTATCTCAGCAATGCTGAGGCTCATTTCAAGTGCATATGTACGTAAAGGATTGGGCCCTAAATCTGTATAGGCATTTACTTTTATATGCAGATAATATGTTATATGGAGCCAGTACAATGAAGTCTTAAAGTGAGACAGAGGACGATAAAAATGGTACAATGAGAAGAGAAGTATGTTGGCACAATAAGCATTTAATTTGCAAATGCACTTTTCAGTTGTTGCATCAGAATTTAAACATAATTTGAGGGTTAAATTAAGGTTGTTAGCTGCTGACCAGCAACACCATTCCTAAGCATTGCAATGAATACTTCACATTGTACACTGTGAGCTGGACTCAGTCAGGATTCAGTAAGGCTTTGACTCCTCTGAGCTCCGAGTCTCTACCCCTTTTGGAGTTAGTCCTGCTTGGATATACATTTCTGTATCAGTAGTTGTAACAGCAAACAAACAATTTTTTGTTTGGAAATACGTTTAAAATATATGTGTGTATGTACTGTGCGTGCACACATTTGTTTAAACACTTGCCATAGAGAGAAAACCATTTTATGGCAAGTATCCAACCCTTCACATTATTTCTCTGGCAAACACTAAAATGTCTGTCAACATCATGTAAACAGGCTGGCAGGGAATTTTGAAGAAAGAAAATGAAAGCTGCCATTTATTCTGTGCATGACACCATTTAAACATTTTTCAAAACATTAAATGTTGAATTGCCATTTAAAATTTTGAATCATTCATCAATATGACATAAGGTGGCATGCATGTCCTTATAAATTCAAACAGATCAATCCCTGAATGACCTACTAAAAAGCAATCAAGAACCTCAAAGCATGTAAAGGTGCTATAAACTATGGCAGATAGCACAGGGATAAGATGACATTTAGCAACACATCTGGTCTTGGTCCTCTATGCAGAGATAGTCAGATATGGTTTAATTTTGCAGAAGTTAAGCGTATAAGGTTGCAAGTTGTTAGTATTTGCTCAGATTGGCTCTGGGGTTTAATCAAGAAACCCTTCTGCTCTGAGGACCTGTTTGCAGCCTTGTGTGGCTTCATAGGTTAGTTGCTCTGGAACAGCCTCATCCGAGAAAAGCTGTCAGAAGTGTTGTGAAGCATCTGATGGAGATGCTGCTTGCCCAAGGCAAACAGCCCCACCGGCAGGTCAGCAGGGTGTCCTGAGGAGGCATTTCTCCTGCTCATGTGCACCTGCCCTGTGCTCTACTCCATGGACCTGGCTACACGTGAGTCCTGGGCCAATTTCTCCCCAACACACTCGATTCCTGAAGTTTTGATAAGAACTTCAGCACGGAATAATATCATTTAAATGTTTCTTTGAATACATCCTGCTGATTCCAGTGATTTGTTGGGCACCTCACTGTTTGTTGTGTGACAAGTTGGACTTTGGACAAGGTCAGCTCTTGAATCTTGATTATGTTTTTTTCCCCTTGAGCCTGGAGACATTGATTTGTACATCTAGTTTACCTTGTTTTCTTAGCCATTTGTGACACAGTACAACAGTTCCCATCGAAAAAAGTGTCATGTAAATAAATTACAACTTAGGACATATACATTAAATAATTTTATAAATGAACTTTAAAAATGAAGGAATAAAAAATGCCAGTCCCAACTTCTATGGCTGCAGTGATTATTCTGATCATGTTGTCATGTGTAATGAAGCACAGTCCCATCATTAATCAAAAGAACCAATCAGATAACTAATTTAGGCAATATTCTTTACCACAGGACATGTCGGTCAGTAAAAATGCATTAAAATAGCAAAAGATCAATAGTAGACACTAGGGACTGTGTTTACAAACCAGTCTTAAACTTTAGGGTATTATATTTTCAGTCATACTGGGCATTTGGTTTTTTTTAAAGATAAAATAACATATAAGATAAATGCTGATATTTTATTTTCAGTTAATAACATGCATTAGAGGCTGTCTGCTACAAAAGTACGAATTGCGGTGTTATTTAATGATTTCCACAGAAGTGTGTTTAGCTACTTTCTAAATACACTCTAACTAGACTGGAGTGACACTGCACAGGAAAGAGTTGGCAGGTTCAGGATTTACCGATGTGTGCCTTCAATACCTTATGTGGAAGCCCACATCAAACACTATACCTGGCAAACACTATTTATGTTCTGCCTTGGGCAGCCTTGTGTTTTACATAGCCAATAGCTTTATTTAAATGCAGATTGAAAGGACTTTGTTGCAAATAGAGGCATGCTTTTTCTAACTTGGATCCCTTTTTTTCCTTTTTTCTTGCTTTTTATTATTTTCTCTTAAGAATGAGAATTTTTGCAAATTATTCCAGTAACAAGAAAGTGCATCTCAGGTGTGAGATGTCTCCATTGGGTTTAATCCTTTCAGGATGGTAAAGGGAAAAGTAGAACAGAGCCTTAGAATAGTTGTAGCCCAGGTAGTCTGCTGCCCCACTGCTCATCGCCCCGCTGAACTTTGTCTGGAGACCGATTCCCCTGTGCCTGCGAAGCCACTCCCAGCTGCACTGCCAGCCTGGAGAGTCACTTACTTGTTAATAATAGTGTAAAACCACAACGGAGTTATAAGCTCAATAAGCAGTCTCAGCACTTAACCAAAACCATAACAAGCCACATTATTCTACCTACACACACAACGTGCATGAACAAAGGGACTGCTAAAATACCAAAGTGACGTCTTCACAGATAGAAACAGTATATTAGGCGGAAGTAACATTTATATAATCTCTGTTTGGGAACACACATCTCATTTTCAGAACTACTTGGGAGCTTCCCATCCTGCTGTAAACAAAGCAGACCTGTAAACATCAGTGCAAAGTGGAAAGACATTTGGCACTTTTATCTAAAGTGCCATAGTCTGGCTGGCACAGTAACAGCTCACCTGAATTGCTAGAAGTTGTTTCTATCAGTCCAGTTTTGTAACAGCTTCTCAGAGACTGTCCTGTGGCCACATGGGAAAGCAGGAATGGATGATTGAGTCATAGTTTGCCATTTCCATGGGGAAAAAAAAGAAATCCTACAATTTGGAATAATAAACATCTTGAAAGAAGAAAAAGAAACAAAACAAAACAACAAAACCCCAGCAAACTACAATGCCAAAATGGCAGAATACAATTTGCAAAGCAGCAACAGGGCATGGCTGCAGAATATAACACACCTGAGGAATACCTGCAGACCAGAGGGGTCCTTGTGCTTGCCACAAGCTGCAGCTTTGTAGTGGTCATAATTGCTGTTGCATATCTGTTCATACTCTGTAGATGATTCTTACCTGAAATTATTGAATTCTTGTTCAAACTACTTACGCTTCTGGCCTCTACAATGTTCTATGTGCTGAGATTCTGTGAAGTGTAGAATAAAAACACGGAAGTTTTTTTCTACAAGGAAGTTAATTTTTAAACCTGCTGTCTGACAGTTTCACATAATACCTCCTAGCTCTTGAACAATCGTACCCTTCTCTCTTCTATTTTGCACATCTCCTTTGTCAATCTTCTCATAGGCAGCTCTTTTCTGAGCCAAAAAAATGCTGGTTTGTTTAATCTGTCATTACCCAGGAAGCTATTCAGTGTGTTGTGGACTTGATCTTTCGAAGTCCCTTCTGACCTCTAACATTCTGTGATTCTGTGATTCTCTAGTTCAATGGTAAAGCTAGTCCCTCCAAGGGCCTCTGGTGCTCTGATGGTCTATAAACATGGAAATACTGAAGACACCACCAGAAAACAAAAGGCATTCACAATGTACGTGGCTGTGCTACTGGCTTGGGAACCAGACAAGAGCAAGAAATATTCCACAAAACACTTGTAAGTAGTCTCATTGAGATTGGTTATAATGCTCATATGCTTAAGCATTTTAAGGCCTGACAGATTTGATAAATGAGCTGATAGAAGACTGCTACTGTAGTCTAAAATACAGCTAGTAGTAGTTACTTTCAGAGGAGCAGGAAAGCATCGGAGGTATTAGAGCTGCTGAGGACCTTTGCATTCTTCTGTTGTGTCAAGAGATTTTTACGACATAGTATTTGCTGATGTTTTTCTTAAAAACACAAAACCTTATTTATTGTACATAATTCAATTACTTCCTTCTATCCAATAAAATAAGCTCATTCAAATAAAATCAGAATTACTTCCCTCTTTTGGCTTGGGTACAGCATCTTTTGTACCCAGCTAAGCAATCTTCACAGTGCTTGGCAGTAATCCTGCTTAGAAGGGCAGGATTTAGAACAGATGCAGACTTCTCCATGTCGGGGTGCTACCAAGTTCTCTGTTGATTAGTAGGGTGCATAATTGGGTATGACAGAATATAGATTTCTGGCAGAAAATAATTTCTAATGGGAGAAGCCACTTGCTGAGGACACCCACTTCAATTAAAGGTAGACCAAGCCTCTAAGTTAGGATGTTAACCCTGTGACTTCCCCCAGACCCACTATTTCTGCTTTTAGGAACCGGGATTCAGGGTGTGCTTGTGCCATTAACAGAGAAACAACCATGAAGATAATAATGCATAAACTTAGAAAAGGAAACAGGGTTTCACCAGAAAATAGTTTGCTGAAGCTGTCTTACATGTAGCAATAATCTTTGATCATAGAATACTATATAAATATTATGCAAACACTGTATACTCTGATACACGCTAACCTCCAGCTAAGTGGAAGCTCTCGAAAGCATTTAATTTGTAAACTAATTATTGCTGTGAATGTAGGTTTGCTCTTTGTATGTGTGGTGTCAGCCCTTTGTGGGTCCTTATGCATACAGTCCTTGCATATGCCTCCCAATTTGAAATGGAAGGAGTGGAAAAGCCAAATTGTTCTGACTCACAACAGAAATTCTGAGAAGACAAGGATCTATTTAGACACCATGATGAAACACCTATTGCAAAGCCCACTGAAGTCAAAGCCTTTCTGTTGGCTTAAATTCTACCTGTTCTTTTGCTTAAAACTGATCTCAAAGCAACAAGTCTTTTGTGTTTTAATACTTTCATCTGCTTATTTTTGATTAAAAAGCATGTTCTTCTCACTCTAAAGCAAATGAAAGGGTGAAGCGGTGTGTATTACAGAGATGGGGTTATAAGGCTGCCATGAACCAGAGCTGAGTCCCTGTTTTAGCATGTGGTTATCTCCTTGAAATCAGCAATAATCCTTATGTGCTTAATGTAAGGCATGTGCTCAAGTGCTTCATGTAAGGCATGTGCTCAAGTGCTTCATTTGATTAAAGCCTGACTGATTGGGCTAAGGCTTTTGATCTTGGTCTCTTCTTTTGAAAGAAAAAGAAGGAAAACAGAGATCAATCCTGTAAATTATATTTACATCACCGTGTGCGCCACTGTTGCTGCTCCAGGGGAGTGATGAGCTTATCGGCGATGAGAGGTATCCACCTTGCCGAGCAGTTCTGCACAGATGGGTTTTGCATGTCAAGATGCAGAGCCAGCGGCTGGGCCATGGTGGCTGGGCATCAGTGGTTTCCCTGCAGCTGGTGGGAAGGGCACAGGCTCACTCTGCCGTGTGGAGCTGGGTCACTCCTGAGGACTCAACACCTGACCCACAGCCTTGGGCTAACGCCTGGGGCTTGGCACTGCGCAGGCTCCTGGGAAGACGTGCAGGATACCGTGCAAACACAGCAGTGGGGGAAATAGTCAAGCGTGATGGCAAGGTACAGTGAGCTCAGCAGTGCTTGTCACTGCCAGCTCACTCTGTGCTACTGGATTTTCCCAAAGGAGATTTTTAAGAGCTGCCACCAAGTTTCCCATGGCCCATGCTTTCCTCTCCACCACATCCATGTTTCCTGGATGGTTGGGCATGCCCAATGATGGTTACGAATCCAACCGGGACAGCGGGGAGGAGTGCAAGGACAAAGAGCTATGCAACTTCTGTATTGCACACTTGCACAAAACTTCTGGAGGCTGCGGAGAGCATTTGCTCCTATAACTTCTGTAGCAACCTTTTCTAACACAAGTTTCACTCTGAGTCTTTTCAAAAGTGCTGGATTATGATCACATACAAGACTCCCATCTAAAATGCAGCAATTCATAGAGTAAAAAATGTCAGCTGCTTAACACTACACAGCAACAGTACAAACCAAGATGTGAAACATATCGAGTTGGAACTACAGGGGAATTTCAGGCATAAAATGTAATTGCTCAAATTGGAGTTTAGCCAGCACACCAGGATTCACACCCCTGTCTTGCAAAAATAATACAGTGAGGTGTGTGAACTGCAAATAATCATGACCTCAAAGTTATGACCTAGAGGCATGGCGTAGCATGGTGTTTCCAGCAACACTGTCATCTCCCAGCACCATACTGGGTCATTTGGTCTGTGTTGACTCAAAGAGGAGAGTACTGCCCACTGATTTACCAGCACCACTACATGAAGTGCAATGGGTTTCTTTATAGTTCCCTTACTCAAGTAATGATGCCTCACAGCTTGTGAGATTTAACAACATCACAGCATTAATTGGTGTAACTGCAACTGCAGCATGAAGATTCTGTACCTTCTAAAATGCTTTTTAAAAGAGATTATTTTAACTAAAGCTTTTAATCAACAATGCCATATATTTTTATTGTGCTTGTGAAGATGACAATAATAAGCATAGATAATAACTTGTAGAGAGAACATGAAAAGCGATGCAGGGTGCGGTTCAGTTCTCTATCACAACTACAGTTAAATTTGTGCCCTAAAAAAAATTTTAAAAAATCCTGAACTTACTGCCATGATTCCCTTCATATTAAAAAAGATTTTATGTTAGCACAGGTGAAACATTAGCCATTAAAATGTTTTCAGAAAAATTCACATCTGTTCTGTTGAAAATGTTTCAGTGTTGAAAATGTTTTTCCTTGGAAAAAAAAAAAAAAGTTGGGAAATTGAATAATCAAAATATACTGTGACAGAAAATACCACTTTTCTCAGAAAATCTTGTTGGTCCTCCAATAGCACATGTGTTGGTCCTCTCAATAGAAGACAGAGGTTCTCATTCCTCCCTCAGTACATCCTACAGTAACTTCTCCCATCAGAAAGCAGCTGGAAGATATGCCTAGGGCAGGAAACGCTGGCCCAGACCTTCGGGCTGGTTTGGCTCTAGAGCTGGCATCCAATACAAAGAGCTCCTGCAGTAGCACGGACAGCATTACGCTTTTATTTTGATATACTTTTTTGAGCTATATAAACCAAACAAGGCAGTTAAGACTAAAGAAGCCTTTCAATTGTATTCTTTGGACAAATTTTGGTATCTAGCCAATACATTAAAATATGTATTTTTAAACACAACACAAATGTTGCAGCTCACTGACCTGTGAAACAGTGTGAATATGAGGAATGGTGAGGATTAAACCACTTTAAACCCCTCCAGCTCTCACTCATACACTGCACTGGGAGAAAATAGAAGCGGATACATTTACAACAAGATCTATCCTCATTTATAACATGATTCCATAACATGCACAGACTCCAGCACACTGGATAGTTATTTTTGATCTGTGCTGCATTTTAAATACAACAGTTTTTAAAGTTAAAGGAAACTGATTGACTCAGTGTTACAGCTGACAGAAAAGTGATAAGGTCCAGTAGAAACAGATGTTCCCTGCAAGTTGCTTCTTCCATCCCACACGTCTTTTAAGCAACATTCAAATTCCACTTGGCACTTCTCCCAATATTTTTTCCCCATCTTTACTGCAATTGTAGGAAAATTTGATACTTATCTCACTGCTATAAATTTAATAGTAATATTAAAGAACATGACTCACATTAAATCTAAGAAAGTGAGACCATGATAATGTACATAGGTTTATGCTAATTCCTTGTACTCTTGTGTGCTCTGTTACGTGCGTTAATACTCTGCTCAAGGTAGACTAGTCTGTGCAAATCCACCATGCCCGTTGCACACTGCTAGAGATTTTACCTCTGCATGTGGACCGGCACAGCATCAGAAACACTGTGCTGCAGCGAGCAGGTTTGAGTCTCAGAGACAGAAGGTACTTCTGTGGCAGGTGGAACTTAAGCCAAGTTCATACGTACACACCTAACAATTTGTATCAACTGGAAACATGAGTCACTGCAAAACAAAATGCAAGTCAGTTAGGAGAGTACTAGCACAGAGAAATATCAGTGTATTGTGGAGCAACTCCAAGTAAATGTCTGTTAGCAGTTCAGTATGGAAGAGGAAAAAGAATTTAGACAGAAAGTTCGCAATCTTATCATCATATCTGCTGAATGTGAAAAGCTTTAAAAACAAAGGAAGGGAATGTATGTGTGTATATATTATACAGTTTAATAACTCTGCTCTAACTACAAATTAATTCAAATCTTGTACTTGCATTAAAAATGAACTCTATCTATTTTATGTTGATCATTAACTAAGAATATTTCACACTAGAGATTTGTCATATTAAGGAGAATTGAAACCACTTATATCAATTAATTGTATTATACATAATCTTTACATAGATTACCAAAAATAATTTAGACTCTATATTACAGAAACATTAAATATGAATTCTGCAAGGAGTCATGACCTAAACTCCCAACTAAATAATATTTTGGGACAAGGAAAGGAATGATGGAAAAGAAGGGTAAACCAAAAGCTGATCGGGAGAACTCTTCAGTGAAATTCCTCAATTGAAAAATACGATGTAATACAGGTTACACGTTTCACACATGCATGTCAGTATCCTTAGGGACTTCTCAGAGATGGGATGGAGAAGGAAGGGCTACAACCCAGTGGTACAAGAGCATGAAATAGGAGATCCTAAATCCAGCAGGACTAGAACCTGGAGATGGTTCTCCTGCATGCTAGAAAACCTTGTTTTGGAGTTTCCTCTCCATTAATGCTTTTTAAAATTAATAATAACAAAAAATAAATCAGCTTTTATTGTCAAATATTAAAAAACACCTTGGCAAGACCTCGAAGCCACAGTATTTCTCAGTCATCCTCATTTTCATGGATAAGTTAGTCCCACTAACCTATGAAAACAGTCAAAAGAAATCCAGAGTAAAAGAAAGCTGGTCTCTGCTAAGGAGTATTAGGTCAAGGAGTCCCAGAGGGACATGAGGCTTACAAAATTACAAAGCTTGAGTAGCTTCAGAAAAATACCTGCCAGTATGAATGCCAACAAGACAATCAACACCAAAAGCTTTGTTAGAGAATTGCCCCAGTTTTCATTTCTGTACAGTACCTGGCAATCACTTCAAAGCAGCAGAAGGAAATTCTGCAATGGAAGAGGAGAGGATCACAGGGGCTAGAATACCCTGAGGCATGGAGGAGGGGGTTAGAGACCATGAGGAGTCCAGAAAAAACAGTAACGATCCAGAATGCTCTGTGCCATTACCAGTGATTCTGCAACGGAACAGGACTCTTGGCATGGGAAAGAGAAACAAATGCCTATTAAATAATTGCTTACCTCTTCAATAAAGCCTTCTTTGACACAATGAACAGAAAAAGAGTCTAAATCAACCAGACACATAGTTCATTGTGAATTATTCATTTAGAGTCTCTACCACTACAGAGGAACTGAAGCAGTCACACAAGAAAACATCATTTAGATGATACGGACTTTTCTCAACGCAGAGGAGGCAACCACCTACTCAACACAAGACAAAACTGATGATGTGCACAACCTCACAGTTACCATATCTGCCTTAATAGACCATTAACACTTTGTATATAACTGTCACGACATTTCCACAAAAATACATGTCTTCTGCATGTCAAAATATAGAGCTTTAAGTTTGCTCATCTTTTCTCAGAGAAGGAAACAGTGAGCCTTTGCCACAGCAGCTTCCTTGGGAGCATGTCCATTCTCATGTTTTGGCACTGTGCAATTCCTGGCATCCTTTGCACAACTTGCAGATAGCCCAAACACTTCTTGGAAAGAGATTTCAATACAAACTTCCCCAGAATGTTATTGGAGACTCACTCAGTTCTTAGTATAACCTTGGAACAACTGATAAAAGGTTTTTGACATGCTAACTACCAGATTTACAAGCAGTAAGTGTACATGCTGTAGATCAATTTTCAATAACGTTATACCCTTCTCTGAAATGGAAACAAAAACTCTGCCAAATATTTCTGATTTTGTCTGAGTTCCACAATCACCAAGCAGTCCGCAAAGAGAATTCCTAAAGAAAAAATAAATTACTAACTTTACCTCTGAATAGTTCTCTGCTTCAGTACCATATCATCCTTACATCTGTCATTTCCCCATGCTTTTTCCATGCAGGACAAATTAATAATAGGGGAAGCTTCAGAAGTCCCACAAAACCCTGGATGTCAGGACCTCGTGTGCTGCCAGAGAGATGTCTCAGCATGTTGCAAATGCAATTTGAAAATTCTGGATTTGGAAATGGGGGTGTTTAGCTCTCGGGTGATGCAGAGAATCACTAATTAACAAGTGACATGAGACTTCCCCATCTCTTTGCTTCACCAGCCCACCGGGAGGCAAGAGAAGCACTGAGCATCCCCCAGAGTGTAGAGGCAGCCCATGGAGCTGGGGAATACAGCTGCAGCACCATTCAGTGCTGCGCAGCTCCCACCTTTCAGAAGAGCTGAGACTTCATCAGCATTTATTTCTGCCAGAATCAGCTGAGGCTTTTCCCAGTCTGAAATGCAGAAAGGAAGGGGAAAGCAGTGACACCATCCTAAGGGAAGGGTTTCTTGTCATGTTACCATAAACAAAGGCATAAAAGATGGGCCATTTAAACAAGAGTTTTCCTTTATTGAGAAAAGTTGCAGACAATTTAATCCAAAAATTCAGTGATCATTCTGATACGATTTTTAATGCAGCGTTTTTTTAACCTTACGGTCAACACTGAAAACGATCAGCAGCACATAAATGAGAGAACACAAAACTTGAAAAAAAAACCCCAACAACAAGAGCTTCAAAACCTCAAGCATTCTGGAAAATAACCTGTTTAAACTTTTCTATCTAGAAAGCGTTCCTAGTACTGCCTGCCAAGAGCAGGCAGCGTGACTAAACTGTCACAGAGCCATGGAGCCCAAACTTGAGCGGTGTTAAAAGACAGCTCTCGACCATGTTCCCTCCAGCTAGCTTTGGGGAGAGCATGGTGACAAACACGTTAGAAGAGGCCATGTCTCACCAACAGGGAATGCATCACCTTATCTCTAGATGCAGGAACTTTAACAAAACATTTCCACCAGTTACATGGTGAAAAATTTGTTTCAGAAAAATGAAGGGAATTAAAAATTCTCGCAACACAGCCAAGCACCACTGAGCAGTCTGACCCAGCACAGGCTCCAGCCTTCGGTTCTCTCCCTTCTCCCCAATTTCTGTGCTAGAGGCAGATGGATAAAATTACAAACATGCACATAGCAGTGATCTTCATTCAAACAGTTTCTTGTTTACTCTCTGCCACCTACTTTGCCTACAGCTTTCCTTCAAGGAAATCATACATTTACTCTTTTCCACCCACTCTACATTTTAAGTGACATTTGATTAACAAATTAACTAACCCTTAATAAGAAAACTATTGTCTAAATAAGCACTAATACTTTAAATTAAGTACTTTAAATACACCTCATTATGTATTTAATCAGGATTTAACAGGACATGCATTGTATGCTAAATAACCACAAAAATTAGATTACTTAAAAGGTATTTGTTAAGAATTATATAGAAAAGAAATATTTGCCGGAAGCTGGCACATTTTATAACTTCTATTCGCTTTAAATAACATTCATGTAATAAATGCCCAAGTCCAGTGATATCACTTATACTTGCTTTGTGGATAAATATATGTATGCCACACAGAAAGGATTGTTTCCATACGATATACCTAAATGCATTTAACCTAGAAGCATCAAGCCAGCTTCCCACAGCCCACATCTTACCTCTGAGCCTCTCTAGCTTGTTTCTATCTACTGTCATTTGGGAACTGCTAAAATTCAGAATTTGTGGTCTGCAGGGAACATCAGTAATTTGAAATCAGTTTCCATTCAGATTCAGGATAACTTTTCTTTTTCCCCCCTTCTCTTTTCCTAAACATTTCACAGAATGGAAATCCGTCAGAGCTGCCCAGAACTATGCCTGCTGGAAGCCTGGGGGTCTGCCTGGGAAGTCTCCTTGTGTTTGGGGACGGGATCTTCCTACACAGATGTAAATCCAGAAAGCCGAGCTCTGTGATGCTGGGCAGGCTTTCTGGTGTGGCTACCTTCGAGCCGCAAGTGCTGGCAGGCAGCCATGGAGCCATGCAGGTGACCTGGCAGGGAACCAGACAGATTTACAATGAAAATCTGCTTAGCAGGCTAGGTTCTCTGGGAAGATTCATTGAAAGCCAGATGTTTTCATGAAATGTTTTGCTTTTGACGAATCGGCATTTTCTGACGGAAAAAACCTTCTTCTCTGAAAACATCCTCTGAGCTCTGCCAGCAGCCACCGCTGCCGAGAGGTGTCACAGCTATATGGACAGGCTGGGCAGTGCCTGGGACAGAGCCCTGAGGCCTCTCAGCTCCTGATCCTCCTCCTTCACACCAGGGGAGCCCACGACAGCTGAGGCTCCAGGACAGATCCTGCTGTTCTCCCCCAGTGCAGGGTGCCAAGTGGTGGGAGCTGGCCCCAAGACAATCATCCCCAGTGCTTTCCTACCTCCAAATACTTGTGTTGAGATGGAAACACTGGCTCCACACTGAGCAAACACTACAATACCTTCAAGGTCTCTCAGCAGCCCTCTCTCCTAAAAAAACTCCAGTCTGGACCGCCACCGGGCTGGCCAACCCCTTGGGGTGGGTATTCCCAGGGTATCAGCATGACACTTGCCTTCTTCATCCCCCAGTGCAGCAATTCGAGGGTTGTGGCACAGGACGCCACCAGGGAGCTGCTGGTGAGGTGTCCCTGGCTGCCTGCTCACCTCAGGCTGCGGTCACGCACCCAGCCTCTCTAGCAAATCCACGGTCACCAGTAGCAACACACTGGGGACCTAACAAGATTTAGCTTCCAGGTCTTCCTGCCACCTCCTGCTGTCTAAAGTTGACTGCTAATACAAGCAGCAAAAGGCAGCCAGTGCTTGACAGCTGAACACAACTCAGACAGATAATGGCTTATGTCTAACACAGCCATTCCTAATAGAAAGAAATAGGCATAAAAGCGGAGAAAGGGACTGTGCTAAAAGCAGGGCTTGGGGAATGACTGAACGGTGGCGCTTCTTTCAAACCATGAGTTATCTGTAAGTGGCACTGAAGGCAAGCACAAGAAAAGTGCTGATGAAAACTCTGCTTAAAGACTTCTTTTTCTGAGGCAAGAAATACCATATGTCTTTCTCTCAGCAGCAGGCCAGACCCACTGCTTTATTTCTGGTGCTACAGTAAATGGTATACATTAAACAGGTCACTAGGTCTTCAGAAACTTCACCTCCAATATTATTTTAAAGGACTTTCAGCTGTGAAAAGCAATGTCATTTTATTCTCCAGACACAGCTATCTTTCAAATCAAAGGTAATTTATTTTTTAATACACAAACTATTAAAAAAATCTCATGAAACCATCATATTCAGAACATCTGTCTGTCCCAAAGTCTCAAAATATTAACACATACTTTGACTGTAAATATGTTAGAATATCCAACTAACTGTGTGTCAAATATGACACTTTCTTGTGCTAGTGAAACCCAGATGAAATTCATCAACTTCAGTAGATTGTAGATTTAGAGCTCTGTAAATAAGGGAAAAAATTGGCCCTGCGCTTTAATTAACATTTTAAATCAAATCTGCATTTGAAAATGTTCCAAAATTGGAAGAGATCATAAATAACCTTGTTCTACAATATTAGACTAGAACATACTTGTGCATTCTTTGCTTTAAAAAAATGTGGTTTTTATCAAACAATAATTATGGTTGTGCTTTAAATGATCCCCCTTAAATTCTTCAGGAAGGTTAAATAACTGCTGAATATTAATATTTTCCCTTTAGTCAGGGATTCAAAACAATTTTATAACAAAACATTGGGGCTGGCAGATTTGGAGGGCTATGTCGCTAAAAGCCGCTGTCATTATTCTGCTTACACGCTTGTTCTGCAGAGACCGTATTTTCAGTAATAAATAATGTTTTGAAACAAACAGGTGATTTCTGTAAGAAGAATCGACAGTATTTTTTGAAGGCAGTGGTTTCTGTAGAAACCTTCCCTCTCTTTGTCCTCTCCTATCTGCAGGGTATTGACAGCTCTGACAAGACTTTGATTATCTAGTCAGCAGGAGCCTGAGACTTGTCACTTGTCAGGTGTGAGCCGGCAGTCACGCAGCTGATGAAACAATTGAAAGGAGATAGGCTGAGCATGAGGAGGATCAGGGTCATCAAGCCCAAAATGTACGCCTGTCTAGTAAGGGGATGGCTTACACCCTCATTAATGACTCCAGTAAGGCAGGAGAAGGAGGCGGGGAGAAGCTGGAATAGGGAAATAAGAAATGCAAAGGCTGGGCATGGTGGAGGAGCTCCGGTTGTCAACATCTGTTTCTTGTCCATGGCTCTGCAGTGACCACAGCCCCTGCAGCCCCAGGGGAAGCCCCAGTGCTGCCAGCAACCTGTCTCTCTGGACCCATCCCCTGCCTGTTACGGGAGGTGAAGCTGGCACTCTCCCAGGCATCTTCTCCCATGCAACAGCCAGGTTTTCAAACTGCACTCCTCAGTGGTAGGGGTGAAAGGTAGCATGGCTCTCTAGATAGACCTGTAATGGGTTAGTACCCTCTTTTCACCACCACTGGGGGAGTTGACACGAATGCAACTGCTTCTGAGAGACTGCGCTTCAACTGTCTCCAACATTAGATAGAAACCCCAGCTGTGACAAATGCCTTTAGTCCCTACACTAAGAGGTCTGAGTGCATAGGGGTGATTGCTCCTGCCTTTGGTGAGAGCTGCAGTCCTGCCACTGCTGAGGATGTCTACCCAGTAATGTGCACTTTGGCACTAGGCTGTACAACTGAAACTCCAAGAGGGGCATTTACTAATCCAGAAGCAGGCTTAGTCAAAGAGGGCAATACAGAACAATCGCCGTTGTCTTGCAATTGTCAGGACTTAACAAAATGCTTTGTAGAAAGATGTCTGTAATCCATAACTAATATCCTTGCTGTATATATCATACACAACTGGTAGGTCAGTTGATAGGAGCTTATCCTAAGAACATTTCACACAAAACTGGATTAGTACAATATGCTTTGCACTGGAAAATCGTTCACAAACTTCAGCTTGTGTAAAACGCAGGACTTTTTTTGGTTGGTTCTTCTCACATTACACACTGTTTTTCTGTGATCTGCATTAGTTACCTATTCATATTAAAATGCAGTTCAAGGTGAGCTTCACAGGATTTAACAGGCAAAATACTGCTGCTCAGAAAGTCTCTTTTAAATTTAAATGACAACGTAAATTATTATACACATTTAGCTAATGCCACAGGAAAGATCCTGAGTATTGAGGACACAATCTGTCAGTTATACACATGCAAACCTGCAATCATTTCACTGATTTCAGGACTTTCTCTCCAAGTCTGTGCAGACACAAGGCCACTGACATCAGCGTTTCGGGTCCCATCCCAGGAATAAACTGTGAGCTGCATTTACTATTTTATGCGAGCCCCAAACTGTCGCAAAAAGTTCAGGAGCTGTCTGCTGTCTGTCATAAAACTGATTATTGGTATTCCTTAAATCTTTAGGACACTTAGACATATGGATAAGATAAGAATGGATTAACTATGTCTGACTATGCATATCAATTGAGGAGAAAATTTTTCTCTGAGATAAGGTAGCAATGAAAACCCATGAGGCAGGATGGGCAGAATCACAGAGGAGAAGAGATTGAAGGGCTGCGACACTTGCACACGATGGGACAAAAGAAGACAGGGAAGAGGTGGCTAGTTAACTGAGGAGGGGCAAGAAAAGAAACATCTCTAATATTCGGTATGAAATGTCGTAGGTACATATACTAGTTCAAACTTTTAAAGGTTTTGGTGGGTTTTTTTTAGTTAACTGTGCACAACAATTAACTTTCTTTTTTGACATAAATCGAGAGACAGCTCACTATAGTCCCATGTGTGAAAGGTGTGGCACACAGCAATATCCCTGCTGAATGCTTGATAGGTAAAACCTTTCTTGCATGGCTGGACAGTTTGTCATGCTCTTGGCTGGTCCCTCAGTGAGGTATTTTTCACTGAGGATTTCAAAGGACTTTAGAGTTTACTGCAGGTATCCTAACCAGGATATCATATGACCAAAGGAGAGAACATGAATGCACCTGTTTCACCTTACTATAATTTCTTATATCTAAACATAGAAGTTTAGGGAGTTTTCAGTATTGTTCAAAACTGGAACACAGTTTAGAAAATACAGTGTAAAGAATTACTTATTCTGTAGCTTTTAAGGATACCCATCATGGTGAAATAATAATTGAATTTCTTCGTAAGAAAGCTGGTTCTGGACTTCTAACCACTGGTGCAGTATGGAATGGATACTTGAGAGGAGAATGACAGTGTGATAAATAAAGTGCTCACCAAGAGTACCAGGGAGCAATGGATGACAGGTACAGATCAATGGACTATCAAGTACGTTTTCAGCCATCAGTTTATTGTTATTAATACTTTATCTCCAGTTTTAAAATAAATAACTTATTCACTGCTGTCTTTCAGATTTGATTTCTCCTCTCCAAAATCCAGATTCAGAAATGTAACCCGAGAATGATAAATTTAAACCAACATAATAAACTCGTTGAAAATAATTACTTACACCATTCTTGGGAAGGGACTGGGCTTGGATGAATGCATGGGAAACCCACACCTTCCTGCCCCCCCAAGGCCCCATGGTCGCCCTCTGTCATCTGTAAAAGTAAATGGTGGCCTCTTGAGACTAAAGCTTACTATGCAATTAGTGAACATTTATTTGAAAACCATATCAAGGAGCAGGCCCAGTTTGAGGTGGTGCTCAGGCATTTCCATACGGGTTTCTAACTCATTGACCTCCCAGTGCCGGGGCATACCCTTGGACTTGCTCACACCCCAAAATTATCTGAAACAACTTACAGACAGATTTTGGCTGCTCTAGGTTGCACAAGGACAGTGATTCAATGAAGTGCAGAGGGGTACCTAATTATTCTGATATTAGTAGTAATTTCCTGAGCAATATACCAAGAGCTTTATAGCACTGGCAATAAGAGTTCAGCTTCTTCATTATTCAGGAAGAACCTATATCATAATACATGGCTTTGATTCCAGATTATGAATTTTCCATTATCAGACTTTTGCATTGTTGGGTTTTGGTTGGTTTTTTTTTTGGCTGGAGACAACGTTTTACTACATTCAAACCTGAAAAAGTATATTAGCTCCATGTAAAGCAATGCTTCCTTCAGCTCCAGCCAAAATCCTGGAACATTTCATCCATGGAAGAGAGTCCTACCACCATCTACTGTCAATCGTAATAATTCATAAACGATGCCACAGAGATTTGAATGTACTATTTGATTACTTTTTCAGCTCTTGCGATTTTGTTACAAGAGTAGTGTTTGTAAGATCAAACCAGAAATCTATCAATGCTCAGCTATCAATATACATATTTTCTAGAATACAAAATCCTCCAGTTAATATAAAATAATTGTGGAAACGGTTGGCAAATTAAAGATAGTTGTTATAGATTCCAAAAATATTTTTGCTTTCAGCAAAATACATTTTTAATTACTTTCCTACTAGCTGTCATTTTTCATAAACCGGTCTAGACAACTCATGCCAAATCATGCAAAAACTGATCTGAATGAAATGCTTTCCTCTAACACTAAAGATCAGAAAATGTTCTCTTGCTTTTTAAAGCACACGTGGAGTTTAATAAAACACTCGTGGACATACTTTGCTGTTTGTGGAGTGCTAAAAAAATATAAATCAAATTTTCCCTTTTAAAGAACTTGGACATTAAAATATCAAATAATACCAAATAATTCTTTTTCCAATTTAGAAATAAACTTGAAGATATAAATATACATGTCCGTAGTGTATCTTTATTTTCTGAATTCAAACTCTTTTTCTGAAAACATAGTACTACAAAGCACAAAGTAGCAAAATCTCTATTAACACAGTTGTAAGATGTACGTATATGTTTCTACCACACCTTTTATCTTATCTTAAACGTATTGAAAAGGAGGGAGAAAGAGTGAAAAATAATCTGCATTTGTATATCCTTTACACTTTTGACTGGAATTATTAAGCTGAGTTATAGCACTCAGAAGTAAGGAATTATGTGTAGTAAAGAGTGTAGATTTTGCTTTTAGCGTCATAATCAATGTCCAAATCTAAAATTGATATAATTGACTGTTAATTAATTCCCTTGATATTTTCATTAGCACATCCAAGCAACAAGTCTTCTGTTTGGCACTTCTGAATTATTCAGGAAGTACTCATATTGCTGTAATGAAGGCGTTACTGCCTGATACTATACTGGTTAATAAAGTTAAATGCAAGGCATGCTTCTATTTTTCTATTCTGATTGGACAATCAAAGATTTCCCTTAAGATATGTGAAATGACATTTCAGAGCCACACAAAAAAATGTCAAGAGAAACATCCAAAGATATTTTTGTGAAAAAATCCAGCTCTATACTTTGAATAACTATAGCTTACCCTTAAGTCCTATAATGCTGCAATGAGAAGGGTTGCTGTGGGTGGCATCTAAATCTGTTTTGGAGGCTCCTTAGGTGTCCAGAGCTAACATTGCCCATCAGCCCCCCAGGTCTCAAAACATTTGCAGTAGCCTAAATGGTCAAATAATGAGCAGAGATTTACTAGTACCCTTGCCCTTGCTAGTTGTCTCTCTATTAGCAAAGTGATTGGGATACTCCCAAATACTCCTACAAATCGCTGAGCAAATGTTGGTGTCCTTACCCAGGTAAATCCTCTCTGATCTCCAATGTTGATTTTTCCAGGGGAAGGAAGGCCAATGGTATCCTGGGGTGCATTAAGAAGAGTGTGGCCAGCTGGTCAAGGGAGGTTCTTCTCCCCCTCTACTCTGTCCTAGTGAGGCCACAGCTGGAGTGTCCAGTTCTGGGCCCCCCAGTTCAAAAGGGACAGGGAACTACTGGACAGAGTCCAGTAGAGGGCTATGAAGATGATGAGGGGACTGGAGCATCTCTCCTAAGAGACCTGGGGCTCTTTAGCCTGGAGAAGACTGAGAGGGAACCTTATCAATGCTTATAAATATCTAAAGGGCAGGTGTCAAACGAATGGGGCCAGGCTTTTCTCAGTGGTGCCCAGCAACAGGACAAGGGGCAATGGGCACAAACTGGAGCACAGGAAGTTCTGCTTAAATATGAGGAAAAACTTCTTTACTGTGAGGGTGACAGAGCACTGGAACAGGCTGCCCACAGATTTGTGGAGTCTCCTTCTCTGGGGATATTCAAAACTCTCCTGGACGTGATCCTGTGCAACCTGCTCTAGGTGAACCTGCTTTAGCAGGGGGGTTTGACTAGTTGATCTCCAGAGGTCCCTTCCAACTCCTACCATTCTGTGATTGGCCTAACCAGGAGAAAGTTAGAAGTGCTCTTTCTGAATGCTTTGGTTCATGGTCATGACGAAAGCCAGGACAGCTGGTAGGGCTTATGCCAAAATTGGCAGCTTTGTGTCTTTTTTTTAACATTGTTTTTTTCTTGTAAGGTACTAAGTGGCAGAAATCCCATAAATCTTGCCGTTCCAAAAAGAAAAAGCTTGAGGGGACTGGGTGGTAGATTTGATGGATGCACTGTCCTTAATGCACTAGCCTCTTCCCTAAGGGATTATGGTTTTGAATTTAGTGCAGAGAATGAACTGTTCCTCAACCGATGGCAGTAAAAGTTTATCAGCAAAGGATAGTTTTACCTTTCAGATCATCACTGTGTTCTCTGACATGATCCTACTCTGTACAGATCCTTCAGCACCACTCACAAAACCAATAAATAGCCACTACAGAGGCAATTCAGGTTTTTTCTTTTTCTTTTTTAAAACAGAATGCTACTAGTCCTAATTAATTTAATATTTGTCACTTGGACACCATCTCCCATATGACAACCTCCAAAGAATTTACAAAGATTAATGACACCCCATTATATCAATGAAGCAGAAAGAATAAGAATTAGTTCACCCATCACTGAAACACACTCTCTTCTGGGGTGGAACATGACAGCTACTTAACAGTGTACAACATGGAGGAATTAGGCCTTGGGGAATCAAGAACCCACCAGTTACTTCAAGTGAAATATTGGTTCTAAAGGAATGAAGTTGCTCTTCTCAGGAGTTGGTCGCTGAATGGATATGTTCTTCCCAAGCCTCCTATGGGATCCTATGTCTGCAGGAAGACATTGCACTACATTAATGGAGGAAAGTGAAGGAAGTTTTGCTGGTATTCCTTAGGTGAGAGACCTAAGAGTACCACAAATTAACATCATCAGGGGCATGGGTGTAGATGCTTCTCTGAAAAATGGGACTTGGTTCTCTTTTTAGAAATGGAAAGTGAAAAAGCATGGCAGCTTCAAACATTGAATTTACCTTGTCCCTGTGCAGAGGGTTGGACCACAACCCATGTAGTTACCAACCCTGACCAAAAATCTCAAGGGTGGAGTTAAGGAGTCTCAATTTGTGTCTATCCCTTCGAAGAAAAGGGGTCTCTTGCCATGGTGAATTACCCTGTTACTACCGTGGTGGGATTTACAGTCTGCAGCCCTGCGTGGGAGCACCTGCAAGTGGAGCTGGAGGAGGGTTGGTGACTACTACACCTGGGCAAAGGCTCAGTCCATGGTGAAACTGAGAGCGCAGAAGCAACATTGTTCTAATTTCCCTCCTAATAACTCAGGAAATTATGTAAATCAAATAAGAGCCTATTTTGGCAGCTGCAGCGGGAGGAGGGGGTGAGTTTGACACCACTCTCCCCCTGTCGACAGTGGAGGCTGCATAAACTGCACTGACAGCCCCCACCATTGCTGCCAGGCTGGCTGGGGAAGAAGTTGCTCTGGGAGCATAAGGTGGCCAGTGCCTGTGACAGCATGCAAAGGACACCTACCTGGGGTGACTGCTCATTGCACAACCAAGGTGTCAAGCACACCTCCTGCTTGCTCAATGGCCACCCTACCAAGGCAGATTAAAACCTGCCTTCTCCTTTTGTAGTTACTGTACAGGTGGTTGCATTTTAAAGTATAAAAACTCATACCACTCAATGATTAAAAAAGGGCTTCTGAATACACACTGCACAGCTTCATCAGTTAATTTCAACTTGCTGGGGAAAAAAAAAAAAAAAAAAAAAAAGAGCCACATTTTTAGATTTGATCCTCATGGTCTTAAAATATTAATCAGACACATGCTTGGTATTTTTTTTAATCCAACTGTCTCCAGAATGCTTATTGACAATTTACAAAGAGAGGTTAGAAAATAGTAAAGGGAAATATGTAAGTAATTATGGTTCTAGTATTGCAGGGCCAAGTGAAGTAAATTAATGTAATACAAACATTTTGTGGATTTGTTTAATTATTTGCAAGTACAGTTAAATCTGCAAGTACAATTAAATCATAGTGCAGTAGATGGGGGTTTATAAATGGGAATTTTCCTAATAAGTCTTTTCAGAACACTCAAAAGTCTTTGTAAAATACGGATACGCTCCCAGGTTGTTTATATCCACTCGCTGAATAGATGGCTGTACACAGCTGTGGCTACAGTCAAAAAACTTGGTAACAGCAACATTCAGTTAGCTACCAATGAAATCCCCCTTATGCCAAGGACCAGCACAAGACTTTCCCACCTTTGCTGCCCCATGGGTCTTCTCTAAAGAGCTCATGAGAACTTTGTGGACCCTTGTGCAGCCCAGAAGAGCAGAATGAGCAAAAAGGAATTTCACCGGGTCTGGGTGGTACCTGCAAGGATTTCTGATCTGGGTGAGGGATTAATCTCTGTGGACCTTGGATATCCACCAATCCACAGGCATTCCAAATCTAAGAGCACATGAATGTTAGAAAGATCCCGAAAAGCTGCATCATTGCAGCTCTGCCACCACTGAATGCAACGAGATCACCCCAGAGCTCACAGGGAGCAGCAACAGACCAACGCCTAGACATTTTGAGAATTCAATCCTAAATGACTATAGTGTTGCTAAGCAAAAAATGAATTAATTTTGTTTAAACAGAGAAGGTTATATATTGTTCTTGTTAAACTAAAAATAATGTCATAAACTAAGAAGTTTCTTTTCTGAAATATATTTCAATCAACAATTCAATGTCCTGAAATTATAGATTGGATTTCACATGCTTATACAGCAACAGCTAAAACACAGTATACATTTTCCTCTTTCTCATTAAGAATTGAATAAAAAACTGACCTAGAAAGTACTAAATAGTATTCAAGATGTCGTCTTGAGCTTCTGAATGGATTCAACAAAATCATTCAAAACCTAAAGCACATTCAGCAACATTCGTACATGTCTGAGCACGATATAGTATGAAGTACCCACTGTGCAACAAAAGTCATCTAGATCTTTCTGCCTGCAACTCACAAAGTTGAGACATGTTTTGAAAACACATCTTTGACTTTGGTTCTTCAAAGAAATCCTAAGAAGAGGTGAAAACGGAGACTGTTCGAGACACTCCAAAAGGCCTGTGTTCTTCCAGAGACTGTTTAATTACCAACTGAACTGCCAATCCTTTCAGAAATGGATCAAAAAGCCACAGAAAGCAGTGACTTAGCAGAAAGAAGAAACTTCCTATGTTTTGTTTCATTTAGAGAGAAACTTTTTGTCTTTTTTCTTTGCATTCCAGGAATTTTACAACTAGTGGCAGATGTTCTATGTTGCATGGCTCTTACCCTTTTAAAGGGATGAGCAAACATGCATAGTATTCAATAATGCATAGGAATGTCATATCTTTTAGGCATTACCCCATCCCAGTGAGGTCATCAGCCTTTTGATATTTCTAGATTTAATCCTACTTTTGAGCAATCAACCACAAAATTTGTTTTTTCTTGATCTTTCTCTGAAATTCACAGCATATCAGTATTATCGACTTGGTGTCATTTCACGTGGTTACTGCATTCATGCTGGGTGGGGCTTTGAAGGAGGCAGGGGTGGCTTGGTTAATTTTTTTGATGAGGGAAAAATCTAGAGTCTTGACCTTAAGGTACCCAGCTTTGGTCAACTGAGGGCTTTGGTCTACTAAGCTGGAGATGAGAGCAGAAGCCCTGCTTGTTTGGTTAAGTGTTGATTGACTTGCAGAAGAATGAGTGTGAGCATGTCTGTGGGGGAGGGAGGTTATCAGAAAGTGAGGAATCTGCTACTAGCCTTTAAATTGAAAGCTTTATACTCTGTGCTTTTATAACTGATGTTTTATAGATGTAAAGTGTTCACAGCCTCAGTGACAGCATCCAGTATACCTTTGTGAAATGAACAGGCACCTGACCTCAGCTGGGTCTTTGATGTGGTGGCTTCAGCTCTCAGTATGTAAATATGTTTATTTGCTACAGAAGCCTGTTCTTTAAGATGACTGACTATGATTGCTCTCACATAGGGATACAAGAGCATGGGGGTACCTTCCAGAAGTAGAACCCTTCGTGACCACTTGTATTTTGTACAACTTAGATGGGGAACACTGTCCAAAACACTGCTGATCTTTATGCGTCAGCGTTGTATTCTATCTGCTTCCTTCAATACACAGTTTTCCCAAGTTCAGAAACTTGGATAGGCTACTTCTATTCAGTTCTCTGCAAAACTAATCTGGAATAAGTTTTTTAAACTAAGTGAAAACAAAAACATTTCATTTTTAAAACATTTCCTATAAATAATGCTTTAGAGCTCATTCATGAGACCAAGATTATTTTAAATTGATTGCTGTTACCAAAACCACCTAGTATTACTTTTCACTCAGGACACAGCCCAGGATCTCAATTCTCCCATGGGTGAATCATTTGTAGAATTAGGACTAAAACTACAAAAGTTCTGCTTCTAATGCTATTAAAGCAATGCAGGTGTACTAAAGCACATAGGATGGGTTAAATAGATCTTTTTTCAGCTTTAAGATTTGTATGAAGAAATGATGTACATGTAGCCGGGCGCTTACCGAGGATGCGGCATGCACTCTGACAATGGCTTTCCTCCTTATCTAGGATCTTTTAATAAAGTGTTAATTATAAAGGCTTCTCAACTCATTGTTTAGAGTCCTAAAGAGAAGCACACTTTTCCTGTCAAACACGAAGGGTTTGCAGCAAGTGAATTTGTCTTGTAGCAGTAAGCTGCATTTTCCTGTGAAGTGATTAATTTAAATGGGTTGGAGCTACCCTGATGTTCTGAGGGGTCCCATGCTCCCTGCCTCTAAAATAAACCACAGCAAACCAAGCCAACACCTTGCTGTTGGCACCACGCCTTGGAGGGGTCCACTTTGCACCATTTTACAGGTAGGACAGATGCCCAGGTTGAGCCTTTTCCTAGCAAGACCCAGTGGCCAAATGCTGCCCACAGGATGCACAAAGGACCAGCACATTTAATCCTGGCTCAAGCTAATGCATGCAAGTCTCTGTGATCTTGTGTTTTGGTGAAGGGTGAAAGGTGGTGTGCAGGTAGCCTCCTCTAGACCACTCATCACTATAAATACTTCTGTGATGTCCTCTGTTGTCACTCACTGGAAAAGTAAACAGATTGCCAGATGAAATACAAAAAGACCAGTAAAAAGGTATTAACGTGCAGTTTCATTAACTTTAGCCAAAATGAAACGAAAAATGTGGGAGAAAGAAAAAAAAAATCGTATCACCTGAAAGCAACACTGTCTCCAGTATGACATGCTGTGTAAAGTAAGCCTTCAAAGGAAAAGTAATATCACTTTGTAATGCTGATATTTTGCTGAGTTATTTATTTTATGACAAAAAAGCATTGTGCTGTGTGAATGAATATGAATTTACTACTTTTAAATAAGCAAAGAAGAAAAGATAAGTAGATCACTATCAAAAACTTCCTGTAATACTTTGCATAAATGATCACAATCAGCAATTAACTGGGGAAAATCAGGCTTATTCTATTATTTTTCCACGCCTGTTAGGGTATTGTCTTAACTCCATGGTCAGATGTTCACTTGGCTAAGCACACACCATCCCATTATGCTATTCACATTTTGAGCTAGTCAGACACGAGCTAGCTCCAGTATAAAAATGCCCAACCTCTCCTACACACACTGCTATTAAGAGGCAAGTGGGGTCCAGCCAGCCCAATCCAAAGTGCAGACATGCCTTAGGATTTAAAGCAAGGAGTCATCAGCTCCAAAAATTCTTGTAAATGGAGGTTAATTGCAACTCCAATTTCCATGTAGGAAATGTGAAACAAAATAAAACCAGTTAAGAATGAAGACTCTCTAAGGCTTTGGAGGTGTCTGAACTTAAACATTTCTTTTTTCTAGATAGAGAAATAGAGGAGCAGGGGATGTTTCTGAGACTCGCCAAGGCTGATTGCACCTTGCCTTTTAGCCAATTAACTCTATCTGCACACACTTTTTTAACAGTGCAGAACAGGACAGCAGGAAGACCTTTGAAAGAAAGGCCTTGAAAAAGAGTAGTAGGAGGAAAAATGCCAGGGTGCCTTTTTCAGACAGTCCCATATTACTTATCTCACAAACTCATGCTTTATAGTTGCTTTTGCCATATTTATCCCTGCATATTTTGCATGATCAGAAGCAGTTATTGCTAGAGGATTGTTATACAGCTTTGTATTACAGCAGCACCCAGGAGGCCCAGACAGAGCAAGCCACCACACATTAGAAGGTGATAGCTCCTATTGGAGGAATTCGTAGTCTACATGACATTGGGTCTGAGAGACACAGGCTGAATTCACACAATGGCTGACGGGTATAAATACTTGCATTCTATTCAGACAAACGTTCAAACATGCTGTTAAGTGACTTACTGAACTGAGAGACGGCTGACCAAAAGCACTTAACTGCATAAATGTGAATGCCTCTGTTGTAATCCTAGTCCAACTCTCACAGCTACTACAACTTAATCGTATACAGAAATACTGCCTTCCTCTCTGGATCCACCGCTCTCTGATCAGTACAACGAACCAGAAAAAAAGTTTGCAAACACAATCTAATTCACATTTGAGGACACCTGAGGAGCCCCAGCGCCCTCTATTTGCAACAAACCATTTTGCTAAGAACAGTTGCTGTTAATGATCCTTGCTATTAAAATATGCACATTTTGGCATGATAGCTCTTTCTGTGCCTAAGAGGCTTACACTTCTACCAGGCCATCTTCTTTATTTGCAACACGTTTTTGCCATGATTACAGATGTTGCAACAGTAGACATCATATTCTCTTGAACCTTTAGGACAAGTTGTCTTACATATTTGCCCCAAATGTCACACTAGTAATTGTCTCATCATCCTCCAAGACATACCATAAGAAAACAGAAGCTGACACTTCTGCATTCCCCAACAGCTGCTACTGCAAAGGCTCTGCAAAAAGGCATCTCAGAGTATGTCCTTCAGAAGTACTGCAGTGACAGTCCTAACCTGTGCTTTGCAACTGCCATTCTTGACTATTTTTTGCAACTACTACAGATACTGCACATATTTTGTATTAAAACTGAGATAAAAAATTGCTGTATACATTATGCTTGCACATGGATGTTATATGAACTCTTCTGTTGTTTGCCTTTCAGTACTGGTAGATAACCATTATGATTCTACCGTTTTTTATTGAGCAATGCTATGAAAAGATCAATCAATTTGCATACAATATAAATCCACATTCATCTTTTATTATTGCACAATCAGGGAGCTTTAATGTAACATAAATTCAAGTGCTATATACTTTGATTACTCTTTGTAAAACTATTTAAACACTGTTCATTTGGAAAGAATCTTATAGAAATTTTCTAAATTATATACGTGGCATTTGGGGAAACTTTTCTCATAAAATCTCTGTACAACAGTGGAATTGCTGGCCTTCTGCAAATTCATTAGGTGTTGAGTATCTTAATGAGTAAAGCGCTCATAACTGTGTTTGTTTAAAAAGGCCAAACTGAACCATGGAGGAAAAAATGAAAAATCAGCTGATACTAGAAATATATGGTATATCATTAATATTTTTAAATCTACTACTCTATTTGCTAGCAAATTTAAATTGTTACTAGACTACATAATACTGATGCTGTTTAGCACTATTGTTCAGAATCTGGTTTTCTATAATCACCAAACACCCTTTGCTCCCTTTGAAAAATCCCAATTCAGAAGAGTTATGAGAAACTTTACAGAAATAATTTTTTTAAGGAATTATTAGTAATCAAGTAAAAAAGACTGGAGAAAGATGATCTAAGTTACAAACCTGTTACATGACAAAAATCAAACCAGAATTCTTTTTAAGACAACACACTGACAGTAAGTCTGTTGCTTTTAATACTTTACAAATAAAAATGATGTTTCTCTTCTTTCAATACAATAAGCTTTCCTTTTGCACACTTTCCTCTGGGCTCTTGCAAGAACCAAGAACAACAAAACACTGTGGGGAAAAAAACAAACAAACAAAAGAAACCCCACAAAAACCAAAAACCAAATCAAGTCCAGCCTAGAAAGAAGCAGAATTGCCACTTTGCCCAAAATTTCCATCCCAGTTTTACAACTTCAAGAAATTTAGATGGGGTTTGGAAAGCATAATGCTATTTTGAGTGATTATCTGAAGAGCACTGAAATATCTTAATTACTTACTGGTATCAGGGTATTGGTAACTGCAGCTCAGGAAAGGAAGGGGGAGATAAAATGCTTTCTTAAGCACATATGTGATTCTATGTAAATCTGAACTGCTGCCTGAAATGTTTGCCAATAAAGATGAAAGTCCCACAACATAGTCACAACATGATATCTATCATATGGCTTCCTGGCTGTTGTGTATGTTTTTGCTGTGTGTAATTGACTGTGTTGGTGTTTGCACTACCTAGAATTTGCATATCAGCTCAAACACTATATTCTTGGTGGGCTTGATCCTGTGAGCTCCCCAAGAGCCTCCAACTACGCCTGAAACCAGGGGACACCAATACAGGGCTCTCAGGATGTCCTGAGTGCTGCACCTGTGTTTTGTTTCCACATTTCTCATCCTTCCAACAGAACCTGGGTAAAAACATCCGTGTTTCTACAAGCACAAGAGTCAACGTTGAGGTTTCAGCCTTCAGACTGAAATATACCAGTTCAAGAGATGACAAAACATAGGCTTCACCACAGCCAACGTTTGGGTTACTCTAGAGGCAAAAGTTGTGATGGACGCACGAGTATAGTTCTGAGATTCGGTGCAGTTTGCGTATACCCCCCACAGATACAAGTTTCTCCCTTCCCACCTTTTTCTTTTTTTCTAACATGCAAACCTGTGCTTCGTATTGGAAGTTTCTGATTATTGATTCTGTCAATGAAGCCAGTGAGCACAGAGAAGAATTTCACATGGAAATCCTGCAGCCACCATCTCTTACAACAAATGTAAAGTCATGATCTTGTTATTACCCTCACTGAAGTTATTTCCCTTAATCCAAGCACTCCTGCTCTGCTGTCAGTCCTGGGCTATCCAGTAATCATCCATCTGTTCTCATAGCACTTCCTCTGTGCACACGAGTAGCACAAAGCAGCTGTGGTGAATCAGGCCTTCAGATAGGGATTTTATCCACTAAGCAAGTACAAATCATTAATAGAAATTACTTTAGTGTATGACTTGGCTGCTTCTCGTGATGCAGCTACACATGTTGCAGCATGTAGGAAAAAGAGGCACAGCAGATGCTACTGGAAGCAAAATCCTGAGAAGGAATGATGGCATGTTACTCGCAGCTCTGATTAGAGGGGGATGAAAGAAGATACAGCACTTACTGGACCTGCTGCTGTTGCTATTGAAGCATCTGCTCCATTACCACGATTAAAGAATGTGTTTCCACTTCCACTGCTGCTACTTCCCTGGGTTTTTTCCTCTTTTTTTTTTTTTTTTTTTTTTTAAATTGTTTTCTCACAAATGGAAGGAAATCTGTAAGGTTTCTAGGCAGGTTCATGTTATGGGCATGTAGGACAGGTGCAGGAACGGGAGGAAAGGACTCCTACTGAAAGATGCAGCAACACTGTCCTTAAGTATGTAACAAGTTAACAATCCATTTAAAAATAAAGTCTTGACCACCTGCTAATAAGGCCTCCTGTAGCAAATTCCAGCATAAACAAACACTCACACAGCAAGTGTGAAGTTCAGGATAGCACTAAAGCATTTAACACAGTTAAGTGAAAAATCTAGATTCTAGTCCGTACTTTTCCAGGCTGAAGCATCCTAAAATACCACATCTAATTAATCAGAACATCTTTCTGACTCACTCCTGAACAATTACCCAGGCAGGGAGAAATAGTATGTAATCAAAGGCTGTAAAAGGGTCCTCTCATATTCTGTGCCGGTCACTAAGAACACAAAGCATCTTTAAATTTGTGACTAGAAGCAGACTTCAAGGATATCAGATTAAATAAGAAGAATATGGTAAAATTTCAGTGGTGGGATGGCAGAATCAGCAAGAGGAAATTTGCATGCACTGTCCCTGCACTGCTCCGTACCAAAGGAAATTGAGTGTCAGCCTCCCCGGCAAGGACCTCCTACCAAAAACGAGGGTTCAGACATCAGGGCAGCTGGAGGGGAAGGTCACAACAGCAGAAAACAGTGACAGTGGCCAAACCGTAAAGCTTCAGCCCCTCTCACCCCAAAGGAGGAGCTACTCCTCACAGCTGATGGAGATGACCATTAAACTAAATGGGCTTTTGTTAATTTTGATGCTTTTTCCCCCACAGCCTGTGTGTGTACGCACCTTCACACAGCCACACACACATCAACACATCCTCCCACGCTATCTGCCCAAGCAGAGGCCATGACAGTATCTTAAAATCGTGCCCTGTACGTTGCTCTGTCCCAGCTGTGAGTGATGTAGCTCATCGGGGGCTTAGACACTCGGGGGAGAAGTTTTGCTGTGCACAGACCTCACTCTAGAAACATGAATGAGTTAGAGCTGCCCTGACAGATGTCCTAAAGCCTTTGCTACTGCAAGGGCTGCCAGTACAGAAGAGTACTTTTAATGTAAGGGTTTAGCTCCTCTGAATTACACCACAATACCTGAAAACACACCATAAGATCTTAAACCACTTCATGTCCAGAACAGCTTTAAGGACATTAACTCCTTAACACAGTAAAGGCTCTCATTTCTATGAGGGCCCAATCCAAAGCTGAGCAAAATCCATTAAACGATTTCCATTGACTTCAATAGGATTTGAATCAGGTTCTAAATCCTTAATGTAAAGTCTGAAGCCTTGTCCTGCCCTGAAGCTTTTAAATCCTTAAACAGTTTAAAAGGAAATGATTTTTTATTCTTTTATTCAGTGAAGTAAAAACCATGTCAGATGTCATTGTTCAGCCCCAAACTACCTTTACAGAGAGTTTTCCTTTGTCTTAATTCGCTCCCTTTATAGTTTACAAAAAAACCCAAGCAACCAAGAAAACTAATTAGAAACCCAGATATGCAGCATTCATATGCTTCATTTTAATCAAGTGAGAAACTTTCCTGAATAAGTAAGTTATACAAAAATAAGCACACGCTTAATTAAGCAGTCATATGATCAAGACACAACCAGGCAAAAAAGCAGTGACACTGTGTATAAGCAGAATGTTGTTACATATAAATAAGCCAAAAAAGGAAAACAATGGTTTTAACTTGGTTTGCATCAGTTAAGGCAACTGCAGATGATACCTACAAACACAGCTGTGAGAAAAATGGGATTTTAAGAGTCCAAGTGTTCCTTTAAGTTCTTAATGCTGAAGAACTTCAGTGTTTTACAGAATGTGGGCTAAACACAAGATCAGCCAGACCTTCCTGGAGAAACAAAGGTTCCCAGTCACTATGAGTTCCACATAACTCGGCCTCTGTTGAAATAACTGCCCCTAATTCTGCACAAGCAAACCAAACTGAGCACTTGCTCTGTGTGCATTTGGAGACAGGGCAATCTGGAACATGATTAACACCAGCATTATTGAGGCATCTGCCCAAACCACATTTCTATTTTACCTTGATCGTTACTATCCTTTTTTGAATTGTCTCCACTGCTTCCCTGTTTGGTAACATCAATGCATCAAATAAAGCAGGAAAAGGAAGTTTTCACATAAGTTACAAGTTAATTTGCTGCTCAGAGAACTCTCAGCCTGCAAATGAGTGATAAAAACACAAAATGAGGTACCCAAAAAGTATGAAGGACAATAGTCGGAATATTTCTGAGTCCATTTTTGTAAAAAAAGTCCCCGTCCACTACCTCAGTTTCTTTATTTATGATGTAAATAACATTTCAGCAATAAAATGATGGAAATGAGGGAGCAGAGTCAATGCTGAGACTGAGGGATGCTCTTCAAACCACTGGTAGGCATTTTTTACAAGTTTCCCTCTGTGCCAGTCCACAGAGGATATGAATTATTGCAGCGCCCAGCTGCAGAGCTCTAGCTCCAGGAGAAGTTCATGCTTTTAGCTATGGATGTCTTTGCTTCACTGTCTGGTTTGTTGGCCAAGATTGTGACTGTCCTTTTCCTCAAGGCAAAAGATACCTGAACATTTTGTCAGTTTTACACACATTTTCCCCGTAGAGTTTTAACAAATGAATTTGTGTTATACTACGCCCTCTAGTACTACAACATCCCCACAACCACTTGTGCAGGACTGAGTTCCTAATGCTGCCTTAGGATGCCTTTTGGCAACATGGACAGTCCAATTAAAGGCAACTACATTTTGCCCCAGATTACCTAATCAACCCATGTCACAACTCAAGATACACAAAAGGATGGGGCCCCGTGATGCCCAGAACACACACACATAACTTTCCAGTACCACCTCCCTAGAGTGAATCATCAGCCTGGAGTTAGATCGCCCACTTGTCCCTCTCAGACACCAGGAAAAGAGGGCAGCGCAGCATTTGCCAGGCCAATGCTAAGGACATTTCCACTCCACTTCTGGGTGCAGGCAGTGAGATCCACACTGCCTACAGCCTCCTGGTAGAAGCCCCTCCTGCAGCTACCACAACACAATCAGAAGGGCAGCAGCAAGAAAGGACACATCTCCTTCAAAACACTGGGAGTCTCTCTCCACCACTACCTTTAATTCAACAGCTTTCTCCTCACAACACATATACACAACTCACAGGATACTTTGGTCAGGTCCCACAGCTATTTGAAGCAATGTGAAAGCTTCACCTCCTATTTCTCCAGACAATGTTCTTATGGCCAAATATGTAATATTCCCACTTTCCAACAGGCAAAGCTGAACAGGAGATTCATAAAGCTCCGTTTTTTATATGCATGTCTACATCCTCTTTCAAATGCCTAAGTCCTTGTGTGGGTGTTGGTCTTAAGTCTCAGGAATTAAGTGATCCAATTTACTGCTAGGGCACAACCCCACTGTGCAGACATGCGATGCAGACACAGCCACAATAGCAGGGTTGACTGATCTGTGCTAATGTGTTTTCTGGAACAAGCACATTTCCTCACCAGCGCTGGATTATGTTATGGGGAGAGATGAGGTCGGATGTTTTTGCCTCCCTTTCCATTACACGGTATAAAGTGCCCAAATAGACTCCGCATAACAGCCTCGTGCTTTTGCAGGCAGCAGTGGTACTTGCCTGCGACAGAGGAGAAGCCAAAGTTATTTTAATGACTGATGGATTCAATTTCTATGGCCATTTTTAATACCTGGGTACCGTGATGAAAATCAACCACAGGAAGAACTCAATTTTGTTTTTCATTAATATTCACTTTGTTGAGATGAACAGATGATTTTGGGGAGCTCAGTTGCCCTTTTAATTTGTATGTTTGCAGTATGGAACAGATATCTTCCATTTTCAAGCAAGTAAATCCTGCATCTCACTTCTTGTGGTTTTTGTCATTATTACAAATGGAACTCAGTCTGGAAGACTTTCTAAAAAAAAGTTGGGGAGGTAAATACCCTTTAAAAAAGACAGCTAATGTTATAACCAGATATTAGTCATTTAATATCACCATTCAGTCTCTAATTTCTAGAAATAATAATAGGAAAAAAAAGACTAAAATGTGTGTTTGATGGAAATTACTATAGATCTAAACCTTTCAACATTCCCTTGAGCTCTGGCCAGTACCTTCATATCTCTTCACATCAGGAAACTTTCTGCAGAGTCTGGCTAAGGTTTCTTTCTGTAGCTTTACATTAAGGTATGTGGATAATCTAAAAGAAAAATACAATGCCCCCCAAATTCAACCTTTCCTTTTATTCACAGTGATCTTCAGTTCTTAGAGAAGAAACACTACTTTTCAGGTGAATGCAGCGCATTTTAGAATTGTTTTATTTCTTTTCTTAAGCCTCATTTTATATTTTTAACACATTCAACTGCTAGCTGGCTTGGCTCAGAAGTGAGCTGACCCTACTAAGGTGACAGAAATAAGTGCTCTAGTTCACTGAGTGAATAGCAGCTTTATGGCCCCCATCACTATCATACTACTGCTAGTACAGTCACATAGGAGAAATTTGAAAAAAACATTAGATTTCCAGTTAGTGGAAAACATATGATACAGAAACCATGTAACATGCCTAGTATCTTGTTACAGTTTGATCCACATATATTTTGCTGGATTTTATTTGTATAATCATGCTTAATCTAAAAAGAGCAAGGCTAGCTGGTTTTATCAGACACATGTAGAATAGTTGACAGTAACAGTTCCATTCGCATTTAAAATACGAGGGGTTTGCATATTCCTGTTTTGGAAAATATGTTTCAGAACTCTCTATTTTTATAGTTGATCCCAAATGAAAGGCTTTTCCTCTTTCCTCTTAGCAGTGGCTGTTTGCTTCTTGAGTTCATTAATGAATCATTTGGTTTTCCCCTCCCACCTGAAAGCTAAGTGAAAATAAATGAGAAAGCAGAATGGACATCTTGTCTGTTCCTGAAAATTTAGGACTACCAGATGCAGACAGGACATTTCCAACTCCCAAATAAGTTTTGACCATCTCCTCCTTTCAGGTTACCGCTGTGGTTCATTCAGCCCTTCCATAAATTCCTAGACCTTAACACCGAAATGAAGCAATTATGCCTTTGATGTCTAACATAGCCTTTGGTGCCATGCTGAAATAATTTAGATCAGAGCCCAGGAGCAGTGAAAGACTTATTTTCATGATCTATCTCTAAAGATTAAGGAATGATTTTGCCCACATCATCCAGAACAAAGATAAAAGTTCCATAACAACCCCCCCAGAACTATTTCCAAATATACATTTATACCACACCTTGGCATCTACATTGGCATCTCACTGCCTAATTCATGGAGACACAGCAAAGTTGAAACCTGCTTTCTGGACAGATTAACCTGCAGTTACTTTGGAGGCAGTGGTCCCGCAAGTGGCATACAGCTGGGCTGCCCATCTGATTCAGTGTGGTAACTTTTTTCTAGATGACAAGGTAAGAGACAGGAGCCAGAAATTAATCCACAGTAGAATAAAATTCATCTGATGGGAAGAACCACAACAGTAGATACTAACGTGTGGATTATCAAAGTGGGTAGCACACAATTAGAACCAGAATGTCATTGCCTAAATTACTGTTACGTAAAAGATATTACAGATATTTGCAAAACATGCTGTTGAGAGTCACCTGTCTTTTAGAAGAAGAAAGGCAGAAAATTATGAGTAGATAACCACTATGGAGGTACAGCTGAGACTTTGCTGCTGAAGAGCAAGAATCTCCCCCTGAAAGCTCTTCGGCTCAGCTCTGAACAGTGGTACTTATGATTCAGCTCGTATTCACTTTATCCTCATTTATAAGATAAATAATTTTGAGATGTATCTAAAATTACTTTACAACCTTTTAATCACTGAAAATTGTGTATAATTATTATACCTGCACTCGGGTGCCAAGATCTGCTGTGAAATACTTGGCTGCTCAAAGTGTGTGGAGGAAATGCTTCAATTCCACATTAATTAATGAATTTTTATCCCCACTCCTGTCCATTAACAGCCACCATGCTTTTGCTGTGAATGGTCATTATTACAGACTGAAATAGGAACATAAATTTACTGATAATGAAAGTGTCATTTGGAGGGGCAGTCTATCATACTGTGTGCTGATATGGTCAGACCTTTTTTTGCTGTCTTGCGTCTTTGCCTTGTTTCTGAAAGGCTGGCATGTAGAGAAGGGATCCTTTATTTATAGATACTCATGAAACATCCCTTTAAATAAAGTGGGAATGATATTCAGTATTCCAGTAAATATTGCATTGATTTTAAAATTTCTCTCTCTTCTTATCAGACATCGCAGGTCTTCACAGAGAGAACATTCCTGACCTCCTTGCTCTTGAGATTGTTAGCCAGGTTGGTTTTGTGTTGGTGTTTTTTAGTTGGCTTATTTTTTTGACAAGGAGCGTTGTTGACTCTTGGAGCAAATTACCTGGTTGACTTAATCCTTGTTGTGCACCATTAAAAAGAGAGATTTCGGTTGATGTTCTGCATCTCTGGACCATATGGAAGAGAGCTCAAGTCGTCACATTTTCTACCTTTTAACTATTTAACTCCTTATTGAATTCAGTAAATAGGATCTGATGGCATTTCATCTGCTAATTACTTTATTAGCTACAGCATATGATATGATGCACATAGCATGAAAATTCATAAAAACAGGTCTTACTGTGAAAGCATTGCATTAATGCATCTCAAAATATACAAAATGAAATATGGATATAAATAATCTCAAAGAGAATCTTCATTTAATACTGGGTCTCGTATATGCTATATATCTACATATGTAATACAACCTAAATCACCAAGTGCTTGAAAAGGTCCTCTTTCAAGATGAAGTGTGTCGGGGGAGAGCCCAGTGGCTTTCCAAACCCTGTTCAGTTTGCATGCAGCTGGACACTTGCTTATGTTATGTACCTATATGCAATAGGTAGAACAAACAGACAGGTTTTCTTCTTAATCAAACACTCACACACAAATCATGTTGAAATATCAGCAGCAAAACTGTACTGCCTGCATACATATCTGTCTCTCTAAATAAATCTGAACTTTATCCAGTACCCCTTGCCTGTTACTCCATTATTGAAGGTGAAGATATTTTTTTCAAACTCAAAACAAGCTGTATGATATGGCGCTCTCGCACAGTGGCCACTGCCCAGCAGCGAGCTCCACAAAAGCAAACTTCTGTTCAGCTGACATCAGAGCCTAAATTACACTTCATGACAGTTGCTTACTTCCTTACTTGCTTACAATTGAGAAATTACTGTTGTTATTTGATATTTAAAAAGGCAAAGTCATTACATGAATGAGTTGTGGGAGAAAGGAGGTTATTTGCAAGTTTCTTTCTATCGGTTTTCTCAAACTGCGAGATGTGGCACAATTGTACACATGCCATATGTACGTCTAATATTTTCCCTGCAGTTCTTGGCCAAAATGTCCATGTCCTCCCAGCACTGTCTGTCTGAACAGCCTTAAAACACAAGAGTAGTTGCCTGAACCCTGTGCATAAGTCCAGGGTATAGAGAACACTGAAACAGTCCTGTTTTAACTAAACACTGCATCACAGGATTGAGCCTCCGCAATGCACCTATGCAAAAGGTATTTTGCAGCTGCTTCTAAGCTTGCCCAACAAAATCCTTGGTCTGAATTTTTGTGAATAATGTCTCTGCACAGAGGAAGAGTCCAAGCAAGTAAATTTAACCACCACCTTGGTGCAGCCAAAACATTTTTACATCTCAGCAAGACATCAGCTACAGAGCAGTGGTGGCAGGGAGCAGGTACCTGAGCCACAGCCTGAGCGCTGACACTCACATGTCCCACCGTGTGCACCAGCCCTCAGCAAGGACTTGGAAAACTGACTTTTAGCCTCACTGGCTGACTAGTCTCCAGCAAGAAAACCCAATTACGATTACTAATGCTTTTTCCATGGGACTGGGAAAGGAAAGTCAGTGTTTGTGGAGCTACTGGGTACAATGACAACAGAGCGGAAACTCCAGGAAAGGACTCCACAATTAGTACAAGAGGTATGTTTTACATAGGTTGAGGCTACGCATTAAAGCTGGAAGACAAGCATTATCATCTGAATGAGGAATGGCTCTTCAGGAAATCATAATTGGGATTCTCTGTCTGAAAGCAGATGTAGGAACTTCCCCAAAGTTCATCTTCACAGCTTTGTCACCGTCTTTCAGCGGACAGCAAAGTCCACGTCCCATTGAGAATGACGAACACTTTTGTGGTGATTTGAATAGATACATGATGTAAAGAGACTCTCTCAGATGTGACTGAACTCTGCACCGGGTATGAAGCCCCAGCAGAGGACAGAGGACGAAGGAAATGCCGTGCCTTGTGGACACCACTTGATGGGAGCTGAGCCCCAAGGATACAGAGGAAGGCAGAAGAAAGGAAGTGTGAAAAAGCAAGTGTCCCTTCATGCAGTGTGCATTTGGGGGCAAGAGAGGAGGCAGGGCAGGACCAGCTTTCCTGCATTCAACATACTGAACACTACCTAAGAATAATCCTCAGTGAGTTATCCTCACCACTGTAGTATCTGCCTTTGGTACTGGGGCAAGATTGTAGCAGTCAGAGGGCATGAAAGTAGCCTAACACATTTCACATATCTGCACAATTTTATTTTAGCATAACTGAATAAATATCATTAAAAGATACGTTTTTTACAGTTCTTCTCCATAAAAGTAAGATAGCATGCGGTTAGAACAGTACTATATAAGTAAGATCTTTTTCCTTGTCAATTTACATTATAAAAATATCTCATGCATATAAAAAGTGGGGGTTTGTACCAGTGGAATTACATACAGTAGTGTATGCTTCTATATACTCAGGTTAGTACATATTTACACGTACAATGCACACAGGATTATGCTGGGGCCAAACGCTAAAAGAAAACATGCGGTAAATGGTTGCTTTAATAAGTCCTGTTCCATTGAAAGGAAATAAAACCTGAGTATTAATGAGATATAATTATATATTTAAAATCTTTTCCCTTGTGCAGTATACAGAATTAATGCCAGTAAACTCACAAACTGCAACATTCTACTCCATTACATCTGCAATGATTAGAGATAGTTTGAACATCTGGCATATAATCTGTGATAGAAAACAGCATTCTGCACTTTAATGGACGTCTGGAGGCTACACATATCTGATTTTATTTCTTTGTGTTAACTCTTTCCTGGGAGGAAGAGGAGATCCTGTACTTGAGCACCTTCTTTCTGCCTTTTGATGAAGTCGCATGTAGCATTGGTATTTAGCTACTTTCAGGCTACTTATGGTTTAAATATCAAAACTAAAAAGGGACCCACACAGATTTCTGAGAGGCTATTTATAACATAGATGATTGAGCTACATAAATATTAATGTGCTAAAACCTAAGAAACTCATCCAATGAAAGCAACGACAATTTTCTCATTTTCAGTGACTCCAGAACATTAAAATGAAGCAGCACTTGCCGTCCCTTCATTATTTCAAAGACTTTGTGGATACTCCCTTAATTTGGTTTTCTTTCATGATCTTGTACATGATAAACTGGGGTTACCAATATTTGTACATTTTTGATGTACCCTAACTGTAAGTATGTACGAGCTTCTTTGACTGGCACTGACTTTCATTGAAAAAATTAGATTATTTCTCAGCTTTTGCAGGGTGTGTTTTGCCCCAAGCTAAACAAGAAGGTTTTAGCCCTACTGTGTTCTGCAGGGAAAAGAAAGATACTAACTTGAAAGGCAAACGAGACTGACAGCGTTATCTTTTGCCTTACTTACCAAATATTAGCTAATACCAACACCTAAGGAGACCTTGAAATTAGACTCTGAGTAGTAATTAAGACAGATTGAAGAGTGGTATCAGACGAGATCTGTGTCACTGCTGAAAGGATTCAGCATTTAGAGTGACCTGACAAGTGTTCTGTATGGGCATATTTAGGTGTGAGAAAATATCTATTGTAGGAAAAAATGCTAGTGTTAAGTAGAGTTTTGTAATCTGATAGAGTACATGTCAGGGGCTTACTCATCTGTCATGGTGTAACAAAAGCCATAGTTACTGGGTAGCTTCTGTCTAATAATTAGCCTCAACACGGGTGCATTAAGCAGTCCTCAGGTCCTAAGGACCTTACTGCAAAGGTTCACAAGGGCACCAAAAAGTTCTAATGGCTGCATTACCACAGAGAAACACTTACACCACACATGCTGTGCACAGGGAAGAACAGAAAGCCTAGAGATAATAATTTAAGGCTAAAACTACCTAGATATGAAGCATGTGCGATACATTAGCTTACTATTGAATTGATAATGTATTGCTGGACAGGGGAAAGCTTGCATTCTATGGAAAAAATAAAAAGAACAGTGTTCATTTGTAAACCAGATTGAACCCATTTCAACAAAGATTAGGAAAAATTGGCCTAATTATAGATGATCTAATACAATTTGGCCATATTTAATGGAAGTCAGAAGCAGAAAGTTGCATGTTACTTCCAGTTCCAATATCTGAACTAATGGGTCAGTGATTTCTTATGTAGCAAGAGATTCAGCCCCTTACATATTTGTCACTTTTAAAAAAGGTCATTAGATTCAACAGCTGAAGAACATTGAAGCATAAATTGAAATTACCATTTCTTGAGGAATCACCTGCTCAGGTCTAAAGAAACCCAGGAAAGTTTCTGGAAATAAGCCAACCATGTTTTACCAAAGTACCTACACTGTCTTTGATTTATTCAAAATCATTGTCAGTATCATCAAATGCAAAGATCAGCTCTGCAGCTGTAGGGCTCAGTCTTGCTCCAGCTTCAATAAGACTCACTGGAAAAACAGGCTGGTTTAGACCCCAAAGGAGTAAGATTCCCTTTGATGGTAGTTTAGTGAAGGTCCAGAGCAGTTCTGACAGAATAAGGGGCATATTTAACCTGGATTTGCTTGATCTGCCCTGCCTAGAATTGTAAGCAGAGATCTCGGCAGACATAATTTACTAGATTAAACCATGAACTGAATTATTTCAATGTTAAATTCCAGGAAGAGTGATGGGTTTGTGAGATCCATACAATTCCACCTTCCCAAGCAAGTTATTCAAAAGACAGGAGTAGCCAAGTCATTTAGCACAAAAGCTTGGAAAAATGAATCGATGCCATAGATCAGATAAAACCTTCCTGTGAAATTCATGTTGGTGAGAAGGGAAACATGAGAAGGAAGGGGCTGAAGCAGTTGGGAAAGCACTTACACAAGAGAAGTGATATTTCAGAACTGCAAGGGGTGTTTAAAGCAGTTCCACCTTCCCCTGCTTTGACTAAGCAGCAGCTTTTACAAGCATCTGGTGGTCCAGCTGCCCTCCATTGTTCCAACATCCTGCTTATGGACAATGTAGGACTGAGGCACCCATCATTGTTTTTCTCATGCCCACCAAGGAAGGCAAGAAGCCCGTTAAAAGCCCCACACAGAACAAATCAAGTGCTTCTGATTGTCAAGGTAAGGGAAGAGGTCAAAGTCCATCTGGCTCAGTGAGAGGGTAGAGCCAATCAGACTGAGACCGTCAATGCTGTTGGTTTCAGCATCATACTTTAAAGCTTCATACTGGAGTGATGAAACTTTGGAAAAAAGGACCATATAACACACACCATTCACCTATTAGTTATTATATATTTTATTACCATGCAAGTTTGTCCCCAAGAAGTCCTCTGCAATGACTCATCAGAAAAGCCACATCAGTGACGTTCATCCCATCTGTCCTGTCACTGCAGAGCACGTGGTTTGCTTGGTGCATGAGCCAGGGGACTTTGGAGGGTGATGGTATTTGACTGCAGCAGACAGCCTGTGTAAACCCATCAGAAAGAAACCCTTGGCCTTCCTTCCCAGGGCTTTAAGCTTTCATCTACTGAAACAGCACATTTGACCTTAGAGGCAGATGAAAACTTTAAGTCTCAGTTGCTCCCAAAATTGCAGCTGATTAACCTGGAAGTTTTGTAGCACGAAACAAGCAGGCTTTTGTAACTTAATAAACAAGGAAATACACAAAGTCAGAACAGAAGAGTAAGATATTATTTGGGATTTGGTTCCTTTTGTCCTTGGAAAGCACTATGCATAGTTATGATACAGCATTAATTAGCTTTTACATCAACATAAAACTGCAATTGAACAACTTACTAGTAAAGACGAAAAACAGACTTGCCACGTACTGTATAAAACAGCCGCTCTGCAGAGCAGAAAAGTCTTGCACCTAGCAAAGAGTCCTACTGGCTATCCCAGCTAGATATGCTGTAGCAATACTCAGTTGCACACACTTGAGGAGCTTGTGGGTATATGGTACAGGCTGAATTCACGCCAACGGCTCCAAATATAGATAGAAAATTAAGTTGAAAAGCTTTTTTCTCACATAATTCCACCAAGAGGTTTAGAGCAACAAGCCAATTACTTTTCCTCAAACTCTGCAGGCCTTTAAAGATGTAATAAGTCTCAGTACTTGGACTCCAAAGGGAATAACTCACAACACAAAGCAGAATGCTACAGGGCAATGCCAACACCAAAGAGTATTTCAGGTGTTTCTGCTGGAGTGTGCCCCAGGTTAGATGACTCCCTGGAATTGAGGTGATCTTCAAGGGAGTAGCAGCCTGCCAGAGAGATGGGTTAGAAAACTCCTCAGACTAGGAAAACACACAGAAAAGATGCTACAATTCTCTTTCCCTCTGTGCAGTTTTGTGTTGTGACAATCTGGTAGCTATTTATTCTGGTGAAGGCATGCAGAGCATACTCTTGTAAGCATGCTCCATTCTTATAAGCCACAGATGGCTTTTTACTCCCTCTCCAAACAAATGCCACAACACCTTGGGGGTTAGTTGTCCCCACAGCCTTGATCTAAAGCCCAAGTCTGAGACCTGCTTTTATTTTGAAGATGTAGCCATCCAGCTGACAGTTGCAAGGAAGTTTTAGCTTGCAGCCAGTATACCCTAAAGGGTCAAAAAAATAGAAGAAAGTTACTTTCTATCTTTTCACTTAATTTCATGCTTCTTGAGCCAGCTATGAGTATCTCATGTTTGGAATTGGCAGGACTCTAAACCATGACATAAGCACAGACCAGGGAGAATCAGGTTCCTGATTCAGAACTGTGAAGCCCTGGACTACACTGCTGCTGGAGGGACTGGCTGGTGCTGGAAGGTCCTCTCTCACAGCCATGGGGACATGTTCCCAGTGTACACGTGCTGACAAAATGGCTCACCTGCCCAGGAACACCTTGTTCTGCCTCTATCCCCTGTCCTCAGCTCCCTCCTCCTACCCAGAACTCCATCCATGCTGATGAGGCAATGCTTAGCTTTCCCTGCAGACAAACGTTGTGTTCCCATGCCTGATGGGCCTTGGGCACTGCCATAACAAATACACAGCAAAAAGATTTTCAGTACAGAGACACAGGCAGGACAGAGCCAGGGGAGCTGGGGAATGTTGGACTCTTGCCTGCCCATGGCCTGGGCTGCTTCCCATCGCAGCTTTGAGGGGCTGCCTTTCACACACCCACCCCCAGAGCATGCAAAATTACTCCATTACCCAGATCATTGGGAGACTTGTTCCCCTACACACATTAACAAGTATTAAGGAGTAACAGTGAAGAAAACTCCCAAAACCAGATAAGAATTGTAAAAGTGTATTCCCTTCTCAGAGACGAATCTTGGTTTTCATTAATTAATATATCAGAAGAAACCAGTAGAGAAACATGTCTTGTTATCTGGCTTCTTAGATGGTAGACTTTGGTTCATTAGCCTTAAAGCGTATCAACTGGATAACACTATTTATTCCATATAGAATAATGATCTACTTTAAAGGAATACAGTATTGCCCATGCAGGAATGAATTCAACCATTATTCACAGCTTAAACACACACTAACCCATGTAAGTGAGAGATACAGATATAAAAGGATTCAAAGAAAGTAGGTCCTAGGAAGAAAGGCAAAATCTAGGTACCTGTACCCTGGAGCTACTGCAGATCTGTCTGTACATTAATTACCCATTAGTTTCAAGTTACACTATGCAGATTCAGAGCCTTTGCTCTTTAGCCATATTTAAAGGAAGAAGTAAAATGAAAGCTAAGCATGCTCAGCTCCTCTTTGAGGTCAGTAAGAATACTAACATTAGATTTGGAGCTTTATGTCTAGTTGGAAAACAACAAGCTGTTGTACTGATATTTAAAGTATATATTCATTGGATTAGTTCAGAGCTATGCAGTAGCAGATAGTTCCATAGACACTTTAACACTCCCTTCAGAAATATAATGATTTTAATCTTACAAGCCTGCAAGAGCAGTATCTCTGTAGTGTTCAACCTATATTGTTGACAATAAAATTATTAAAAAAAGACACTTTAAACATGCAGTAGCTGTGTCTGAAAATTAAATATATCAGCCATTAATTTTTTCCCCCAAATTGCTAAAAAGCAACAGTCCACACTAAAGACTAACTGTTTGTAAAATTGGATTTTTTAAAGATGAAGTCTTTTTTAAGTCAAGACTGGTCAAAAGAAGCATTAGAACAATTCTACAACTGGAAAAAATAAAGCTGCTTCACTAGTTCACCTTACTAAAAAAAAATAAATGGATTTATGCTGCTCACATCACTGTTTCAGATACTGCAATTTAAAAGAGTGGGGATGTTACATTAAACCCCACAAAAAGTGAGGCTCTGGAGAAGCAGGGCCATAGCTAATAAGATATTGATCCTCCCATCTCAAGATGAGAGCGTGTGCAGGTGGGGAGCGCAGACCCGACCACAATCACCACCAGACACTAACCAGGCTCCAGCCCCAAACCAGGCACCCCCGAGCTGCAGGGGAAATCTCCTCCTTCACACCTGCTGCAGGCGGTTTGCAGGACTGAGAACAAATACCCGTCTCACAGCAACCCTCTGCCCCCGACAATTTCCAGGCAGGGAGAGCTTAATGCTCCCGTCCACACTCACTGCCCCCGGGACGCAGGGGGAGAGCCCTGGGTGTGCTGGGGACACCAAAGATGCTCAGCAGAGCTGCTCCAGCTGCAGAAAGACAGCTTACCTTACCATTTTTTAGGGAGGGAAGTTTTAAATTTGAAATTTCAAAGTCTGTTGTTTTCCAGACAGCCAGTTTACAACTTCTATAGCTGAGTGCAGCTCTGCTCCCAGTCCCGGTTGGAAACCTGACTTCTCAGAGGCTTCACCAGAGCCACACTTCCTCCCCTTTTCTGTGCTAGTGAGAAAGCACATCAGCTGCTAAGTGGCCTAATGCAAACTGATGTGGCAGTTTCAATTCAATTGCCACTGCACAAGAAACACTATAGCAAAAGTCACCACTGTGATTGGCATTAGCTTGAACTGTTATTGTCATCGCTCACACAGTGCCATCGAGGTGCATGGTCCTTGTTGCCTTTGCAGTCGAGCAACTGGAGAGTTGATGTGCACGGCTCCATCACAACCTGTCAAAGCAGCACACTTTAGTGTGTGGCACATGCTGTCCCCAGTCTGAGGTGGAAAGGAGTACTTCAGGACAGCAAGTCTGCTGCCTCTCACAGCTGCTAAAACTTCGAACAACATCCACGTACTGCAACTTAAAGTAGGAAGCTACAATTTGAGAGTCTCTAGGAGTGTCTCTGGGAAAGGAGCTGTACAAGGTTATTTGTGCTGCAGAGGGTTGGGCAAGAAGGTTGGTTTCTTATGTCTTTTAAAATCATTAACCGGGTAAGGAAGACACATAACACTGTGGTTCAATGATACATAAGCATCTGTGGTTGCTCCCTGCATTATAACTCATTAGATAGCTCTTAACAAATTATGGTTTGTAACTTTTGTGAAACTAAGCAGCAATAACCAGCAGCTGTACAGCTAAGCCAGGGAATCCACATTTGCCACAAACCCAGCAGGTAGGTAAGCAAGAAACACCCCAGCCTCACAGCATATCCCACACCAAGCAGCAGCAGCCTCCAGGAGGGAGCTCAGACCCCTCCAAGCACCAGGGTGGTTCTGCCCCTCTGACTTCAGGCACAGGCACATTACTCCCTGTTGTATCCAGTCTAATTTTAAGTCACTGGAGTGACTGCATATCTACGAGTTCTCCTGAGAGCTTATTAAAGAGTTTAGAAGAGCTGCACTTCAGAAGTTTGCCTTTACTCAGTTTTACCTCATTGCTCCTGGACTCTTGCAGACCATCCCCACGCAGCTCTTCCCTCTTAATCTTCAGTGTTCAGGCACTTAGCAGGGTTGCCAGCAAGCTATTTGCTACATCAGTGTCCTCTCTGCAATAAGAGAACACACCTGGAGGCAGACCCTTTGTTTCTTTCACCCCAGAAGCCAGCAGGACAGTCTTGCAGCCTGCCCATACCTCTCCCAGCAGCCAGGCCCTGTGGACCCTCACCCCTTTATAGCCCTGGACTGGGCCCTTGCAAACACTCGGGCTGGGGCTTGTCCCCAGCACCTGGCTGCAGGCAGGGCTATGCTCAGCTGGGCAGAGCTGCCCAGGCAGCCCAGCCCACCAGGGAAGCCCATGCCTTAACTGCTGCTTTTTGCTTGCTTCTGAATTCCAGGAGTGGGATTCAGGTTTTTCTCTTGAAATAAAAAAGAAAAAAGTCGTTTCCCATGCTCTCTGCTAGTGGGAGATATGGAGGTGCCTGCTGGTGCCCCAAAACACCCCCACACCCTTCCCAGCCCCTGCCCAAGGGTTCCCTGCTGCACCCCTGGGGAGCCCAGCTTCTTGCCCCACCTGTCCCAGGGCCCTCTCACCTTTACTGCTTCCATGTTTCTATCTACTATTGCTTGTCTAAACATGGAGTATTTTTGCCTTTAGACCTGAAATTGTGTTTGTTCAGGTTAAATTTTTATTCTAGCCCATTTTTTTGTCTGTTATTTCTGTCCTTGGTGATGTTTGCAATAGCTACTAATGTACTGCAAATGTAATTAGTGTGTTTACTTCTTTCTTTCTTTAGCTCATTAATAAAGATGTTAAATAAAAATATGCCTTCCTCTGCTAACAATATCCTTGAAATAGTTAGGAAGATGGGATCCTAAGGTAATAAAGAATCATATTATTGGACAAGGCTTTTCCTTGCATCTTTCAGCATTTGCCATGCTCATTATGAGCAATTAAAGCATAAAACAACTTTCTCACTTCACACTCAAAATAATCTTCCCTCCTGTTCTGTGTTTGCATGTATAGGATACATACATAAAGAGCAAGGCTAGACATCAGCTGACAGCTTGTTATAACAGAAGTAGCAAGGTTTTCTCTGTTCTAGATGCAGAGGAGTAAAGTGTAGCCATTTGTTAACCTTTTTATGTACATTATCACTGTTTTCAACAAAGGATAGGAGAGTGAAAGCTTTTAAAACTTTACTTACTGTGATTACTGTAGCTGTGTCCTAATACAACAGCTTGTATGTTTATCACAAGACCGTAATTCAGCATATTGGCTGTATCCACTAATGCATTCAGCATTTCCCATGACTCGCTAGCCATCCTTGTTCCTTTGATCTTGACAGGGCTGGGAACACTCAGCAGTTCATGCCACTGGCTCGCTGTTGGGACAAAAGGACGTGCACTTCTTTTCACCTTCAGGAAAATGTGCTGAAATTAACTCATGGCTCTAGTGAATTGGTGTGAAATGAAATAATACCGGATTCCCTTAATTTTCTATCTGCTGAAGTGACAGCAAAGAAAAAACAAATGCTTACAGAAACCAAAAAGACAAGGAACAGAAGAGAGACAGGTCCAAGGATACACAGGGGCTAGTTTATCAAATTTGTCTCATTTCTTCATCTCATGTTCAGCTATTTAAATAGAATTTAAATAATACATTTGTTTAAAGGAGAGCCTTTTCTCTGGGGGCCTTCTGGCATTAAGGTGTGTGGAAACAGAAGCTGTCTTTTTTCTTTGTAATGAATGAAGGAAGACTTAAGATCACTGGATGCACATTTGGGTAATCATAAATTAATTGTAATGTAAACTTTCACAACATGTTCAGAGCATGTTGAGATTTTGTTTGATTTTGAATTGCTCCAAAATGACATCTAATTATATACTAGTGATTAACATGTTGGTTGCTACTAAGAAATAGCAACCAAGCAAACATTACTATTCAGTATTTGAATTTACTATGGGTTGGATTTGTTGGATTTTTTGCCTTTTTTTAATGCACAGAGGAAACATGGTGGTAAATTCAAATACTTAGACAGACCCTGTGACTATTTTTGCTCGTTTGTGAAAATTAGGGATTACATCACTACAGAAAGGAAGGGAAAACATTATCTTGATGGCTCTTTTTCTCTTCTTTCTCCCTTTTTCTTCTCTTGCCTTTCTGCCCCCCTCCTGGGACATAACTCAGTATTGGGACCTGCCCTACAAGTGTGGGTCTGGGTTTGCTGTTGGAGTGACAAGCTCTCTCAGGGGCATGAGACAGGAGGGGACAGCTCAGCACCTTGCTTGGGTCATCGTGCTATGGTTCAGCAGCACTCCTGCCCAGGGTAGGGGACAAGCAGGGACTTACAAGAAGTCTCAACTGGGCCAACTTCAAACCCCACCTCACATGCAGAAGGCCTATCCTGAATACCCCTCCCCAAGCCTGGCAGTTTATTGTCTTCTTAGGCAAACACATCTTTCCTTTGACCTGAAGCTTAGTCCAAAAGTGGTGCCAGGTCTTTGGTACTTGAGTGATTCATCAGTTCTTCGTATCATATTTCCACCCATGTGGTTTGGAAGGAATTATTGTACTGAATAGGAAAAATCAGTAGTTAGAACAATATGTGCTGTATTCTGCATCATTTCCGTCTGATAAAATGGAAACTGTGTGTCCTCCTCGGCTGCAGACAAAAGCTGGCTGACGCCTACCTGGTCTGAGACAGTGTTGGGGGTGGGGGCGGGGGGTGAGGAGATGGTGTACAGGACTAAAGCATATGCCTGTGTGTAGCATTCACTCTGTTATCCCTCGTTTAGTGCAGTACTTCCTTGAAATAAAAGTTTTTGAAGCATTGGGGTAAAACAGTATTTTCAGTGTGAGCTGAAAATAAAGACTTAATGAGGTCTAATTTTCATTTCTGAGCCAAATACTGTCCCACATTAGCTCACTTTTCCGTTCTCACTGGAGTGAGAATCACTGCCCCCCAGCCTTAGTGCTTTTGATGTTAGCTGGAGATTAGCAATGGTCTTAACTGGAAGAAATGAGGGCTTGGTTTTCTGTGGAGACACTTCTCCAATGTGGGTTAAGCAAACAATATCGCATTTCCTTACACTGGCTGTGTTCAGGCACATTGGGCGATTGCTGTCACACCTTGGATGCCAAGCACTGTGTTACAGTGCTGGGGGCAGGACTGGCCAGTAGCAGACAGTAAATCAGCTTCTCTCAGCCCCTTCCAAAGTAGTAGGTGTTTAGCAGTTCCACCTGGGCAAGGCACACCTTTGGGTGTCATCCTTTCCAAAAGCAGCCTAAAGCATGGGGCAGCCTCTCCAACTTCCCTTCCCACTTCTGTCAAACAGAAATATTGACAGGATCAGGCACTTTTTTGCATTAGTTTAAGCATTAATGATTTAATTGCAAATGCATGAGGCTGCTCTACTGACTCTTGCTCAGGTGGAGATTACTGAAATCCCCGCAGTGAACTGAAAAAGAGCACGGCCATGAGGCCGTGGGAAGGTGACAGCGTTTCCATTAAAGCAAATACCACTGAGCACCGACAGGACACTCAGATAGTGGCTCTGCTCCTTCTGAACATCAGAAGTGTTTTACCATTAAAACCCATGGAAGGAGAGAGGAGTAGGCGTTAAAGAATCAACATTTGTAATAATAAGGACAACGTGTTTCTCCCATAAATCAATAGCATTTCGTGGCTTTAGCTCAGTGGATCAACAGCTTTGGAAAATATGAACAAACCTTCCGGTTTTCAAAGCTAATTGAAAATGAACCTTTTCCTTAGTGTATAGGCGATCTGTGATAGGTGATGCCAGTACCTCCAGTAAGGTTTGAGAGGAGACACGCATTGTCATCAATTGGTGCACAGATACAAATACGTTGCTCCATAGGAAAGTACGCATTGCTTTGGCAAAAGCAATGCAAACACTGATTGATCATACGTAGCTTTGGAGATACCGACACTTTTCACAGCAGTCATCTTTATAGAAAATTACCAATCGTCTTCCCGAGGAACACACCCTGACTGAATGCTGTTCCCGTTGCTCTGGGTGTTGGCTTCCACCGGCAGCAAGATAAAGACTAGCACAAATCGGGAGCAGTTGTTCTCTAGTGAAGACAGATGCACCACAGTCACATATATTGCGTGAGAGATTTTTAACAAAAGAGAGGTTTTCTCTGTTGGGATTAATAGCGCCATTTTTCTTTATTACTCCTTGTGTTTCATTCATTCATGCATCAACTTTTTCATATAGAAAACAATTGAGAAAACAATCCCCCAAGAATAAAATCTAAAAACTAATAAGGAAGCACAGTGGCACAGCCTAAAGAGAAATCACATATTCTGTGTTGCAATATCTCACACAACTTAAGGACATGTTTTCTCCACAAATTCTCTCATTCAGAGAAGGCTTGGTTTTTTTTTAGCTTCATTAATAATAGGTCTGATTCACCAACTATTTCAACTTTATGCAGCTGGAATTTCAGGACCTACAGTGATTCATCACATCCCATGGCTCAGATTTTCAACCTCTTGGTCCATATTTACACTCATCAGTAACTAGCTGATGCTCAGAAATGCTGAATATCCATTATTGGCTTTTCTATGGTTTTGAAAATCAGACACATCAGGACATGAAATAAGGAGTTAAGGGGTTAAATCAGGTTCCTATGAAAAGAAAAACAGTAGCATGTGTATGTTTATGTATATACACACACAGTTATTACATATATAAAAACATATTATCAATTTTGGTCCTTTAAAATTTAAAATATTTCAGTTCTCACTAAGGATCCCACATTCAGCAGCTTTTTTTAAAGATCAAATTTACCTTCAACCTCATCTATTGAGATGTAACTTACCTACCACTATGGTGCACATGAGACAAAGCTTGTGGTATCTACGTCTATACAGGTAACTGATGTGTAATAAATAGAAGAAATACTCATTTGCAGCCTTCTTCACATTTTGTGAATCTGTATATCAAGTAAGAATTAATGACCATGAGCATGGAGAGTAATTTTCATTGATTTCTTTGCAATATCATAAGTGACGGTTCTCAGGTACATCTGCTGTGCAATGCAGTGCCATAGAAACCTGGTATTATTTTAAATCATCAGAACACTAAGAAAAGCATAAATAATTAAGCCCAAAGAGAGGAAGTAGTGTATGCACCTATGAGAAAAACAAAAAAATTTCTCAGTCTTTCAAATCCTGAGGGCAGATCCTCCCCTGGGGTGATAGGGTGGATGGCATTTGATTTACATTAGCAGTGGAGAGCCCCTCAGCTTGCATGTGCTGCGAAGTTTGCCTTCTCCGCCTGCACTCAGCATCCTTCCACATGGCTCGGTGGAGCAGTAATATAAATTCTGGTCATAAACAAAGAAAAAACCAGACTGACAGAGAATTTGATGAACAATTTGCATCCGTACAAAATTTTTCCCTCTGTTTACACCACTGAAATGCGTGATCTTTTATCTTTAGACTTCAGTTTGCTTTTCCCATCCTCTTGGTTGCTCGCCACACTGTAAAACCTTTAAAATATTAAGAAAATTACATCTGCTACATCTCATTTTAAGTATAGTGTTCAGTCTTTGTAAGCATTACTTCATACATTAAATGAATAGCTTGCCCACCAGGTAAACTACACTTTGTGGCTTACCATGTCTGTCTTTGCACAACATGTACACGGGCATAAATAACAGCATGTTATATAAATAATTACATATATGAAAGGCTGTAAAATACTGAAGATATATTTGTACTTTTACTTACAAGAACATTTTAAAAATGATTGCTTTGTTCATTGCACGGCTTTTATGTGTTGAACGGGGTGCATGCAGAGAACATTTTCCAAAGTTGTTTTGGTTTTTTTTTCCTTTCCTCCAGGTCACACTAGCGTTATAGTTAGCAAATTGATAAGGTTCCACTGTTAAGCTTTATTACTTGTGACATGAGCCTATGACACTTTATAAAAAGAAGTAATCCAGAACAATCTCTAGGTAATTAACACCTAGATAAACAAACATAAATTTCTATATTGCATTTATTTGGACTACCACTCAAATATGCGTGAACCATGCTTTTTTAATTAAAAGATAAATCTATGTGACACTTAGCCTCAAACTTAATTATTCAGCATAGTATAATAAAAAATAGAGCCCATTAAATGTGTCTTGCTCTGTATTTCTGTATTAACAGCAAAACAGTTCACTCTGGGATCGTTTAAATTTTCTTCTTCGTCTTTTCCTGTGATTTCCCTGTTCACTGAGACCCTTTTGGTTAAAAAAAAACCCACAACAAAAAGCCCCCAAACAATACCCTGAGCAACACCAACAGGTGAGGAGCTGCAGAACTTCTCACAGCCCCTATAACACTCAGCTGGGTGACATTTTAAGTATGACATTACGCCACAGCTTTACCTTCCCTCCTCCCCCTCCCCGGGCTTCCCAGTGGAAACATACTTCCACTGTGGTGGATCATGCCAAACCATGATCTCCAGAAATGAAAAACACAATACTGAAGAATAATTTCACTGG